>NC_141695.1:8422009-8779509 GCF_964263255.1 Lissotriton vulgaris
TCACAGTCCTTCATCCCTGGTCTGTGATACCTCCACCACTGCTGATGCTCTTGTGTTACTGTGGACAGCACTTCTACCTCCAGCTGTGCAAAGACACACAAACACACAGAGGGTTGTGTGTCAGAGCCATTGACTAAAATAATGTCTGACTTTAATATAGTGTCTAAAATATCATTTTCAAAAAGTGAATCTCTTCGAGTGTAGATTTTCTGACTCTAATGTGTGATACTTACGCCACAATATCTTTGTCATACAATATTTATTCCTCAATTTTCTGCTGCCAGACCCACAAAGAGGAGTCACTCTCAGATCACAACAAACATTTCAACACTTTGTTGCATGAACCACTTCATCAGTTGATCTGAACTCCTCTCGTTATCTCTTTCTCTTCCTCTCTAACACTCATTCTCTCTCGCTTCCACTGTCTCTGCCAACTCTCTTCCTCTTCTTTATTCATTAATCCATTTCACTCTCTTTCTCTATTACTGTTTCTCTCCCTTTCCTTTTTCTTCCACTGCTTTTCCCTCCCTCTATCTCACTGCACCTGTCTACCCCTCCTCCCTCCTTTCCTCAATCTCTCTGTATCTGTCTCTCCCTCCTCGGTTCCTCTCTGTACCTGTCTCTCCCTCCTCCTCCCTCCCTCCCTCCGCCTCTCTATACCTGTCTCTCCCTCCTCCCTTCTTCTATCTCTCTGTACCTGTCTCTCCCTCCTACCTTCTAACTCTCTGTATAATTCTCTCCCTTCTCTTTCTTCTATCTCTTTGCACCTGTCTCTCCCTCATCCCTTCCTCTATCTCTCTGTACCTGTCTCCGTCTCCTGTCTCCCCCCCTCTCTCTGTACCTGTCTCTCCCTACTCCCTACTCCCTTCCTCTATCTCTCTGTGCCTCTCTGTCTCTCTCTTCCTCCCACCCTCCATCTCTCTGTACCTTTCTCTCCCTCTTCCCTCCCTCTCTCCATCTCTCTGTACCTGTCTCTTCCTCTATATTTCTGTTCCTGTCTCTCCCTCTTCCCTCCCTCCATCTCTCTCTACCTGTCTCTCCCTATTCCCTCCCTTTGTCTCTCTGTACCTGTCTGTCCCTCCCTCTCTCTGTCTCTGTACCTGCGCCCCCCTCCTCCCTCCCTGGATCCTTTCTGTACCTGTCCCTCTCTCTATGTACCTGTCTCGTCTCTCCCTCCCTCCATCTCTCTTTACCTGTCTCTCTCTCTTCCCCTCTCGCTCTGTACCTGTTTCTCCCTCCTCTGTACCTGTCTCTCCCTCCTCCCTGGATCCTCTCTGGCCTGTCTCTCTCTCTCCCTTCCTCGATCTCTCTGTACCTGTCCCTGGCTCCTCTGTGACCTGTCTCTCTCTCTCTCTCTCTCTCTCTCTCTCTCTCTCTCTCTCTCTCTCTCTCTATCTATCTCTCTCTCTTTCTCTCTCCCTCCCTCCATCTCTCTGTACCTGTCTCTTCCTCCTTCCACCCTCTATTTCTCTGTACCCTCTCGCCCTCGTCTCTCTGTGCCTGTCTCTACCTCTTTCCTCCCTCCTCCCTCTCTCTATCTCCCTGTACCTGTCTCTGCCTCCCTCCTTCCTCCCTCCATCTCCCTGTACCTGTCTCTCGCCCCTCCCTCCCTTTATCTCTCTGTACCTGTCTCTCTCTCCCTGTCCCTCTCTCTGTTTCTCTGTCTCTCTTTACCTGTCTCTCCCTCTATCTCTCTGGCCTTGCCTCTCCCTCCCTCTCTCTCTGTACCTTTCTATCCTCTCCTCTCACTATCTCTCTCCCCCTCTCTCTCCCTCTCTCTCTGACCTTGCCTCCCCCTCCCCCCCCTCTCTCTCTCTCTCTCTCTGTACCTGTCTCTCTCTTCGTCCATCTCTCGCCTTGCCCCTCTCTCTGTCTCTCGCCCCTCCCTCCCTCCATCTCCCTGCACCTGTCTCTCTCTCCCTGCCCCTCTCTCTGTCTCTCTGTTTCTCTGTACCTGTCTCTCCCTCCTCTGTACCAGTTTCCCAGGACAACCTTCATGACAGACAAGGACGTCTCCCTGGACAGAGCTGCCCCAGGGTGAGGAATGAGCCTGGAACAGAAGATTCCTCTCCATGGAGAGATTTACAGCCTCATCTGAGAGAGACTCTGTGCCTCCACAGAGGTGAGAGAAATTTACCTTTTAACTTTCTACACACATTTGATTTTGAATAAATATGCATGTTGTTCTGTATATTTACATGTTAAATACAAGACTGGGACAGAACACTATTTGCTTTGAATGTACTTTTTGCAGTTCTCTGCCTTTCATACATTGAAAACCACCTGTGCTCCTGGACAGCCCTGAACACATACTCTGCATATACTTCAGGTTTACCATTGCTGGCCCTTTTTTGTAAACACTGACATCTATTAGATGGACACAGGATAAACAAAATGAGGTATAGAAGTAATATGGTAAGTCTCTGTCACTATGTAAACTATACAAGGTACTATCACACTATAGTTAGGTTGTCTGGCAAGCGAGCTAGAAGGAGTGTGTTTGGAAGTGCGCTACTTACAATATTTTGAAAGAGTTTGATTATTTAAAATTGAACAAATACAAAATTAAAATAATTCCAAATACTCATCAAAATGCTTAGCTTCACTACAAGATGGTACAGTGGTAATGGTGGCTAAACATTACCACTGTACCATCTTGTAGTGAAGCTAAGCATTTTGATGAGTATTTGGAATTATTTTCATTTTGCGCAGTAGAGGTCTGGATCAAATAAAGTTTTACTTACAGTTAAAATTGAACTGTATATCTATAACTTTGTAATTTCTAATTGTGCAATTTGATTATTTTTTATAGGAAAAATAAAGATTCCCTAACTCAAACTAAGCTTTAACGTTTGTTTTTTTTTCTTTCAATTTCAATGATATTTTAACATTTTTAATAAAATGTGTTTCAAATCATTGAGTCCAATCTCAACGAGAGGAGTGTTGTTACGTAAATGGTTGTATCATACAGAGAAGGACTGTGTCACACAATGTAGTGTTATAGAGTGGAGTATTGTAGACTTTAATACAGTAGAGTAGAGTGGGATAGCGTACAATGAATTAAATTATGATAGAGTGGAGTGGTGCCTCCTACAGTTGAGCGGCTCGTATGTACCAGTTCAGTGGTGTAGCGTACAGTCATACATTTTAGTGGCCTGTCATACAGTAAAGTGGACTAGTGTGTCGTAAAGCGTTGGAAAGTCTTAGAGTGTTGTACAGTGGAGTGTTTTTGGATAGACTTGCAAAGTGGACTTTATGTGGTTGAATTGGAGAACAGAAGGGTGGCATACCGTGTAGTAGAGTTTTGTAGATTACAGATGAAAAGAGTGAAGGAGTGTGTGGTAGAGTTGAGCAATGTAGAGAGGAGCGTTGAACAGTGGTGTAGAGTACGTAGATTATAGTGAAGTGTAGTCAATTGGAGTTGTGTAGCATAGACTGGATTAAAATGTCAGAGTGTAGTGTTATGTTGTAGAGTGGTGTGGAGTGGAGTAAAGTGGTTGTCGTAGCTCAGCATGTAGTAAAGTCTCAGAGAGTGGGGTGGGGTGCGATGGCATACGGTGGAGTGAACTGTCTTTTGTTACTCCATTGGAAAGTGTCATACAGTGGAGTATAGTGTAGAGGCACAGAGTGAATTAGAGTGTTGTGGAGTGGAGATAAGTAAAGTGTGCTACAGTGTGGTAGAGGGGATTGACATCAAGTGTGATAGAGTTGATTGTCATATAGATTTCTAGAGTGGAGTGGTGTAGAGCGGAGCGGAGCGGTGGAGTACTGTAGAATAGTGTGGAGAAGTATGTGGTAGATTTGAGTGGAGTAAAGTGAGGAAAAGTGACACAGAGAGAGTTGTGTGGAGTGTGGTTGAGTATAGTAAAGTGTTGTTTAGCAGCATAAAGTAAACTAGAGTTATGTCATAGAGTAGAGAAAAGTGTTGTAGAGTGGAGTGCTATAGAGTAGATTACTGTTTAGTACAGTGGAGGGCATAGACTTTCGTTGAGTATCATAGAGTGTGGTAGAGTGGAGTAGATTTGAGTAGTGTGGAGTGGAGTTGGGTGGAGTGGAGTGGCATAGACTGGAATAGCATACAGTGGAGTACAAAGGAGTGGGATACAGTGAAATAGCACTGAGTTCAATACGCTACATTGGAGTGGCGCACAATGGAGTGGCACAGTTTGGAGTAAGGTAGAGTGAAATAGCATATAGTCGAGTGACATAGAGTATTTGTAGTGTCCAATGGAATAGCATAGAATGGAGTACTGTAGAGTAGAGTGGTCTACATTGAAATGGCTCAGATTGGAGTAGCGCATGGTTGAGTGGAACTGTGAAGTGTAGTACACAGTTGTAGCATACAGTAGAATACATTTCAGTGTAGTGGTTTACACTGGAGTGGCATAGAGTGGAATACCGTCTACTAGGGTATCCACAGTAAAGTGGCATACAGTGTAGTGAAATAGAGTGGAGAGGCGTGGCATGCGGTCAAGTTGAATACCATATAGCCGACTGGCGTTGAGTGTAGTTGCATACAGTGTGATAGTGTAGAGTGGAGGGGGGTAGAGAGTACAACGGCATAGAGTAGAATAGCATAGAGTGGAGTACAGTGAAGTGGTATAGAGTGGAATAGCTTACAGTAAAGTACAGTACAGTGGAGTGGCATACAAAGAATGGTTTACAGCCAAGTGGCATACAGTGAAGTTGGGTTGAGTGCAGTGGTATACAGTGTAGTAGTAGCGTATGGGTAGTGGCGTACAATGGAATAGCATAGAATGGAGTGATTTAGAGTGGAGTTACATAAACTGGAGTGACGTAGAGTGTAGTAACTTTCAGTGTAGTGGTATAAAGTGGAATAATGTACAATGGAGTATTGTAGAGTGTATTGGTATATAGTGGAATAGCATTTAGTGTACTAGCGTACAGTGGAGTAGTATACTCTGGAATTGCATATAGTCGAGTAGCGTACAGTGGAATGGCATGTAGTGGAGTAGACCGGAGGAGCGTACAGTAGAATGGGGTAGAGCAGAATACCATACAGTAGAGTGGTGTATTGTGGTGTTGCACACACTAAAATAGGCTAGACAGGTGTGGTGTACAGTGGAGTTGTGTACAGGGTAATAGTGCAGAGTGGAGTACAGTGGAGTGTTGTGGAGTGAAATAGCGTAGAGTGGAGTACCATACAGTACCATACAGCGGATTTGTGTACAGTGCCATAGCGTACAGTGTAGAGTGGTATGGAGTACAGTGGAATAGTGTACAGTAGAGTGCCATAGACTGGTGTGTCATATAGTGCAGTGTGATCCATTGGAAATCCATAAGGTGGAGTGGTGTACAGTGGAGTTACGTACAGTGTAATAGGGTAGAGTGGAGTGGAGTAGTGTTTAGTGTCGTACAGTGGAATAGCGTAGAGTATAATAGCGTACAGTGAAGTGGCATACAGTGCATTGGCGTGGACTGGGGTGGCGTACAGCAGAGTGGAGTGGAGTGAAGTAGAGTAGAATAGCATACAGTGGAGTGGTGTACATGCAATAGTGTATGATGGAGTGGCATTGCATGGAGTGATATACACTTCAGTGGTGTAGAGTGGAGTTAGGTACAGTGGAGTGTTATGCAGTGTAATAACATACAGTGTTGTGGTATACAGTGGTGTGGAGTAGAGTGGAATAGCTTAGAAAGAAGTAGCTTACAGTGGAGTGGTGTATAATGGAGATAAGAAGACTCTGTCTGTGGAAAGTGGAGTGTGGTAGAGTGGAATACTGTACAGTAGAGTGTTGTAGAGTTGAGTTGCATACAGTCTAATAGCGTAGACTGGAGTGTGTAGCGTGTACTGGTGTACAGTGGCATACTGTAGAGTGGAGTAAAGTGCCATAGTATAGAATGTATTAGCATAGAGTGAAGTGGGGCACAGTGGAGTGGCGTAGACTGGAGTGGCACACAGTGGAGTATGGTAGAGTGGATTACCGTACAATTGAGTGACATACAGTCGAAGAACGTTCAATGAGATAGCATATAATCTAGCGACATAGAGTGAAGTTACATGCATTGGAGTGCCATAAAGGAGTGCCATACAGTGGAGTGGCCTAGACTTGAGTGGCCTAGACTTGAGTGGCACACAGTGGATTACCATACAATTGAGTGACATACATTCGAAAGACGTCCAATGGGATAAAGTATAATCTAGCGACATAGAGTGGAGTTACATGCATTGGAGTGACATAGAGGAGTGGGGTACAGTGGAGTGGCTTAGACTGGAGTGGCACACAGTGAATTACCATACAATTGAGTGACATACAGTCAAAAGACGTCCAATGGGATAGCGTATAATCTAGCAACATAGAGTGGAGTTGCATGCATTGGAGTGCCTTAGAGGAGAGGCGTACAGTGGAGTAGCGTACAGAGGAGTGACGTACAGTGGAGTGGCGTACAGTGGATTATAGTTAGGCTTTCCTGCTTTCAGTTTCTATTTTTGGTAATTTATGGTGGTGTTTTGTCAGTGTTTTCCAGTGATTTCAATACCTGGCAAAAACAGTGCTTTTCAGTGTTTACTCATTTTCGCGCCATAAAAAACAACTGACACCGTGTTTTACCGGTGTTTATGGAACGCTCTGCTTTTATTATTGCTTGCTTGCTTCATTGATGCACAATATCGAGACAGTGTACTTACAGTGTATATGAGGTCCAAAGACAATTTTATTGTAGTACACCACACAGTATTTCTTCAGTGAGTCTTTGGTAATTCGTGCTCTCTCTCCATTGGCACTTGAGACTGGCAACGCCAAAACAGCCAGTACACAATTTGCCAACTCTGGCCACTGACGTAGCTTTCCATGCCAATGCTGGTGCACCTAAAGGTTGACAATCTCTGGACCATGTTCTGCAAAATATGCGTTGAACTGGGTGCATAGGCCCTCAGAGGTATTAAAACAGTCAAGAAAGAAGCTGAACTTTGCAAACTCTGGAGAAAATTCTCCTTTACGGTAGGGATCTAACACTTGTGCAGAGTATCACAATGAGGCTTCATTGACTTCAAAAGCCATGGTTGGTGAAGGGACATTTCTATTCTAAAGGAGGAGCAAAAGCCAAAGTCTGCAGAGGTAGAGGTAGTGAACACTCTCAAATTGTCTCCACACACACACAGCAGGAGCAGAAAAGGCCCTAGTTGCTGTGATTACCTCAACTGAAGTAGGTGTCTCTACAGGTTAAGATAACTTTGCCTGCTCAGTTATGAGCTCTGAAGGCAGTGACCTTCCTAAATTTACCCCGCAAAAAACAGAAAATATATTCTGCTCCCAGGTTGAGCACCAGAACAGACAAATGTAGGCTCTGAAACATATGACTGCCTGACAGAGAGCAGAAATGTTTGCCTACACCCACATGGTTTCTCGAGCTAAACCCAGATGTTGTTGCTCAACAACCCGTTGGAAGTTCCTCTTCTCTCACAAGATGGGGTAAAAAATAAGCAAAATGGCACCAACGACAAGGCCTTGTATGCTGTGACCAAATTGTAACTTGGAGTGCCCCTCCCAATGACACGTAACCCAATGCTCATATTACAATAATCCCACTGAATAAACAGTCAAATCACAATAAAACGCATTGTTTAGCCAACTAAGTAGACGAGACCTGTGTTTGGGGCTTGCATGCAGATAACATGCCATTCTGTAATGCTTTATTTTGTCATCTACTGACATCTGTCCTAAATTACACAGTTTCAAAGAAGCGAATGCAAATAACACTAGTTGCACCAAAAAGGGCACGTGATACAACAGGAGAGACCGCAAAACTGATGCATAGGGGAATTAAGAAATTCTCCAAGGGGTGCCTCCAATGCCCTGATCAAATACCAAAATAAATCCTAAAGATGCACCTTGAAATAAAAGCTTAGGGGTCTCAAAGGCGGGGGGTGTACCCGGCATGACGTAGAATATGTGCTTGTTATGTCACTATCCCCAATACTTTGGCAAGACACATCTGTCACAAACATATGTCTACTGATGTGCTGGACATATGTTCTACCTACCTAGTGACGTAATCAGATGGGAATATTCTATCTACACAGACAGATTTTATAATACAAAAAATGTATGCCAACACCATTAACCGTTACATAAGACGGTAAGACGCTATTTTACAGAACTTCGTGCAACACAAGTGAGTGACCATGCATTCCTTGATCATATCATGACAAACATTTTCAGGCCGGATACCGCTGCCATCAAAATGTACAGCTAAGGAAAATCGGAATATTTAAAGTTCTGCAAAAAAATAGAAGCGATGCTGTTATATTCTCCCTATCCTCAGCGTGCATCTCGTGCTGAGCTCGAGCTGCCTGCTTCCACTACGTGGCCAGTGTTCGGTCCTAACGGCCGTTATTGCCCGTTTGGTTTTGTGTAATTTTCGCTTGCCTAAGGAAGGGTGTGGGGTTACATGGTCTTATGTTACTTGAAAAGCTTATGTTCTAAGCAATGCCATTTACCTGGTTTTGTGTTACTTGGTACTTTGTTCTTAAAAGTCAAAACTGCGTGTTCTAAGCAGTGTCTTCTTTTTGTGTTCTGCTGTGCATCCTTGCTTAATTTACTTTAGTACGTCTTCCTTTTCCACTGTTTAAGGAAAGGAGATGTGTTATATTCTCCCTATCCTCAGCGTGCATCTCGTGCTGAGCTCGAGCTGCCTGCTTCCACTACGTGGCCAGTGTTCGGTCCTAACGGCCGTTATTGCCCGTTTGGTTTTGTGTAATTTTCGCTTGCCTAAGGAAGGGTGTGGGGTTACATGGTCTTATGTTACTTGAAAAGCTTATGTTCTAAGCAATGCCATTTACCTGGTTTTGTGTTACTTGGTACTTTGTTCTTAAAAGTCAAAACTGCGTGTTCTAAGCAGTGTCTTCTTTTTGTGTTCTGCTGTGCATCCTTGCTTAATTTACTTTAGTACGTCTTCCTTTTCCACTGTTTAAGGAAAGGAGATGTGTTATATTCTCCCTATCCTCAGCGTGCATCTCGTGCTGAGCTCGAGCTGCCTGCTTCCACTACGTGGCCAGTGTTTGGTCCTAACGGCCGTTATTGCCCGTTTGGTCCCGGTCTTGCTGGTCGGGTTTTTCTACCCCTTAACTTGAATAAACCATCTGACTAAATCGACATCGCTACATGACCTCGTCTTTTGTTTATAACAGATGCGGTCACGTGACTGGGGGAAAACACAGAAGGGGTGGCCTACACAAACAGTAAACAGCTGCCAAGAGAAAACAGAAGGCTTGCCGTTTAGGGAATCAAATGAGCGGGCTAACCAATGCATATTGCACAGCAAATGCAATTGATTATTCTAAAGACCTTCGAAGCAAACCAACCATGTAATTAATGGCAAATATGCACAAACCAACGGGAGGAAAAGAGACTCCCAATAAAAAAAATCAAAGAATACTTCACAAAACACCCCATAGTCAGACAAATCTATAGAACTCTTGTGAAATGTACTGGTGGAAAGTAAAGGCTGCCTATGGCTGGTTTAATCGTTACACTTTTCCTTCCACAAACAATGTATATAACTTGCCAAACTTGGGAAGCTTGTTGCACGTTAAATACAACACGATTTACACTGCAGGGTACATAGCGCTTTAAACAAGGATTTCATTCATTAGAACGGATCTGTGCCTCTGTATTCCCAACAAAAAAGCACGCACATGTGAATTAGAAAAAATAAATTAATTACCTTTGTTTTCTAGTGGCTGAGTGCTCGAGCTCTAGCTGTTTTCCATATGTTATGTTATGTTACGATTTTGTTGAAGCGCAACAGCTGCCCCAGCAACAGGGCGTCCCGGCGCTGAAAAACCATAGCAAACCTACTGAGAAGGAGGGGGGCCAGGGGGCTAGGACAGTGGGAACAGGTGGGTTTTTATTGCTTTGCGAAAAGCGGAAAGATTTTCAAGCCGACGAATGTTCGGGGGAAGGGAGTTCCAAAGTTTAGCTCCCAGGGCTCTGAAGGAGCGCCTCCCGATACGGCAGAGTTTAGTGAGGGGAACCACTACTAGATGTTGACCTAGGGAGCGCAGATTGCGCTGGGGGGAGTAGAGTGTAAGAAGCGGGCGGAGGAGTTCAGGGCCATTCGTTTTAAGAATTTTGAAGGCAGTGGTAAGGGCCTTAAATTGGATTCGTGCTTCCACTGGGAGCCAGTGGAGTCTTCGTATGGTGGCTCTAACAGAGCATCTCCTAGGAAGACCAACTATAGCTCGGGCCGCAGAGTTCTGAATACGTTGCAGCCTAGTTGTCTCTGCTTTGTTGGCGCCTAGCAATAGAACGCTAGCATAGTCCAGCCGGGAGAGGATGATGGATTGGACTATGAGCTGCCGTGTTTTGGGGTCAAAGAACCCAAGAATAGGGTTGAGGCTTCTTAGTAAGCCAATGCACGTAGCTGCTACTTTTTTGGTGTGAGTTTGGTAGCTCAGCGAGGAGTCCAACCAGACTCCAAGGTTTTTTACCAGGGGTTTGGACTGGGGAATAGGGACGAGCGAGGAAGGCCACCAATGGTCATTCCAGCAGCTGGTGTTCTTACCGAGGAGCAGCACCTCAGTTTTCCCTGCATTGAGTTGTAAACAGTTACCCGTCATCCAGCGGGCAACTGCAGCCAGTCCATCCCTGAATCTCATGGCAGAGGTTGAGGGGGTGTAGGAAGAGGGAGGCTCTAGTTGGCGCAGTGCAACACTAGCGACAAGCAGGGACTCTCTCTTCCTCGTCAGGGCTGAGGGTTACCTTCCAGACAACCTCTGCTTACCCTCTAGGTAGTGTGGCTTAAGCAGTCGTAGGCTAATCTTTGGGGCACATAGGGTTAAACACTTGCAACAGTACACCTTTACAACCAACCCACCACACAACGAGACCAGACTGTATTCTTGTAAAAATATATATCTTTATATAGATTTTAAGCAGGCTTGTGAATACAGTCAATAACTTTATGAAGACGGTTGCCAGTTACGTAATTCGGGTTACCACAGTTCTAATGGAAGTTCTCTTGAGGCCCGTAGGCCGGTGGTATTCAAAGTTCTTGTGGAGCCGGCGGCTTCCAAGGGGTCTGTCCCACGTCGCGTTGCCTTCCCGGGGTCGCTGATCGTTGCGGCTCTTCGGCCGAGCAGGTCACTGGTCGTCCGGAGCAGCGGTGTTCTGTGGCGGCAGGGTCCTCTCCTCGTCGTCCGCTCCGACCCTGGAGGCGGCGGCTGTGCGGTTGTGACAAGTGGCAGTACGGTCCCCAAGTGCAGGACGTACCCAGCCAAATGTCGGTGCAGCTGTGGGCTCACAGCTGGGCTGTCGGGCAGGCTTACCGACTTGGTGGATTCTCGTAGGGCAACTGTCCGTCCTTGCAGGTGAGTGACTGCTCGCTATGCAGTCACCTCGATAGCTCGGACCGGACGGGTCCTCCGTTGCTTTGCTCTCGGGCTCCCGGTGCAGTTGCGGTCACGGTGTTCGGGCCAGCGGCGGCTGGTCCTCACTTTGCTTCTGCTGTTGCCTTGGGCCCCGGTCACGGTGGTCGGGAGGGTGTCGATGCCTAAGAGGAGATTCCTCCGTCAGTGCTGCGGCGATGGTCAGCACCCGCAGTCGCTTTTCCAAGGGGGTAGCGTCCACTGGTCCTGGGACGCTGGTCAGGGGGCAAGTTCAGTTGCAAGCCCTTGGAGATCTCTTTGCAGAGTTTGGCACAAGTAGCACAATAATCTTTTCGTAGTCTTATTGTCTTCCTCTCCTTCAGCAGCAAGGCACCAGACACAGGCAAGAGTCAGCACCCTTCCTTGTCTCTCACGGTCCTTCTCGTAGGGCAGAGTCTTTCTGTGGCCCAAACCGGATCTAATTTTCAAGGAGCAGGGCTCCGTCTTTTATAGGCCAATTCTTTTGTTCTCGCAGGCCAGGGGGGCCTTTGCATAGCCACTCTCAGTTCTGGAGTACCCCCGCGGGTGTACTCCGGCTTCTGCTTTCAGTGTGAGGGGCAGGCGCATCAGACGCCCCACAGGAGGTGGAGCCAGCATTGTCCGGACAGGAGTGGCCAGAGTACCTTGTTGATGGGGGCTTCGCCCTTCCTGGGCCAGGTGCCGGCAGAGTCATCCGCCGCTCCCCAGGAGGGTGGAGTCAGCATTGTGGAGGTCGAGCACAGTGACAGCTCGAGTCAAGCTCCTACCTCCCACTAAGGTGTAATCTGCGCATTCACCACCGGTCATCCCTCCAGCCCTGTCACTCACACATCCCAGACAGTCAGATACACACCAGCAGAGGCGGCTGAAATGGTTAAGCAAGCAAATGCTAACTTTCTAAAAGTAGCATTTGCAAACCAAGGATACTGAAATAAACTTGACTACAAGAAATATCTCCTTATCCTGAGTTCAGGCATACTAAACATGACTCACTACCATGCTCCTTGAGCCTGCGGGGATTATAGGGTGTAATAACCATCGCAGCTCAGTCTGGCCTAATGGAGCAGGTAGCCTTCAGTAGTGAAATACGGTCTTCGTTGTAAGTCACTACTAGGACATGCCACGCACATCAGGGCTTGTCCTACCTTGCACCTACAATGCACCCTGCCCGCAGGCCTACCATAGGGGTGACTAATATGTAGTCAAGGGAAGGGTCGGTGCTGGCAAGTGGGGACACTTGCCCAGCTAGCGTGACAGTACGAGACCGCACGCGGGTTCTGCGGTCGCAGTTCCCAGACACATCTTTACGGCTGCTTCGGTGGGTGGCGCAACCAGCGCTGCAGGCCCACCAGCAGTATTGGCATCTACAAGCCCCGGCACTCTCTCGTGCGCTTTACTAGGGACTAACAGTAAATCCAATGCACCAATCATGGATACCAATCGTATGTACAATTTACAGTAGGGAGCACTTGCACTGCGGCACGGATCAGCCGTGGCGCAGTGCCCTGAGTATCGGAAAACCAGCAAAACATCGGAGGCACATCAGCAAAAAGTGGAAGGGAGACTCACGCCAAGGTGCCAGGTCTAACAGGGGGCCTCCGAAAGAGAGATTGCTAGCTGTGTGTCGTCGGCATACGACACCAGCGTAAGGCCCCATTCTCTGGCCACTGCGCGAGAGGCTGCACATACAGGTTAAAAAGAGATGGACTAAGAGCCGATCCCTGCGGAACTCCTTGGCCAATAAGGTGAGATTGGGAGGTAAACGGGGGTGCTGAGACACGGAAGGATCTGTCCGTCAGGAAAGAGCGGAACCATTCCAGGGCCAGGTCACTGATCCCTATGTCTTCCAGGCGGCTCAGCAGGATGTTATGTGAGACCGTATCAAAGGCTGCGCTGAGATCAAGTAATATCAGCACAGCACTTTGACCGGCATCTAGTACCTTCCGAAGATGTTCGGTGGTGGATAGACGGGCGGACTCCGTACTGTGCCCTGGCCGGAACCCGTGTTGGGAGGGGTCCAAGATGTTGTTTTGGGCCATATGGTCTGAGAGACTGGCGTTGGCATGAGCCTCTGCCAGTTTGGATACCCAGGGTAACAGTGAGATGATGGGCCTATAGTTCTCTGGTTTTGTGGGGTCCAGGGTCGGTTTTTTAATAATGGGGGTAACCCATGCCTGTTTCCAGAAGGTAGGGACAGTTGCAGAGGAGAAGGAGAGGTTGAGGAGTGTGGCGAAGGATGGGAGAAAAAAGTCCAGAGCCTCTAGAAATTGGGCCGGTCTCATGGGATCAGAAGGGGCGCCGGATTTCACCCTTATGCAGAGTTTGACAAGATCTCCATGAGAGATAGCAGACAGACAAGTAAGTCTGGTGCCTTTAAAATAAACATTTGGGGATTTAGTGTGATCAAGGGGATTCTGTGGAAAGGTGTTGTAAATTTTCCTCACCTTTTCAATAAAGAAGGTGGCTAGGTCCTCACACTGCTGCGTCGAGGAAATGCATGAGACAGGATTGCCACCGTTTTGCAGTTTTTGAACCAGTTTAAAGATGGTTTTCGTGGGGTTAGAGCTAGTATTGATTTCCTTAGCATAGAATGATGCACGGGTCGTGCGTATAGCTTTGTGCTATGATTTCAGTTTGGACAGGTAGAAAGCTTTATTCTTGTCTATATATTCCTTTCACCAATTACGCTCTGCTACCTTGCATTCCTTTCTAAGCAGCTTTAAATTCTCATCATACCATGGGTTAGAGGGAGAGCTACGTCCTCTAGTCCATTTAGCAGGTATGAGGGCATCAAGTCCTTTGGTGATCCAATCCTGGAAAGAGGCATAGGACGTATTGATATCCTCAGTGGTTGCGAGGGTAAGTTCTCCTAAAATAGTAAAGAGATCCTGATATTGTAGCTTATGCCAGGGTCGTTTAAGACGGGAGGGTGGTGTATCCTTGTTGTGTTGGATATTAGCCGGTATCGTAAATTTAACAAGGAAGTGATCAGTCCAGCCCATGGGTTTCGGTGGGTCGGCTCTGGCTTCCAGGATATTCGTAAAGACATATACAAGTGTAGCTGCAAGAGTGTAGCTGCAGGAACTCTAAGAAGGGGCGGATAACAACAAAGCCTCGTTAAGTAAATGGTCTTTTTAAAGACCTGTGAAGTACCCGGTGCGCCCGCAGTAAGACAGACAGCAGACCACAACAGCCAGGCAGGCAGGGGGCCTGGTTGGTCAGATCTCAAAGCTTCCAGGTGCTAGCCTTAGCGTCAACATGTGTACACCCTAAGGAAACGAGACCAGTAAGGGCCGGGCCAGGGGTAACACAGATCAAGTTAGGGTTGAGTTGCAGCGAAGGTCTGTGGCAAAATGAATGCAGCATCAATGAGTGTTTGTGCATAAAACAAGCACAGAGCATAGGAAATAAATTGCCGCCGTTTGTCATGAATGTGAGGCATGAAGAATGCGTTGGTCTAACTTTTAACATTCTTCCCTCAATCCTTTTTGAGCAGGCTCGCCTGTGCGTCAGGTTAGGGGAGAAGGGCTAGAAGTCCAACTACCCCCCCCCCCGGACTTGGCGAACATTTCTTTATCAGTGTGATTGTAGCAGTCCCATCCCTCGGCTGCCCTCAGTGACTCTCATTGAATACATATGTACTCCATAAATCCTGCTATTCTGCTGTCAGACTGTGGGGGTGCTTGGAAGCCAGGCTTCCAATTGCAATCAGTTCACACGTCTCCAGGCATCCAGCGCCCTGCACACTCCACTTAGCCCTGCACCAGTCCCACCTGGCAGCAGTCGCAACGAGAGCCAAATTCTGGGTGCGGGAATCCTTAATTCTTCCAGCAATAGACGATGAGGGGGTGAAAACACAGCAAAGCCTCCTTAATACGTAAATGGTCTTTTTAAAGACCTGTGAAGTGCTCGGGTGCGGCTCTGTGTGCCCGAGAAGCTGTCTAGCCCGGGATGGCACACACGACAGAAAATGGGAGAGGGTGGGTGGGGTTTTACACTGCAATCCTTTGAGCTCCTTGGGCGTTGCGCATCTGCCTGGCAGGATCTTAGAGTCCCACACAACCTCCTTACTGCGCCATCCCATCAGGTGGGTAAATCTCATTGATTAATTATGTTAATTTTATTATTGATAAAAATCGCAGTCCCCAACCTCCTTCCTTGTAAATAATGCTAGTCGTACTTAAAGGAAGGTCACATAAATAATACAAATTATATCGACCACAGAATGATGAGAGGCAGAGTAGACCCTGTCCGTCACAATGGAAAATGTGTTATATTTTGAGCCTAATTGCCAGGAATGTTTCATGCCCCTGTGCTAGAAAAGTGGCATGATTTGTCAGCCAGTAACTGACGTTACTGACTTGGCCCCAATTCTGTTATGCTTTTTGAGGCAGTGACTTGCCTCAACAACTCAAGATTTCTATTGGCCAGTCCTCCTCTGCTTTTGGATTTGCTGTGTCCGCACCAAGACCTATGCAGGAGGCTCATCCACTCAACCAGCTTTCTTATCGGCCAATCACTCTAATTTGTTTCCATAGTGATCGGACCGCAAAGGCTGGTCAAATAATGCACCACAGAATGAGGCCCCGCCTTCTTGCCTGTAAAACAGCTCCCTCGCAGAACTTATTTAATGGGGGTGACTCATTGTTTCCCGGTGTTAGCTTCCGCATTGCAAGTGCCAGTATACTGCTTTTTTGTACTCCTTTGGCTCCCTCAAGTGGCCAAGCAGTGTAACAAATATGCTGTAACAAATATGTAAAAAATCAGTGACACTCGGTTTAAACCGGGTCACCTGATTTTCGCACCGGTAGGGTATTCTCGAGCAGACTCAGTTTAAACCGAATTTCGGACAGCCTAATTATAGTACAAAATGTAGCAGATTAGAGTGGAGTTGCATGCATTTGAGTGCCTTTGAGGAGTGGCGGACAGAGGGGCAGGCGCGCAACACCCATTGGGCTCACCGGGCTTCAGCCCCAACGCCCCCCCCCCCCCCCCCCCGTCGCCTCCTCTGCCTGGGCTAAGATGACACGCACTGAAATGGTGCAGGAAGGCTGCGCATCCGATCCGAGAATGTGATTGTTTTAATGATTCCTGAGAGGCCCAGCAGCCCGAGCCAGACAGCGAGCCTCTGAAAAGTTTCAGCGAGTGAACCGACCCCCCTGCCCTGACCTCTTGTGTTTCCTTTTGGAGTGGTGCAGAGGTGAAATCCTTGCCTGAAGGCAGGGATTTCACCTAAGCACTTGATGGGTTGTGAGCATGGGGTGTGAAGATGTGCACAGCAGGGGGAAGGCATGGCCAGTTAAGGTGATGCTTTTCCTTTGTAAAGGAATTTCTGCTGGCATCTTAGCACAGGGTGTGCTGTCTGTGCACTTGTATAGATGTGTATTCCATACATGTGCACAGACAGCAAACCCTGGGCTATGGCGCCAGCAGGAATTAATTTACAAAGGAAAAGCTTCACCTGCACTGGCCATCCCTTTCCCCCTGCTGTCTGTGCATTTGACCCACACCGGTCTACTCTGTGAAACCTTCGGGAGGGGCTTGATGCCAGGACACAGTGCTGCTGGTCAGCCAGACTCCACAGTATAGTATCAGAAGAGCAGGCAGCAGTTTTTTGTGTAAGTTCCAGTAACTTTAATGCATTATTTTTCAGCACAGCATT
The DNA here is from genome assembly GCF_964263255.1 of Lissotriton vulgaris. Classification (NCBI taxonomy): domain Eukaryota; kingdom Metazoa; phylum Chordata; class Amphibia; order Caudata; family Salamandridae; genus Lissotriton; species Lissotriton vulgaris. Next base: position 8,439,040 of record NC_141695.1, read on the forward strand.
ACCTACTGCCTGCATATCTAGGTTACTGTGAATGTTGTTCTTGACTTACATACATAGAAACGTCAAAGAGGACAGTCCCCTCCAAATATGCAAATGTAGTGTAAGTTTGTAGCGTTTATTTTTTTTGGGGTGCTAGTGGGTAATTTTAGAGTTCAGGGTGGGTGTGGGTTTTAGGGTGCCAGTGAGTAATTTTATGGTTCAGGGTGGGTTACGGATTGGGGTGCCAGGGGGTAATTTTAGGGTTCTGAGCGGGTATGGGTTTTTGGGATTCCAGGGGGCAATTTTAGGGTTCAGGGTAGGTATGGGTTTTGGGGTGCCAGGGGACATTTTAGGGTTCAGCGTGGGTATGTGCTTTGGTGTGCCAGGGGTAATTTTAGGGTTCAGGGCAGGTGTGGGTTTTGGGATGTCAGGGGGCAATTTTAAGGTTCAGGGTGGGTATGGGTTATGGGGTGCCAGGGGGGAATTTATGGTTCAGGGTGGGTATGGGTATGGGTTTTGGGGTGCCTGGGGTAATTTTAAGGTTCAGGGTGGGTTTGGGTTTTGGGGGGCAAGGGGGAATTTATGGTTCAGCATGGGTATGGTTTCTGGGGTGCCAGGGGTAATTTAAGGTTCAGGGCGGGTATGGGTTTTGGGGCTCCAGGGGGGTGATTTTAGGGTTCAGGGTGGTATTGGGTTTTGGGGTGCCAGGGGGTAATTTTAGGGTGTGGGGTGGGTATGGGTTTTGGGGTGCCGGGGAGGGATAATTTTAGGGATAGGATGGGTATGGGTTTTGGGGTGCCAGGGTGAATTATAGATGTCAGGGCGGGTATGGGTTTTAGGGTGTGAGGGGGTTAATTTTAGGGTTCAGCGTGGGTATGTGTTTTGGTGTGCCAGGGGTAATTTTAAGACTCGGGGTGAGTATGGGTTTTGGGGGGCAATGCATCAAGCTAACAAAAATGTGTGCTTTAATTGTTGTCCAGTTTCAAATGCAGAATTCACCACATTTTTTTCTCAGCTTGACCTGAGCATTAACCGATCCTGATTATCTGCCATTTTAGCTCCGCCCCATTGATTTACATTAGCCACGCCCCTTCATCTGCCATGTTAGCCCCCCCCCCCCCGAAATTAAGACCTAGTTGCGCCCCTGCAGAGGAGTGGCGCACAGAGGAGTGGCGTACAGTGCAATGGCGTACAGTGGAGTGGCGTACAGAGGAGCACATACAGTGGAGTGGCGTACAGAGGAGTGGCATACAGTGGGGAGGCGTACTGTGGATTATAGTACAAAATGTAGCAGATTAGAGTGGAGTTGCATGCATTGGAGTGCCATAGAGAAGTGGTGTACAGTGGAGTGACGTACAGAGGAGTGTCGTTTAATGGAGTAGCATATAGTGGAGTGGCGAACAGTGAAGTGGCGCACAGTGGAGTGGCGTACAGAGGAGTGGCGTACAGAGGAGTAGGTTACAGTGGAGTGGCCTTCAGTGGAGTGGCGTACAGTGGATTATCGTACAAAGTGTAGCAGATTAGAGTGGAGTTGCGTAGAGGGTATTAGCATTGAGTGGAACGGTGTAGAGAGAAGTGGTGTACAATAAAGCAGCGTAGAGTTGAATATCATATAGTGGAGCTGCATAGAGTGGAGTGGTGTATAACGGGGTGGCGTAAATGTTTCCCTTTTTGGTATTTTTTTTAAATTGATCAGTAATTTTTAGCTCCTACTGCAATACTGAGTTGTTTATTGTTAAATAACTAAATGTTAAAAGTTTTAATTATACTGTAGTTCACTATATTTGTGAAATAAAGTGTATTACATTGTATTTACAATGTTTAAACATATATATATACTGGCTTACCCGTCGCACGTTGCTGAGATCTTATAAGAAAGGAATGTTTCTGCTGCTCAGAAAGATAAGTATCTCTCCGACATCCTTGTTATTGATTTACTCTGCTTTGCTTATCTGATACTTTTATATATGTAAATAGGATGTTATTTAGTATTAACAGTTTTTATATATGTAAATAGGATGTTATTTAGTATTAAGAGTTTCCTATATTTTCTGGGATTGGCCTACATCTTCTGAATACATCAGAATGGCCTTTTAAGGTTAAATTTTAACTTTTTTCTCTGGTTTGTGTACGCTTTCTAATGACACTTGTGTCTCGCACTAGATATTGGCCCCTGTGTCTTTCACCTTAGACTACTTCCCCTCCGGTTCTATGTCGAACCGGATTAGGCCTCATCACATTTGGTATACTTTTGAACGCGAGCGTGCGAGCACAGCGATTACACGCTCATACCTTGTGCCCCCATTACGACTCGGGTTCATTCCCGATCCTGCACCGTCTCGCCAACACTCTGCCTCGGCACAACGAAGGCTGGTTCGACATGTTTGTGCAGCTTCTCCGGACCCCTCAACGCGCGTAGATGTGCTCGAGGAGGGCCGGGTTACATTAGAGGAATTCACCTTCGGAGTGCCGGTTACATTAGAGGAATTCACCTTTGGAACGATTCTCGATGGTCGTTCGTTTGAGAAGAACGGGCTTGATCATTTTGTAGTCGAACAGCTTCTAATCTTGCTTTATTTTAAAAAAATGTATGCCAGAAACCTTCTCAGGAGTGTATTTAACAACTTCCAAAAGTTTAATGGCGATCGGATGAATGGTGTAGTAATGCATAAAGGACAAATAGACAGACAGACAGACATACATTCGTTTTTACATATATATAGATATATATTTTTATTTATTTTGGTACTGAGGTACTTCCAAGGTAATATTGCTTTACTCCATGAATGCTTTTTCAAAGATGTAGAAACCTAATACTTACTTTGATTGATGGCCCAAACCCACAACACAGTGCCAGTTATAGTTTACCCGCGTATGAGCTTACATATTATATCACTCATGACATGTTTAACACCTTTCAGAAAAGGGGGTGGTGATGGACAGAGTATCTGAATTAAGCAGAGCACTCCTACCCAGTCAACAGATTCGGGCTTGACCAATCACCATTTTTTAGCTTACTGCACCATCCCAGCTCAGAACCTGGCTACATGCAAATTAGTCTGTCCCTGGCCCAGTGCATCATGGGAACAGGGCAGACCAAACTACCAAGCCAATTCTTTTACTGGAAAGAAAACAAGCTTCCGGGGACCGGTTTCTGGCATTACAGCCGTCTTCGGCCCGGCTTGCTTGAATCCTGATGGTGCAGTGAGCAAGGGACTCATGTCTGAGCATTCCCTTCCACGCTTATGGTGGACAAAACGATTCAGAAAAGGGGGTGGTGATGGACAGAGTATCTGTATTAAGTAGAGCACTCCTACCCAGTCAACAGATCCGGGCTTGATCCATCAACGTTTTTAAGCTCACTGCACCATCCCAGCTCAGAACCTGGCTACATGCAAATTAGTCTGTCCCTGGCCCAGTGCATCATGGGAACAGGGCAGACCAAACTACCAAGCCAATTCTTTTACTGGAAAGAAAACAAGCTTCCGGGGACCGGTTTCTGGCATTACAGCCGTCTTCGGCCCGGCTTGCTTGAATCCTGATGGTGCAGTGAGCAAGGGACTCATGTCTGAGCATTCCCTTCCACGCTTATGGTGGACAAAACGATTCAGAAAAGGGGGTGGTGATGGGCAGAGTATCTGTATTAAGTAGAGCACTCCTACCCAGTCAACAGATCCGGGCTTGATCCATCAACGTTTTTAAGCTCACTGCACCATCCCAGCTCAGAACCTGGCTACATGCAAATTAGTCTGTCCCTGGCCCAGTGCATCATGGGAACAGGGCAGACCAAACTACCAAGCCAATTCTTTTACTGGAAAGGAAAAACGCTTCCGGGGACCGGTTTCTGGCATTACAGCCGTCTTCGGCCCGGCTTGGTTGAATCCTGATGGTCGTTTTGTCCACCACAAGCATGGAAGGGTATGCTCAGATGTGAGTCCCTTGCTCACTGCACCATCAGGATTCAAGCAAGCCGGGCCGAAGACGGCTGTAATGCCAGAAACCGGTCCCCGGAAGCTTGTTTCCTTTCCAGTAAAAGAATTGGCTTGGTAGTTTGGTCTGCCCTGTCCCCATGATGCACTGGGCCAGGGTCAGACTAATTTGCATGTAGCCAGGTTCTGAGCTGGGATGGTGCAGTGAGCTAAAAAACGGTGATGGAATAAGCCCTAATCTGTTGACTGGGTAGTAATATTCTGCTTAATTCAGATGCTCTGTCCATCACCACCCCCTTTTCTGAATTGTTTTGTCCACCACAAGCGTGGAAGGGTATGCTCAGATTTGAGTCCCTTGCTCACTGCACCATCAGGATTCAAGCAAGTCGGGCCGAAGACGGCTGTAATGCCAGAAACCGGTCCCCGGAAGCTTGTTTCCTTTCCAGTAAAAGAATTGGCTTAGTAGTTTGGTCTGCCCTGTTCCCATTATGCACTGGGCCAGGGACAGACTAATTTGCATGTAGCCAGGTTCTGAGCTGGGATGGTGCAGTGAGCTGAAAAACGGTGATGGATTAAGCCCTGAGCTGTTGACTGGGTAGTAGTATTCTGCTTAATTCAGATGCTCTGTCCATCACCACCCCCTTTTCTGAATATGTTTAATGGCATCATTGTTGACATCACTGATTTATTTTAAATAATAACACTGATGTCATTATTAATGAGATTGACATGTCTGAGGTCACACAGTGTGTCATTAACTCTCTCTCTATTCTCTCTGCAGTGCTGGGTGCGGCAGTGACTTTTCTGAGGTCACACAGTGCGTCATTAACTCTCTCTCCTCTCTCTGCAGCGCTGGGGTCTCCGGGCGGGACAGTGATTTGCCTGAGGTCACACAGTGTGTCATTAACTCTCTATTCTCTCTTCAGTGTTGGGGTTTCTGGGTGGGAAAGTAACTTGTCTGAGGTCAAACAGTGTGTCATTAACTCTTATCTCTCTGCAGTGCTGGGGTTTTTGGGTGGGAAAGTGACTTGTCTGAGGTCACACAGTGTGTCATTAACTCTCTCTTATCTCTCTGCAGTGCTGGGGTCTCTGGGTGGGACAGTGACTTGTCTGAGGCAACACAGTGCGTCATTACCTCTTTCTCCTCTCTTTGCAGTGCTGAGGTATCTGGGTGGAACAGTGACTTGTCGGAGGTCACACAGTGTGTCAGTAACTCTCTTTCCTCTCTCTGCAGTGCTGGGTCTCTGGGTGGAACGGTGACTTGTCTGAGGTCACACAGTGTGTCATCAACTCTTTCCCCTCTCTCTGCAGTGCTGGGGTCTCTGGTGGGACAGTGACTTGTCTGAGGTCACACAGTATGTCATTAACTCTCTCTCCTCTATCTGCAGTGCTGGGGTCTCTGGTGGGACAGTGACTTGTCTGAGGTCACACAGTTTGTCATTAACTCTCTCCTCTCTCTGCAGTGCTGGGGTCTCTGGGTCGGACAGTGACTTGTCTGAGGTCACACAGTGTGTCATTCTCTCTCTCCTCTATCTGCAGTGTTGGGGTCTCTGGTGGGACAGTGACTTGTCTGAGGTCACACAGTGTGTCATTAACTCTCTCTCCTCTCTCCGCAGTGCTGGGGTCTCTGGGTGGGACAGTGACTTGTCTGAGGTCACACTGTGTGTCATTAACTCTCCCTCCTCTATCTGCAGTGCTGGGGTCTCTGGTGGGACAGTGACTTGTCTGAGGTCACACAGTGTGTCATTAACTCTCTATCCTCTCTCTGCAGTGCTGGGGTCTCTGGGTGGGACAGTGTCTTGTCTGAGGCCACACAGTGCGTCATTACCTCTTTCTCCTCTCTTTGCAGTGCTGGGCTCTCTGGGTGGAACAGTGACTTGTCTGAGGTCACACAGTGTGTCAGTAACTCTCTCTCCTCTCTCTGCAGTGCTGGGTCTCTGGGTGGAAAGGTGACTTGTCTGAGGTCACACAGTGTGTCATTAACGCTCTCCCCTCTGTAGTGCTGGGGTCTCTGGGTGGGACAGTGACTTGTCTGAGGTCACACAGTGTGTCATTAACTCTCTCTCTCTCTCTGCAGTGCTGGGGTCTCTGGGTGGGACAGTGACTTGTCTGAGGTCACACAGTGTGTCATTAACTCTCTCTCCTCTCTCTGCAGTGCTGGGGTCTCGGTGGGACAGTGACTTGTCTGAGGTCACACAGTGTGTTATTAACAGCCCCCCCCCCGATCTCTGCAGCGCTGGGGTCTCTGGTGGGACAGTGACTTGTCTGAGGTCACACAGTGTGTCATTAACTCTCGCTCCTCTCTCTGCAGTGCTGGGGTCTTTGGGTCGGACAGTGGCTTGTCTGAGGTCAAACAGTGTGTCATTAACTCTCTCTCTTCTCTCTGCAGAGCTTGGGTTTCTGGGTGGGAAAGTAACTTGTCTGAGGTCACACAGTGTGTCAATAACTCTCTCCTCTCTCTGCTGTGCTTGGGTCTCTGGGTGGGAAAGTGACTTGTCTCAGGTCACACAGTGTGTCATTAACTCTTCCTCCTCTGCAGTGCTGCGGACTCTGGTGGGACAGTGAGTTGTCTGAGGTCACACAATGTGCCATTAACTCTCTCTCCTCTCTCTGCAGTGCTGGGGTCTCTGGGTGGGACAGTGACTTGTCTGAGGCCACACAGTGCGTCATTACCTCTTTCAATCAATCAATCAAAGACATTTATAGAGCGCACTACATACCCGTAGGGTCTTAAGGAGCTGGGGGTAGGGGGTGCCGCTACTGCTCGAACAGCCAGGTCTTCAGCTTCTTCCTGAAGGAGAGGTGGTCTTGGGTCAGGCGCAGGTCGTCGGGAGGGAGTTCCAGGTCTTGGCGGCCAGGTAGGAGAAGGACCTTCCTCCTGTAGTCGCTCTTCGGATGCGGGGGACGGCGGAGAGGGCGTGGTTGGCTGATCGGAGGTGGCATTTGGGAGCGTAGAAGTTGATTCGGTTGTTGAGGTAGCTCGGGCCTTGGTCGTGTAGGGCTTTGTGTGCGTGGGTGAGGAGGCGGAAGGTGATTCTTTTGTTGATGGGGAGCCAGTGTAGGTCTCTCAGATGTCCGGAGATGTGGCTGGTTCGTGGGATGTCGAGGATGAGTCTGGCTGAGGCGTTCGGGATCCGCTGGAGTCTCTTCTGGAGCTTGGCGGTGGTACCGGCGTAGAGGGCGTTGCCGTAGTCCAGTCGGCTAGTGACGAGGGCCTGGGTGACGGTCTTCCTGGTCTCGGTGGGGATCCACCAGAAGATCTTCCGTAGCATGCGTAGGATGTTGAAGCACGCCGAGGAGACGGCGTTGACTTGTCTGGTCATGGAGAGGGAGGAGTCCAGGATGAAGCCCAGGTTGCGTGCGTGGTCTGGCGGTTTGGGTGCGGTGCCCAGGGCAGGGGGCCACCAGGAGTCGTCCCAGGCGGAGGGCGAGGAGCCCAGGATGAGGACTTCCGTCTTGTCTGAGTTCAGTTTCAGGTGGCTGGTTGTCATCCACTCGGCTACGTCTTTCATCCCTTCGTGAAGGTTGGCTCTGGCGGCGGCAGGGTCGTTGGTCAGGGAGAGGATCAGCTGGGTGTCGTCAGCGTAGGAGATGATGTTGAGGTTGTGTTGGCGTGCGATGGCCGCGAGGTGGCTCATGTAGACGTTGAAGAGGGTGGGGCTCAGCGAGGATCCTTGTGGTACGCCACAGATGACTTCGGTGGCCTCTGACTTGTACGGTGGTAGGCGGACTCTCTGTGTTCTTCCGTTGAGGAAGGAGATGATCCATTCCAGAGCCTTCTCCTGGATTCCGACGTTGCTGAGGCGCTGTACTAGGGTGCGGTGGCAGACAGTGTCGAATGCCGCGGAGAGGTCTAGGAGGATGAGGGCCGCTGTTTCTCCGTTGTCCATCAGGGCTCGGATGTCATCGGTGGCGGCGATGAGGGCGGTCTCGGTGCTGTGGTTGGCTCGGAAGCCAGACTGTGAGGGGTCGAGGGATCCATTCGTCTCAAGGAAGGCGGCCAGCTGCTTGTTGACGGTCTTCTCGATGACTTTGGCTGGAAACGGGAGGAGCGAGATGGGGCGGTAATTCTTGAGTTCGGTGGGGTCCTCTGTGGGTTTCTTGAGTAGAGCGCTGAGTTCGGCGTGCTTCCAGCTCTCAGGGAAGGTGGCGGTGTCGAAGGATGTGTTGATGATGTCTCGCAGGTGGGGTGCGATGACAGCGTCGGCCTTGTTGAAGACGTGGTGAGGGCAGGGGTCGGTCGGCGATCCGGAGTGGATGGAGTTCATCGTGCGGATGGTGTCTTCGGTGCTGATCGGAGTCCAGGCGTGGAGGGTGGTGGTGGAGGGTGGTTGTTCGGTCGTGGTGTGCGTTGGTTGGTTGTTGAAGCTGTTGTGTATGTCCGCGATCTTGTTGTGGAAGTATGAGGTGAGGGAGTTGCAGAGGTCTTGCGATGGGGTGATGTCGTTGTTTCCTGCGCTGGGGTTGGATAGCTCTTTCACGATGTTGAAGAGTTCCTTGCAGTTGTGTGCGTTGTTGTCCAGCCGGTCCTTGAATGCAGTTTTCTTGGCGGCGCGGATCAGCTGGTGGTGCTTCCGGGTGGCAAGCTTGAAGGTGGTCCTGTTGTCCGGTGTAGGTTCCCTTCTCCAGACTTTCTCGAGGGCTCGGCAGTTCTTCTTGGAGCTCTTGAGTTCGTCGGTGAACCATGGGGCTTTCTTGCTGCCGGGTCTGCTGGGCGGGGTCCTCAGCGGGGCGAGCTCGTCCGCGCAGTTGCTGATCCACTTCGTGAGGTTGTCGGCGGCCTGGTTGGGGTTCACTGAGCTGGCAGGAGGGTGCTGGCTCAGGGAGGTGGCGAGCTGGTCGGCTGTGATCTTGTTCCAGCTTCTGCGGGCAGCCTGTTGCTGGTGGTGGTGGGTCGTCGTTCTTTTGAAGGTGAAGTGGACGCAGCTGTGGTCCGTCCATTGAAGCTCTGTGGCGTGGCTGAAGTCGATGTCTGTGCTGGATGAGAAGACTGCGTTGAGTGTGTGTCCGGCGAGGTGGGTGGGGGTGGACACCAGCTGCTTGAGTCCAAGATTGGCGAGGTTGTCGAGCAGGGTGCTGGTGTTGCGGTTGTTGTTGTTCTCCAGGTGGAAGTTGAGGTCCCCCAGGAGGATGTAGTCAGCGGAGGGGAGGGCATGCGGGCTGACGAAGTTGGCGATGTCCTCGCTGAATTGGGTGCGTGGTCCCGGAGGTCGGTAGATCAGGGTGCCTCTGAGGGTGGTCTTCGGGTCGGTGTGGATCTGGAAATGCAGGTGTTCGGCGGTGGTCAGGGTGTTGTCGGTGCTGGTCGTGAGACGGATGGTGTTCCTGTGGATGATGGCGATGCCTCCTCCCATCTGGTTGGCGGTGCGATCCCTCCGGGTGATCTTGTAGCCATCTGGGATGGCGATGGCGATGTCGGGAGCTGAAGAGGTGTTCATCCAGGTCTCCGTGAGGAAGGCAACGTCAGGGGCTGTGGCGTCTAGGAGGTTCCAGAGTTCGATGGCGTGTCTGTGGACGGAGCGGGTGTTGAGCAGGATGCACTTGAGGTGGGTGCTGCTGGTGTTCGACTTGGCGGGTGCTGGTGCGAGGCAGGTCCGGATGCAGGTGAACTTGCAGGCGTGGCAGCTGAAGGGTCCGTGGGTGCGTCGTGGTGTGGCTCGGTAGCATCCTGGGAATCGGCCGGTGTTGAGTGCGATGAGGGTGGCGGCGGTGTACGTCAGGCGGGTCGGTCGGGGTCCTCGTGGGCCAGGGGTCCTGGCGCTGGGCGTGATCTGGTCGCGGACGGGCGCAGACGGGCTTACCTTTGGCGCGCCTTCGGCGCACAAACGGCGCACCCGCTGCGCGTGACCGCTGCGCGTGACCGCTGCGCGTGACCGCTGCGCGTGACCGCTGCACGTTCGCACGGTCGCCATATATGGCGAAGTGCGCGGGGGGCGGAGCAGCTGGGAGGCGGGAGCTGGGAGGGTACAGAAGGGAAAAAGGGGCGGGGTTAGCGGCGGTGGCAGGAAGCGGGGAGGGAGTACGAAGGGCGGCAAGACAACAGGGCAAACAGGAAGGAAAACGCAACCACTATCACAAAATTACAGAACAGGCACTAAGGAAAGACAAAACAAAAACACCAACAAAACAAAACCAACAGGCGAGCACGGACCACCCCGCTCGAAGGAGGGGGCGTGGTCACGCGGCGGCAGCGAGGCAGGCAACGAGGCAGGCAAGGCAAGGGGGCACACGCAGCAGCTGGTGGCCGTGCGGCGCGGGGGTGTCCTACAACTCTTTCTCCTCTCTTTGCAGTGCTGGGGTCTCTGGGTGGACAGTGTCTTGTCTGAGGTCACACAGTGTGTCATTAACTCTCTCCTCTCTGCAGTGATGGTGTCTCTGGGTGGAACAGTGACTTGTCTGAGGTCACACCGTGTGTCATTAACTCTCTCCTTTCTGCCGTGCTGGGGTCTCTGGGTGGGACAGTGACTTGTCTGAGGTCACACAGTGTGTCACTAACTTTCTACTTTCTCTCTGTAGTGCTGGGGTCTCTGTGCGGGACAGTAATTTGTCTGAGGTCACAGAGTGTGTCATTAACTCTCTCCTCTCTCTGCAGTGCTGGGGTCTGAGAGTGGGACAGTGACTTGTCTGAGGTCAACCAGTGTGTCATTAACTCTGTCCTCTCTCTGCAGCGCTGGGGTCTCTGTGTGGGACAGTGACTTGTCAGAGGTAACACAGTGTGTCATTAACTCTCTCTCCTCTCTGCAGTGCTTGGGTCTCTGGGCGGGGACAGTTTCTTGTCTGAGGTCACACAGTGTGTCATTAACTCTCTCCTCTCTGCAGTGATGGTGTCTCTGGGTGGGACAGTGACTTGTCTGAGGTCACACAGTGGGTCATTAACTCTCTCTCCTCTCTCTGCATTGCTGGGGTCTCTGGGTGGGACAGTGACTTGTCTGAGGTCACACAGTGTGTCATATACTCTCTCTCCTCTCTCTGCAGTCCTGGGGTCTCGGTGGGACAGTGTCTTGTCTGAGGTCACACAGTGTGTCATTAACTCTCTCCTCTCTGCAGTGATGGTGTCTCTGGGTGGAACAGTGACTTGTCTGAGGTCACACCGTGTGTCATTAACTCTCTCCTTTCTGCCGTGCTGGGGTCTCTGGGTGGGACAGTGACTTGTCTGAGGTCACACAGTGTGTCACTAACTTTCTACTTTCTCTCTGTAGTGCTGGGGTCTCTGTGCGGGACAGTAATTTGTCTGAGGTCACAGAGTGTGTCATTAACTCCCTCCTCTCTCTGCAGTGCTGGGGTCTGAGAGTGGGACAGTGACTTGTCTGAGGTCAACCAGTGTGTCATTAACTCTGTCCTCTCTCTGCAGCGCTGGGGTCTCTGGGTGGGACAGTGACTTGTCTGAGGTCACACAGTGTGTCATATACTCTCTCTCCTCTCTCTGCAGTCCTGGGGTCTCGGTGGGACAGTGTCTTGTCTGAGGTCACACAGTGTGTCATTAACTCTCTCCTCTCTGCAGTGATGGTGTCTCTGGGTGGGACAGTGACTTGTCTGAGGTCACACAGTGGGTCATTAACTCTCTCTCCTCTCTCTGCATTGCTGGGGTCTCTGGGTGGGACAGTGACTTGTCTGAGGTCACACAGTGTGTCATATACTCTCTCTCCTCTCTCTGCAGTCCTGGGGTCTCGGTGGGACAGTGTCTTGTCTGAGGTCACACAGTGTGTCATTAACTCTCTCCTCTCTGCAGTGATGGTGTCTCTGGGTGGAACAGTGACTTGTCTGAGGTCACACCGTGTGTCATTAACTCTCTCCTTTCTGCCGTGCTGGGGTCTCTGGGTGGGACAGTGACTTGTCTGAGGTCACACAGTGTGTCACTAACTTTCTACTTTCTCTCTGTAGTGCTGGGGTCTCTGTGCGGGACAGTAATTTGTCTGAGGTCACAGAGTGTGTCATTAACTCTCTCCTCTCTCTGCAGTGCTGGGGTCTGAGAGTGGGACAGTGACTTGTCTGAGGTCAACCAGTGTGTCATTAACTCTGTCCTCTCTCTGCAGCGCTGGGGTCTCTGTGTGGGACAGTGACTTGTCAGAGGTAACACAGTGTGTCATTAACTCTCTCTCCTCTCTGCAGTGCTTGGGTCTCTGGGCGGGGACAGTTTCTTGTCTGAGGTCACACAGTGTGTCATTAACTCTCTCCTCTCTGCAGTGATGGTGTCTCTGGGTGGGACAGTGACTTGTCTGAGGTCACACAGTGGGTCATTAACTCTCTCTCCTCTCTCTGCATTGCTGGGGTCTCTGGGTGGGACAGTGACTTGTCTGAGGTCACACAGTGTGTCATATACTCTCTCTCCTCTCTCTGCAGTCCTGGGGTCTCGGTGGGACAGTGTCTTGTCTGAGGTCACACAGTGTGTCATTAACTCTCTCCTCTCGGCAGTGATGGTGTCTCTGGGTGGAACAGTGACTTGTCTGAGGTCACACCGTGTGTCATTAACTCTCTCCTTTCTGCCGTGCTGGGGTCTCTGGGTGGGACAGTGACTTGTCTGAGGTCACACAGTGTGTCACTAACTTTCTACTTTCTCTCTGTAGTGCTGGGGTCTCTGTGCGGGACAGTAATTTGTCTGAGGTCACAGAGTGTGTCATTAACTCTCTCCTCTCTCTGCAGTGCTGGGGTCTGAGAGTGGGACAGTGACTTGTCTGAGGTCAACCAGTGTGTCATTAACTCTGTCCTCTCTCTGCAGCGCTGGGGTCTCTGTGTGGGACAGTGACTTGTCAGAGGTAACACAGTGTGTCATTAACTCTCTCTCCTCTCTGCAGTGCTTGGGTCTCTGGGCGGGGACAGTTTCTTGTCTGAGGTCACACAGTGTGTCATTATTGCTCTATCCTCTCTCTGCAGTGCTGGGGTCTCTGGTTGGGACAGTGACTTGTCTGCTGGCACACAGTGTGTCATTAACCCTCTCTCTCCTCTCTCTGCAGTGCTGGGATCTGTGTGTTTGACAGTGACATGTCTGAGGTCACACAGTGTGTCATTAACTCTTATCTCTCTGCTGTGTTGGGGTTTCTGGGTGGGAAAGTAACTTGTCTGAGGTCACACAGTGTGTCATTAACTCTTATCTTTCTGCAGTGATGGGGTCTCTGGGTGGGAAAGTGACTTGTCTGAAGTCACACAGTGTGTCATTAACTCTCTCTCCTCTCTCTGCAGAGCTTGGGTCTCTGGGTGGGAAAGTAACTTGTCTGAGGTCACACAGTGTGTCAATAACTCTCTCCTCTCTCTGCAGTGCTTGGGTCTCAGTGTCGTAAAGTGACTTGTCTGAGGTCACACAGTGTGTCATTAACTCTCTACTCTCTGCAGTGCTGGGGTCTCTGGGTGGGGCAGTGACTTGTCTGAGATCACACAGTGTGTCATTAACTCTCTCTCCTCTCTGCAGTGCGGGGGTCTCTGGGTCGGACAGGGATTTGTCTGAGGCCACACAGTGTGTCATTAAATCTCTCTCCTCTCTGCAGTGCCGGGTCTCTGGGTGGGACAGTGACTTGCCTGAGGTCACACAGTGTGTCATTTACTCTCTCCCCTCTCTCTGCAGTGCTGGGGTCTCTGGTAGGACAGTGTCTTGTCTGAGGTCACACAGTATGTCATTAACTTTCTCTCCTCTATCTGCAGTGCTGGGGTCTCTGGTGGGACAGTGACTTGTCTGAGGTCCCACAGGGTGTCATTAACTCTCTCCTCTCTCTGCAGTGCTGGGGTCTCTGGGTCGGACAGTGACTTGTCTGAGGTCACACAGTGTGTCATTAACTCTCTCTCCTCACTCCGCAGTACTGGGGTCTCTGGGTGGGACAGTGACTTGTCTGAGGTCACACAGTGTGTCATTAACTCTCCCTCCTCTATCTGCAGTGCTGGGGTCTCTGGTGGGACAGTGACTTGTCTGAGGTCACACAGTGTGTCATTAACTCTCTCTCCTATCTCTGCAGTGCTGGGGTCTCTGGGTGGGACAGTGACTTGTCTGAGGCCACACAGTGCGTCATTACCTCTTTCTCCTCTCTTTGCAGTGCTGGGGTCTCTGGGTGGAAGAGTGACTTGTCTGAGGTCACACAGTGTGTCAGTAACTCTCTCTCCTCACTCTGCAGTGCTGGGTCTCTGGGTGGAATGGTGACTTGTCTGAGGTCACACAGTGTGTCATTAACGCTCTCCCCTCTGCAGTGCTGGGGTCTCTGGGTGGGACAGTGACTTGTCTGAGGTCACACAGTGTGTCATTAACTCTCTCTCTCTCTCTGCAGTGCTGGGGTCTCTGGGTGGGACAGTGACTTGTCTGAGGTCACACAGTGTGTCACTAACTCTCTCTCCTCTCTCTGCAGTGCTGGGGTCTCGGTGGGACAGTGACTTGTCTGAGGTCACACAGTGTGTCATTAACTCTCTCTCTCTCTCTGCAGTGCTGGGGTCTCTGGGTGGGACAGTGACTTGTCCGAGGTCACACAGTGCGTCATTAACTCTCTCTCCTCTCTCTGCAGTGCTGGGGTCTCTAGGTGGGACAGTCACTTGTCTGAGGTCACACAGTGTCATTAACTCTCCCTCCTCTTTCTGCAGTGCTGGTGTCTCTGGGTGGGACAGTGACTTGTCTGTGGTCACACAGTGTGTCATTAACTCTCTCTCCTCTCTGCAGTGATAGGGTCTCTGGGTGGGACAGTGACTTGTCTGAGGTCACACAGTATGTCATTAACACTCCCCCCCCGATCTCTGCAGTGCTGGGGTCTCTGGTGGGAGAGTGACTTGTCTGAGGTCACACAGTGTGTCATTAACTCTCTCCTCTCTGTAGTTATGTTGTCTCTGGGTGGGACAGTGACTTGTCTGAGGTCACACAGTGCGTCATTAACTCTCTCTCCTCTCTCTGCAGTGCTGGGGTCTCTAGGTGGGACAGTCACTTGTCTGAGGTCACACAGTGTCATTAACTCTCCCTCCTCTTTCTGCAGTGCTGGTGTCTCTGGGTGGGACAGTGACTTGTCTGAGGTCACACAGTGTGTCATTAACTCTCTCTCCTCTCTGCAGTGATAGGGTCTCTGGGTGGGACAGTGACTTGTCTGAGGTCACACAGTATGTCATTAACTCTCTCTTCTCTCTGCAGTGCTGGGGTCTGTGGGTGGGACAGTGACTTGTCTGAGGTCACACAGTGTGTCATTACCTCTCTCCCCTCTCTCTGCTGGGCAGGGGTCTCTGGGTCAGACAGTGACTTGTCTGAGGTCACACAGTGTGTCATTAACTCTCTCTCCTCTGTCTGCAGTGTTGGGGTCTCGGTGGGACAGTGACTTGTCTGAGGTCACACAGTGTGCCATTAACTCTCTCTTCTCTCTGCAGTGCTGGGGTCTCTGGGTGGGACAGTGACTTGTCTGAGGTCACACTGTGTGTCATTAATTCTCTCCCCTCTCTCTGCAGTGCTGGGGTCTCTGGTGGGACAGTGACTTGTCTGAGGTCACACAGTGTGTCATTAACTCTCTCTCCTCTATCTGCAGTGCTGGGGTCTCTGGTGGGACATTGACTTGTCTGAGGTCACACAGTGTGTCATTAACTCTCTCTCCTCTCTCTGCAGGGCAGGGGTCTCTGGGTCAGACAGTGACTTGTCTGAGGCCACACAGTGTGTCATTAACTCTCTCTCCTCTATCTGCAGTGTTGGGGTCTCTGGTGGGACAGTGACTTGTCTGAGGTCACACAGTGTGTCATTAACTCTCCCTCCTCTATCTGCAGTGCTGGGGTCTCTGGTGGGACAGTGACTTGTCTGAGGTCACACAGTGTGTCATTAACTCTCTCTCCTATCTCTGCAGTGCTGGGGTCTCTGGGTGGGACAGTGACTTGTCTGAGGCCACACAGTGTGTCATTAACTCTCCCTCCTCTATCTGCAGTGCTGGGGTCTCTGGTGGGACAGTGACTTGTCTGAGGTCACACAGTGCGTCATTACCTCTTTCTCCTCTCTTTGCAGTGCTGGGGTCTCTGGGTGGGACAGTGACTTGTCTGAGGTCACACAGTGTGTCATTAACTCTCCCTCCTCTATCTGCAGTGCTGGGGTCTCTGGTGGGACAGTGACTTGTCTGAGGTCACACAGTGTGTCGTTAACTCTCTCTCCTATCTCTGCAGTGCTGGGGTCTCTGGGTGGGACAGTGACTTGTCTGAGGTCACACAGTGTGTCATTAACTCTCCCTCCTCAATCTGCAGTGCTGGGGACTCTGGTGGGACAGTGACTTGTCTGAGGTCACACAGTGTGTCATTAACTCTCTCTCCTCTCTTTGCAGTGCTGGGGTCTCGGTGGGACAGTGACTTGTCTGAGGTCACACAGTGTGTCATTAACTCTCTCCTCTCTTTGCAGTGCTGGGGTCTCGGTGGGACAGTGACTTGTCTGAGGTCACACAGTGTGTCATTAACACTCCCCCCCAATCTCTGCAGCGCTGGGGTCTTTGGTGGGACAGTGACTTGTCTGAGGTCACACAGTGTGTCACTAACTCTGTCTCCTCTCTCTGCAGTGCTGGGGTCTCTGGGTGGGACAGTGACTTGTCTGAGGTCACACAGTGTGTCATTAACTCTCTCCTCTCTGCAGTGATGGTGTCTCTGGGAGGGACAGTGACTTGTCTGAGGTCACACAGTGTGTCATTAACTCTCTCTCCTCTCTCTGCAGCGCTGGGATCTGGGTAGGATAGTGACTTGTCTGAGGTCACACAGTGTGTCATTAACTCTCTCTCCTCTCTCTCTGCAGCGCTGGGATCTGGGTAGGATAGTGACTTGTCTGAGGTCACACAGTGTGTCATTAACTCTCTCTCCTCTCTCTGCAGCGCTGGTGACTCTGGATCCAGACACTGCTAATGAAGAGGTGATCTTGTCCGAGGACGGGAGACGTGTGATAGGGACAGACAGACCGCAGCCTCGGCCGGACAATCCCAAGAGAATCACTGACTGGCCCTGTATTCTGGGGCAGGAGGGGTTCACCTCGGGGAGGCATTACTGGGAGGTGCAGGAGGAGCGGATGTGGGGTTATGTGGGGGTTGCAGGGGAGAGTCTGGGAAGGGAGACCACGGAGTGCCCAGAGGGCAGGGTCCAGAAGGTGATGCGGATGGATGGTGGTCGGTACTGGGCTCTCGCCTTCACTTCCATCCCTCCTGCCCCCCACCTGCCCCTGAAGCTGGGGGTGTACCTGGACTATGAGGGGGGGAGGCTGTCCTTCTACAACGCAGACACCTTGGAGCATCTCTGCACCTTCAATGGCACCTTCACCGGGGGGCTGCACCCCTTATTATGGGTCTGGCCAAATACAGACCTCCTCCTGGTGTAACAGAGCCCCCCCCCCCCCCCCCCCCGGCCCCCACCAGGTCAATAACAGGGCAGAGAGGGGCAAACAGGAACCCCCCCAGCCCCTTTCATACCTCGCTCTGATTTCCTGCATCTATTAACCCCCCTTCCCAGGGCGCTCCACACCACCTTTCATCCACTGATAGACCTCCTTTCATTCACTGATAGACCTCCTTTCATCCACTGATAGACCTCCTTTCATTCACTGATAGACCTCCTTTCATCCCCTGATGGACCTCCTTTCACCCACTGAAAGACCTCCTTTCATTCACTGATAGACCTCCTTTCATCCACTGATAGACCTCCTTTCATCCACTGATGGACCTCCTTTCATCCACTGATAGACTCCACTTTGAGGGGGAGCGGGAGAAGTCTTTGAGGGAGGGAGAGTGGGAGATGTCCCTGAGGGAGGGGGGAGCGGGAGATGTCCCTGAGGGAGCGGGGATTAGGAGATGTCCCTGATGGGGGAGCGGAAGATGTCTCTGAGGGAGGGAGAGCGGGAGATGTCTCTGAGGGAGGGGGGAGCGGGAGATGTCTCTGAGGGAGGGGGAGCGGGAGACGTCACAGAGGGAGGGGGAGCGAGAGATGTCCTCAAGGGAGGGGGAGTAAGAGATGTCCCTGAGGGGGTGGAAGTGGGAAAGATGTCCCTGAGGGGGTGGGAATGGGAGATGTGTCTGAGGGAGCAGAAGCGAGATATCTCCTCAAGGTAGGGGGAGCTGGAGATGTCTCTGAAGGAGGGGGGAGAGGGAGATGTCTCTGAGGGAGGGAAGAGCGGGAGATGTCTCTGAGGGAGGAGGAGCGGGAGATGTCCCTGAGGGAGGGGGGAGCGGGAGATGTCTCTGAGGGAGGGGGGAGCGGGAGATGTCTCTGAGGGAGGAGGAGCGGGAGATGTCCCTGAGGGAGGGGGGGAGCGGGAGATGTCCTCAAGGGAGGTTGAGCGGGAGATGTCTCGGAGGGAGGGGGGAACCATAGATGTCTCAGAGGAAGGGGGGAGTGGGAGATGTCTCTGAGGGAGGAGGGGTGAGAGATGTCTCTGAGGGAGGTTGAGCGGGAGATGTCTCGGAGGGAGGGGGAGCGGGAGATGTCTCTGAGGGAGGGGGAGCAGGAGATGTCTCTGAGGGAGGGGGACCGGGAGATGTCTCTGAGGGAGGGGGAATGGGAAATGTCTCTGAGGGAGGGTGGAGCGAGAGATGTCCCCGAGGAGGGAGGAGTGAGATGTCTCTGAGGGAGGGGGAACGGGAGATGTCTCTGAGGGAGGGGGGAGCGGGAGATGTCCCCGAGGAGGGAGGAGGGAGATGTCTCTGAGGGAGGGGGGACGGGAGATGTCTCTGAGGGAGAAGGATCAGGAGATGTCTCTGAGGGAGGGAGGAGTGAGATGTCTCTGAGGGGGGGAACGGGAGATGTCTCTGAGGGAGGGGGGAACGGGAGATGTCTCTGAGGGAGGGGGGGAACGGGAGATGTCTCTGAGGGAGGGGGAACGGGAGATGTCTCTGAGGGAGGGGGGAGCAGGAGATGTCTCTGAGGGAGGGGGGAGCGGGAGATGTCTCTGAGGGAAGGGAAACGGGAGATGTCTCTGAGGGAGGGGGGAGGGAGATGTCTTTGAGGGAGGTTGAGCGGGAGATGTCTCTGACGGAGGGGGGGAACGGGAGATGTCTCTGAGGGAGGGGGAATGGGAGATGTCTCTGAGGGAGGGGGAACGGGAGATGTCTCTGAGGGAGAAGGAGCAGGAGATGTCTCTGAGGGAGGGGGAACGGGAGATGTCTCTGAGGGAGGGGGGAACGGGAGATGTCTCTGAGGGAGGGGGAACGGGAGATGTCTCTGAGGGAGGGGGGAGCAGGAGATGTCTCTGAGGGGGGGGAAGTCTCTGAGAGAGGGGGAACGAGAGATGTCTCTGAGGGAGGGGGAGGGAGATGTCTCTGAGGGAGGGGGAACGGGAGATATCTCTGAGGGAGGGGGGGAACGGGAGATGTCTCTGAGGGAGGGGGGGAACGGGAGATGTCTCTGAGGGAGGGGGAACGGGAGATGTCTCTGAGGGAGGGGGGAGCAGGAGATGTCTCTGAGGGGGGGGGAAGTCTCTGAGAGAGGGGGAACGGGAGATGTCTCTGAGGGAGGGGGAGGGAGATGTCTCTGAGGGAGGGGGAACGGGAGATATCTCTGAGGGAGGGGGGAGCGAGAAATGTCCCCGAGGAGGGAGGAGTGAGATGTCTCTGAGGGAGGGGGAACAGGAGATGTCTCTGAGGGAGAAGGATCAGGAGATGTCTCTGAGGGAGGGAGGAGTGAGATGTCTCTGAGGGAGGGGGAACGGGAGATGTCTCTGAGGGAGGGGGGGAACGGGAGATGTCTCTGAGGGAGGAGGAGCGGGAGATGTCCCTGAGGGAGGGGGGAGCGGGAGATGTCTCTGAGGGAGGAGGAGCGGGAGATGTCCCTGAGGGAGGGGGGGAATGGGAGATGTCTCTGAGGGAGGAGGAGCGGGAGATCCCTGAGGGAGGGGGGAGCGGGAGATGTCTCTGAGGGAGGAGGAGCGGGAGATGTCCCTGAGGGAGGGGGGAGCGGGAGATGTCTCTGAGGGAGGGGGGAGCGGGAGATGTCTCTGAGGGAGGAGGAGCGGGAGATGTCCCTGAGGGAGGGGGGGAGCGGGAGATGTCTCTGAGGGAGGGGGGAGCGAGAGATGTCCTCAAGGGAGGTTGAGCGGGAGATGTCTCGGAGGGAGGGGGGAACCATAGATGTCTCAGAGGAAGGGGGGAGTGGGAGATGTCTCTGAGGGAGGAGGGGTGAGAGATGTCTCTGAGGGAGGTTGAGCGGGAGATGTCTCGGAGGGAGGGGGAGCCGTAGATGTCTCAGAGGGAGGAGGAGCAGGAGATGTCTCTGAGGGAGGGGGAGCGGGAGATGTCTCTGAGGGAGGGGGAGCAGGAGATGTCTCTGAGGGAGGGGGACCGGGAGATGTCTCTGAGGGAGGGGGAATGGGAAATGTCTCTGAGGGAGGGTGGAGCGAGAGATGTCCCCGAGGAGGGAGGAGTGAGATGTCTCTGAGGGAGGGGGAACGGGAGATGTCTCTGAGGGAGGGGGGAGCGGGAGATGTCCCCGAGGAGGGAGGAGGGAGATGTCTCTGAGGGAGGGGGGACGGGAGATATCTCTGAGGGAGAAGGATCAGGAGATGTCTCTGAGGGAGGGAGGAGTGAGATGTCTCTGAGGGGGGGGAACGGGAGATGTCTCTGAGGGAGGGGGGGAACGGGAGATGTCTCTGAGGGAGGGGGGGAACGGGAGATGTCTCTGAGGGAGGGGGAACGGGAGATGTCTCTGAGGGAGGGGGGAGCAGGAGATGTCTCTGAGGGAGGGGGGAGCGGGAGATGTCTCTGAGGGAAGGGAAACGGGAGATGTCTCTGAGGGAGGGGGGAGGGAGATGTCTTTGAGGGAGGTTGAGCGGGAGATGTCTCTGACGGAGGGGGGGAACGGGAGATGTCTCTGAGGGAGGGGGAATGGGAGATGTCTCTGAGGGAGGGGGGGAACGGGAGATGTCTCTGAGGGAGGAGGAGCGGGAGATGTCCCTGAGGGAGGGGGGAGCGGGAGATGTCTCTGAGGGAGGAGGAGCGGGAGATGTCCCTGAGGGAGGGGGGGAATGGGAGATGTCTCTGAGGGAGGAGGAGCGGGAGATGTCCCTGAGGGAGGGGGGAGCGGGAGATGTCTCTGAGGGAGGAGGAGCGGGAGATGTCCCTGAGGGAGGGGGGAGCGGGAGATGTCTCTGAGGGAGGGGGGAGCGGGAGATGTCTCTGAGGGAGGAGGAGCGGGAGATGTCCCTGAGGGAGGGGGGGAGCGGGAGATGTCTCTGAGGGAGGGGGGAGCAGGAGATGTCTCTGAGGGAGGGGGGAGCGGGAGATGTCTCTGAGGGAAGGGAAACGGGAGATGTCTCTGAGGGAGGGGGGAGGGAGATGTCTTTGAGGGAGGTTGAGCGGGAGATGTCTCTGACGGAGGGGGGGAACGGGATATGTCTCTGAGGGAGGGGGAATGGGAGATGTCTCTGAGGGAGGGGGAACGGGAGATGTCTCTGAGGGAGAAGGAGCAGGAGATGTCTCTGAGGGAGGGGGAACGGGAGATGTCTCTGAGGGAGGGGGGAACGGGAGATGTCTCTGAGGGAGGGGGAACGGGAGATGTCTCTGAGGGAGGGGGGAGCAGGAGATGTCTCTGAGGGGGGGGAAGTCTCTGAGAGAGGGGGAACGAGAGATGTCTCTGAGGGAGGGGGAGGGAGATGTCTCTGAGGGAGGGGGAACGGGAGATATCTCTGAGGGAGGGGGGGAACGGGAGATGTCTCTGAGGGAGGGGGGGAACGGGAGATGTCTCTGAGGGAGGGGGAACGGGAGATGTCTCTGAGGGAGGGGGGAGCAGGAGATGTCTCTGAGGGGGGGGGAAGTCTCTGAGAGAGGGGGAACGGGAGATGTCTCTGAGGGAGGGGGAGGGAGATGTCTCTGAGGGAGGGGGAACGGGAGATATCTCTGAGGGAGGGGGGAGCGAGAAATGTCCCCGAGGAGGGAGGAGTGAGATGTCTCTGAGGGAGGGGGAACAGGAGATGTCTCTGAGGGAGAAGGATCAGGAGATGTCTCTGAGGGAGGGAGGAGTGTGATGTCTCTGAGGGAGGGGGAACGGGAGATGTCTCTGAGGGAGGGGGGGAACGGGAGATGTCTCTGAGGGAGGAGGAGCGGGAGATGTCCCTGAGGGAGGGGGGAGCGGGAGATGTCTCTGAGGGAGGAGGAGCGGGAGATGTCCCTGAGGGAGGGGGGGAATGGGAGATGTCTCTGAGGGAGGAGGAGCGGGAGATGTCCCTGAGGGAGGGGGGAGCGGGAGATGTCTCTGAGGGAGGAGGAGCGGGAGATGTCCCTGAGGGAGGGGGGAGCGGGAGATGTCTCTGAGGGAGGGGGGAGCGGGAGATGTCTCTGAGGGAGGAGGAGCGGGAGATGTCCCTGAGGGAGGGGGGGAGCGGGAGATGTCTCTGAGGGAGGGGGGAGCGAGAGATGTCCTCAAGGGAGGTTGAGCGGGAGATGTCTCGGAGGGAGGGGGGAACCATAGATGTCTCAGAGGAAGGGGGGAGTGGGAGATGTCTCTGAGGGAGGAGGGGTGAGAGATGTCTCTGAGGGAGGTTGAGCGGGAGATGTCTCGGAGGGAGGGGGAGCCGTAGATGTCTCAGAGGGAGGAGGAGCAGGAGATGTCTCTGAGGGAGGGGGAGCGGGAGATGTCTCTGAGGGAGGGGGAGCAGGAGATGTCTCTGAGGGAGGGGGACCGGGAGATGTCTCTGAGGGAGGGGGAATGGGAAATGTCTCTGAGGGAGGGTGGAGCGAGAGATGTCCCCGAGGAGGGAGGAGTGAGATGTCTCTGAGGGAGGGGGAACGTGAGATGTCTCTGAGGGAGGGGGGAGCGGGAGATGTCCCCGAGGAGGGAGGAGGGAGATGTCTCTGAGGGAGGGGGGACGGGAGATATCTCTGAGGGAGAAGGATCAGGAGATGTCTCTGAGGAAGGGAGGAGTGAGATGTCTCTGAGGGGGGGGAACGGGAGATGTCTCTGAGGGAGGGGGGGAACGGGAGATGTCTCTGAGGGAGGGGGGGAACGGGAGATGTCTCTGAGAGAGGGGGAACGGGAGATGTCTCTGAGGGAGGGGGGAGCAGGAGATGTCTCTGAGGGAGGGGGGAGCGGGAGATGTCTCTGAGGGAAGGGAAACGGGAGATGTCTCTGAGGGAGGGGGGAGGGAGATGTCTTTGAGGGAGGTTGAGCGGGAGATGTCTCTGACGGAGGGGGGGAACGGGAGATGTCTCTGAGGGAGGGGGAATGGGAGATGTCTCTGAGGGAGGGGGAACGGGAGATGTCTCTGAGGGAGAAGGAGCAGGAGATGTCTCTGAGGGAGGGGGAACGGGAGATGTCTCTGAGGGAGGGGGGAACGGGAGATGTCTCTGAGGGAGGGGGAACGGGAGATGTCTCTGAGGGAGGGGGGAGCAGGAGATGTCTCTGAGGGGGGGGAAGTCTCTGAGAGAGGGGGAACGAGAGATGTCTCTGAGGGAGGGGGAGGGAGATGTCTCTGAGGGAGGGTGGAATGGGAGATATCTCTGAGGGAGGGGGGGAACGGGAGATGTCTCTGAGGGAGGGGGGGAACGGGAGATGTCTCTGAGGGAGGGGGGAGCAGGAGATGTCTCTGAGGGGGGGGGAGTCTCTGAGAGAGGGGGAACGGGAGATGTCTCTGAGGGAGGGGGAGGGAGTTGTCTCTGAGGGAGGGGGAACGGGAGATATCTCTGAGGGAGGGGGAGCGAGAAATGTCCCCGAGGAGGGAGGAGTGAGATGTCTCTGAGGGAGGGGGAACAGGAGATGTCTCTGAGGGAGAAGGATCAGGAGATGTCTCTGAGGGAGGGAGGAGTGAGATGTCTCTGAGGGAGGGGGAACGGGAGATGTCTCTGAGGGAGGGGGGGAACGGGAGATGTCTCTGAGGGAGGGGGAACGGGAGATGTCTCTGAGGGAGGGGGGAGCAGGAGATGTATCTGAGGGAGGGGGGAGCGGGAGATGTCTCTGAGGGAAGGGAAACGAGAGATGTCTCTGAGGGAGGGGGGAGGGAGATGTCTTTGAGGGAGGTTGAGCGGGAGATGTCTCTGAGGGAGGGGGGAACGGTAGATGTCTCTGAGGGAGAAGGATCAGGAGATGTCTCTGAGGGAGGGAGGAGTGAGATGTCTCTGAGGGAGGGGGAACGGGAGATGTCTCTGAGGGAGGGGGGGAACGGGAGATGTCTCTGAGGGAGGGGGAACGGGAGATGTCTCTGAGGGAGGGGGGAGCAGGAGATGTCTCTGAGGGAGGGGGGAGCGGGAGATGTCTCTGAGGGAAGGGAAACGGGAGATGTCTCTGAGGGAGGGGGGAGGGAGATGTCTTTGAGGGAGGTTGAGCGGGAGATGTCTCTGAGGGAGGGGGGGAACGGGAGATGTTTCTGAGGGAGGGGGAATGGGAGATGTCTCTGAGGGAGGGGGAACGGGAGATGTCTCTGAGGGAGAAGGAGCAGGAGATTTCTCTGAGGGAGGGGGAACGGGAGATGTCTCTGAGGGAGGGGGGGAACGGGAGATGTCTCTGAGGGAGGGGGAACGGGAGATGTCTCTGAGGGAGGGGGGAGCAGGAGATGTCTCTGAGGGGGGGGAAGTCTCTGAGAGAGGGGGAACGGGAGATTTCTCTGAGGGAGGGGGAGGGAGATGTCTCTGAGGGAGGGGGAACGAGAGATAATCTTTGAGGGAGGGGGGAGGGAGATGTCTCTGAGGGAGGTTGAGCGGGAGATGTCTCTGAGGGAGGGGGTGAACGGGAGATGTCTCTGAGGGAGGGGGAACGGGAGATGTCTCTGAGGGAGGGGGGGAACGGGAGATGTCTCTGAGAAAGGGGGAACGGGAGATGTCTCTGAGGGAGGGGGGAGCAGGAGATGTCTCTGAGGTAGGGGGAGCGGGAGAAGTCTCTGAGGGGTGGGGAACGGGAGATGTCTCTGAGGGAGGGGGGAGGGAGATGTCTCTGAGGGAGGTTGAGCGGGAGATGTCTCGGAGGGAGGGGGGAGCAGGAGATGTCTCTGCGGGAGGGTGAGCAGGAGATGTCTCTGAGGAAGGGGGAGCGGCAGATGTCTCTGAGGGAGGGGGGAGCAGGAGATGTCTCTGAGGGAGGGGGGAGTGAGAGATGTCTCTGAGGGAGAGAGAGCGAGAGATGTCTCTGACGGAGGGGGAGCGAGAGATGTCTCTGAGGGAGGGGGGAACGGGAGATGTCTCTGAGGGAGGGGGAATGGGAGATGTCTCTGAGGGAGGGGGGAGCAGGAGATGTCTCTGAGGGAGGGGGGGAATGGGAGATGTCTCTGAGGGAGGCGGAACGGGAGATGTCTCTAAGGAAGGGGGGAACGGGAGATGTCTCTGAGGGAGGGGGGAGCAGGAGATGTCTCTGAGGGAGGGGGGAACGGGAGATGTCTCTGAGGGAGGGGGAACGGGAGATGACTCTGAGGGAGGGAAGAGCGGGAGATGTCTCTGAGGGAGGAGGAGCGGGAGATGTCCCTGAGGGAGGGGGGAGCGGGAGATGTCTCTGAGGGAGGGGGGAGCGGGAGATGTCTCTGAGGGAGGAGGAGCGGGAGATGTCCCTGAGGGAGGGGGGGAGCGGGAGATGTCTCTGAGGGAGGGGGGAGCGAGAGATGTCCTCAAGGGAGGTTGAGCGGGAGATGTCTCGGAGGGAGGGGGGAACCATAGATGTCTCAGAGGAAGGGGGGAGTGGGATATGTCTCTGAGGGAGGAGGGGTGAGAGATGTCTCTGAGGGAGGTTGAGCGGGAGATGTCTCGGAGGGAGGGGGAGCCGTAGATGTCTCAGAGGGAGGAGGAGCAGGAGATGTCTCTGAGGGAGGGGGAGCGGGAGATGTCTCTGAGGGAGGGGAGCAGGAGATGTCTCTGAGGGAGGGGGACCGGGAGATGTCTCTGAGGGAGGGGGAATGGGAAATGTCTCTGAGGGAGGGTGGAGCGAGAGATGTCCCCGAGGAGGGAGGAGTGAGATGTCTCTGAGGGAGGGGGAACGGGAGATGTCTCTGAGGGAGGGGGGAGCGGGAGATGTCCCCGAGGAGGGAGGAGGGAGATGTCTCTGAGGGAGGGGGAACAGGAGATGTCTCTGAGGGAGAAGGATCAGGAGATGTCTCTGAGGGAGGGAGGAGTGAGATGTCTCTGAGGGAGGGGGAACGGGAGATGTCTCTGAGGGAGGGGGGGAACGGGAGATGTCTCTGAGGGAGGGGGAACGGGGGATGTCTCTGAGGGAGGGGGGAGCAGGAGATGTCTCTGAGGGAGGGGGGGGACGGGAGATGTCTCTGAGGGAGGGGGGGAACGGGAGATGTCTCTGAGGGAGGGGGAATGGGAGATGTCTCTGAGGGAGGGGGAACGGGAGATGTCTCTGAGGGAGAAGGAGCAGGAGATGTCTCTGAGGGAGGGGGAACGGGAGATGTCTCTGAGGGAGGGGGGAACGGGAGATGTCTCTGAGGGAGGGGGGAGCAGGAGATGTCTCTGAGGGGGGGGAAGTCTCTGAGAGAGGGGGAACGGGAGATGTCTCTGAGGGAGGGGGAGGGAGATGTCTCTGAGGGAGGGGGAACGGGAGATATCTCTGAGGGATGGGGGAACGGGAGATGTCTCTGAGGGAGGGGGGAACGGGAGATGTCTCTGAGGGAGGGGGAACGGGAGATGTCTCTGAGGGAGGGGGGAGCAGGAGATGTCTCTGAGGGGGGGGAAGTCTCTGAGAGAGGGGGAACGGGAGATGTCTCTGAGGGAGGGGGAGGGAGATGTCTCTGAGGGAGGGGGAACAGGAGATATCTCTGAGGGAGGGGGGAGCGGGAGATGTCCCCGAGGAGGGAGGAGTGAGATGTCTCTGAGGGAGGGGGAACGGGAGATGTCTCTGAGGGAGAAGGATCAGGAGATGTCTCTGAGGGAGGGAGGAGTGAGATGTCTCTGAGGGAGGGGGAACGGGAGATGTCTCTGAGGGAGGGGGGGAACGGGAGATGTCTCTGAGGGAGGGGGAACGGGAGATGTCTCTGAGGGAGGGGGGAGCAGGAGATGTATCTGAGGGAGGGGGGAGCGGGAGATGTCTCTGAGGGAAGGGAAACGGGAGATGTCTCTGAGGGAGGGGGGAGGGAGATGTCTTTGAGGGAGGTTGAGCGGGAGATGTCTCTGAGGGAGGGGGGAACGGGAGATGTCTCTGAGGGAGGGGGAATGGGAGATGTCTCTGAGGGAGGGGGAACGGGAGATGTCTCTGAGGGAGAAGGAGCAGGAGATGTCTCTGAGGGAGGGGGAACGGGAGATGTCTCTGAGGGAGGGGGGGAACGGGAGATGTCTCTGAGGGAGGGGGAACGGGAGATGTCTCTGAGGGAGGGGGGAGCAGGAGATGTCTCTGAGGGGGGGGAAGTCTCTGAGAGAGGGGGAACGGGAGATGTCTCTGAGGGAGGGGGAGGGAGATGTCTCTGAGGGAGGGGGAACGAGAGATATCTCTGAGGGAGGGGGGAGGGAGATGTCTCTGAGGGAGGTTGAGCGGGAGATGTCTCTGAGGGAGGGGGTGAACGGGAGATGTCTCTGAGGGAGGGGGAACGGGAGATGTCTCTGAGGGAGGGGGGAGCAGGAGATGTCTCTGAGGGAGAAGCAGCGGGAGATGGCTCTGAGGGAGGTTGAGCGGGAGATGTCTCTGAGGGAGGGGGGGAACGGGAGATGTCTCTGAGGAAGGGGGAACGGGAGATGTCTCTGAGGGAGGGGGGAGCAGGAGATGTCTCTGAGGTAGGGGGGAGCGGGAGAAGTCTCTGAGGGAGGGGGAACGGGAGATGTCTCTGAGGGAGGGGGGAGGGAGATTTCTCTGAGGGAGGTTGAGCAGGAGATGTCTCGGAGGGAGGGGGGAGCAGGAGATGTCTCTGCGGGAGGGGGAGCGGGAGATGTCTCTGAGGGAGGGGGGAGCAGGAGATGTCTCTGAGGGAGGGGGGAGTGAGAGATGTCTCTGAGGGAGAGAGAGCGAGAGATGTCTCTGACGTAGGGGGAGCGAGAGATGTCTCTGAGGGAGGGGGGAACGGGAGATGTCTCTGAGGGAGGGGGAATGGGAGATGTCTCTGAGGGAGGGGGGAGCAGGAGATGTCTCTGAGGGAGGGGGGGAATGGGAGATGTTTCTGAGGGAGGCGGAACGGGAGATGTCTCTAAGGAAGGGGGGAACGGGAGATGTCTCTGAGGGAGGGGGGAGCAGGAGATGTTTGTGAGGGAGGGGGGAACGGGAGATGTCTCTGAGGGAGGGGGAACGGGAGATGTCTCAGAGGGAGGCGGGAGCGGGAGATGTCCCCGAGGAGGGAGGAGTGAGATGTCCCAGGGGTGTCTGTCCATGAAGCTGATTTGTTCATTGAATTCTGTGTCGTCTCTTCATTGCCGCCTCACGTGCATTCTACAGGTGGAAGCTGCAGCCCCAGCCCCCCCACACCAGGCTGCACCCCCTTACTGCAGCATCAGGGAGACCCCGAGCTGTTCTTGGCATGGAGGGGGATGTTTGGCATGGAGCACCAAGCGGAATACACAGATCTCTCCAGTTTTAAAATCACTAAATTTTACTAGAGACTTGACTATTATTCCTGTATATGATTATTCATTTACTACCCTTATATCACCAAGCTACATCATATAGCCCCTCCTTACCCACTCTGGACTTATGATTGCATTGTTTTGTGTGAAGAATTTGATCTTATGATTATTTTACTCCCCATGTTTGAATTATGATCTGATTGTTACCTTTCCCTATAATTGTAAAGCGCTCTGATATCCTTCGGGATCTAGTCCGCGCTATACAAAACTTTATAAATAAAATAAATAAATAAATGGAGGGGGGTGATCGTCCGAGTGGTTTTGCTTGGGGGCGGGGGCATGCTGGATGGGTTGGGGCTCAGCTCGGCTGCATCACGTGATTTGGGGCTTGTAAACTTAACCCTTTCTTTTCTGCTAGGAGCTGTGAAGGGATGACATGGGGGGTGAATGGGGGGCGGGGTAGTGGGAAACCCAGCAGAGGCCAGAACAGAAATAAATGTGATGTCCCCTCTAGGCAGCGCTGTGTTGCTGTGCCTCACCTTCATAGCGCTGTGTTGCTGTGCTTCACCTTCTAAGCACTGTGTTGCTGTACCTCACCTTCCTAGCGCTGTGTTGCTTCGCCACATCTTCTAAGCGCTCTTTTGCTGAGCCTCACCTTCTTAGCGGTGTGTTGCTGCGCCTCACCTTCTTAGCGCTGTGTTGCTGCCCTCACCGTCATAGCGCTGTGTTGCTGTGCCTCACCTTCTTAGCGCTGTGTTGCTGTGCCTCACCTTCTTAGCACTGTTGCTGTGCCTCACCTTCATAGCACTGTGTTGCTGCACCTCAGCTTCTTAGCGCTGTTGCTGTGCCTCACCTTCTTAGCACTGTGTTGCTGCACCTCACCTTCATAGCGCTGTGTTGCTGCGCCTCACCTTCATGGCGCAGTGTTGTTGCGCCTCACCTTCTTAGCGATGTGTTGCTGCGCCTCACCTTCATAGCGTTGTGTTGCTGCGCCTCCCCTTCATGGCGCAGTGTTGTTGCGCCTCACCTTCTTAGCGCTGTGTTGCTGAGCCTCACCTTCATGGCGCTGTGTTGCTGCGCCTCACCTTCATAGCGGTGTGTTGCTGCGCCTCACCTTCATAGCGGTGTGTTGCTGCGCCTCACCTTCATAGCGGTGTGTTGCTGCGCCTCACCTTCTTAGCACTGTGTTGTTGTTCCTCACCTTCATAGAGCTGTGTTGCTGCATCTCACCTTCATAGCGCTGTGTTGCTGTGCCTCAGCTTCTTAGCACTGTGTTGCTGTGCCTCACCTTCATAGCGCTGTGTTGCTGCATCTCACCTTCTTAGCGCTGTATTGCTGCGCCTCACCTTCATAGCGATGTGTTGCTGTGCCTCCCATTCAGAGTGCTGTGTTCTTGCGCCTCACCTTCATAGTGCTGTGTTGCTGCATCTCACCTTCATAGCGCTGTGTTGCTGTGCCTCCCCTTCTTAGCGCTGTTTTGCTGCGCATCACCTTCTTAGCGCTGTGTTTCTGCGCCTCCTCTTCATAGCTCTGCGCCTCCCCTTCTTAGTGCTGTCTTGCTGTGCCTCACCTTCATGGCGCTGTGTTGCTGTGCTTCATCTTCTAAGCACTGTGTTGCTGTACCTCACCTTCCTAGCGCTGTGTTGCTTCGCCACATCTTCTAAGCGCTCTTTGGCTGTGCCTCACCTTCTTAGCGGTGTGTTTCTGCGCCTCACCTTCTTAGCGCTGTGTTGCTGCCCTCACCTTCATAGCGCTGTGTTGCTGTGCCTCACCTTCTTAGCGCTGTGTTGCTGTGCCTCACCTTCTTAGCACTGTTGCTGTGCCTCACCTTCATAGCACTGTGTTGCTGCAACTCAGCTTCTTAGCGCTGTTGCTGTGCCTCACCTTCTTAGCACTGTGTTGCTGCACCTCACCTTCATAGCGCTGTGTTGCTGCGCCTCACCTTCATGGCGCAGTGTTGTTGCGCCTCACCTTCTTAGCGATGTGTTGCTGCGCCTCACCTTCATAGCGTTGTGTTGCTGCGCCTCCCCTTCATGGCGCAGTGTTGTTGCGCCTCACCTTCTTAGCGCTGTGTTGCTGAGCCTCACCTTCATGGCGCTGTGTTGCTGCACCTCACCTTCATAGCGGTGTGTTGCTGCGCCTCACCTTCTTAGCACTGTGTTGTTTTTCCTCACCTTCATAGAGCTGGGTTGCTGCATCTCACCTTCATAGCTCTGTCTTGCTGTGCCTCACCTTCTTAGCACTGTGTTGCTGTGCCTCACCTTCATAGCGCTGTGTTGCTGCATCTCACCTTCTTAGCGCTTTATTGCTGCGCCTCACCTTCATAGCGCTGTGTTGCTGTGCCTCCCATTCAGAGTGCTGTGTTCTTGCGCCTCACCTTCATAGCGCTGTGTTGCTGTGCCTCACCTTCTTAGCACTGTGTTGCTGTGCCTCACCTTCATAGCGCTGTGTTGCTGCATCTCACCTTCTTAGCGCTGTATTGCTGCGCCTCACCTTCATAGCGCTGTGTTGCTGTGCCCCCCATTCAGAGTGCTGTGTTCTAGCGCCTCACCTTCATAGTGCTGTGTTGCTGCGCCTCACCTTCATAGCACTGTGTTGCTGCGCCTCACCTTCTTAGTGCTGTGTTTCTGCGCCTCCGTTTCATAGCTCTGCGCCTCCCCTTCTTTGTGCTGTGTTGCTGCGCCTCCGCTTCATAGCGCTGTGCCTCCCCTTCATAGTGCTGTGTTGCTGCGCCTCACCTTCATAGCGCTGTGTTGATGCACCACACCTTCATAGCGCTGTGCCTCCCCTTCTTAGTGCTGCGTTGCCATGCCTCACCTTCTTAGTGCTGTGTTGGTGCGCCTCACCTTCATAGCGCTGTGTTGCTGCGCCCACCTTCATAGCGCTGTGTTGCTGTTCCTCCCATTCATAGTGCTGTGTTGCTGCACGTCACCTTCATAGTACTGTGTTGCTGCACCTCACCTTCTTAGCTCTACGTTGCTGCGCCTCCCCTTCATAGCGCTGCATCTCCCCTTCTTAGTGCTGTATTGCTGCTCCACACCTTCTTAGAGCGTTGTTGCTGCGCCTCACCTTCATAGTACTGTGTTGCTGCACCTCACCTTCTTAGCTCTACGTTGCTGCGCCTCCCCTTCATAGCGCTGCATCTCCCCTTCTTAGCGCTGTGTTGCTGTGCCTCGCCTTCATAGTGCTCTGTTGCTGTGCCTCGCCTTCATAGAGCTGTGTTGGTGTGCCTCACCTTCATAGCGCTGTGTTGCTGCGCCTCATCTTCTTAGCGCTGTGTTGCTGCGCCTCATCTTCTTAGCGCTGCATCTCCCCTTCTTAGCGCAGTGTTGCTGTGCCTTGCCTTCTTAGAGCTGTGTTGGTGTGCATCGCCTTCATAGTGCTGTACTCTGTTGCAGATGGGTTTGGGATCTCTGTGACAAGTGTCCAGCTCCCAGCCTCCTCATTGGTGGACTCATGTCCGTGACTCAGTGACGTCTGCTGCCCTCTCCTTCCGGTCACAGGTGAATAAAGTAAATTTCTTCACACTGAGCTGCGCCCCCTGCTGGCCCCCCGGGTGCAGTCCAGGAAAGACCCACATGGGGACAGAGTGTTGGACGAATCAATCACAACTTTAATTATTACAGCCATTAGAATACGATGCGAAACATAACAAGCATTGGCATAGCCAATATGTCTCGCCTTTGGGACAATATAAGTGTTTAGCCATGCAACAGTTGATGTTGTTGCTCCAAGGATATTGTGCTGCATAATTAAATACTTCCCAAAGGCAGGACCTATTGGCTATGCCAATGCTTGTTTATTTAACATCCACATTCACCTTCTGGTTGAGCTTTTCTATCACGAAGGTTCTTGCGCGGACGTATATGACTGAATTTGCTGATAAACTTTGGGCTGTCAAAATATCTCCTTTTATTTTTTACCAACGGTCTCTCCTTCATGTGCGAATGATATCCAACAATTTTCTAAAACTACATGTGGACGCCTCTAATGGGAACACTGCCGCCTGGCACCAGGTCAGGGCACCACTCACATCTGTTGAGGTAGGTGCCAATCTGGAAACCCACGTTGATTCCAATGGGCTCTCAGGCAAGGTAGATAGTCTATGCCTTCTACACCTACAGCCCTCAGGAGAGGGGCGGCTTTTACTGCAAAGCATGTCCCTGCTCAGGAGGATTACAGCTCCATGGTGGCTCCTGGCAAAGTTTTACAATTGATGCAATTGATGCAGAACGCGGCAGACTGTCTGATCACTGGACTTTCAGGCATAACCTTGTCACCCCTTCCCTGCCTGCTTTCATTGTATTGGCTATGCTCAACACCCACTGGACATCTTACCAACACACTCCTAATTCAGGTGGCATAAGCCAGGACTTGATATTCATTCACCTCCCCGAGTGCTGCTTTGTGAACCTCGATCTAAAACCATAACTAAGGCGAAAGCACATGTCATAGCTGTCAAGTGATGGAGTTCCCTCCTCCAGCTCAGCAGTCCAAGACCTGTTTATCCACATTCAGAAAACAGGTATAAGCAGCTATGTGTTTATTCCCCGCATACTACCAGTTGATCTGTTATGAACGGTGCAAATTAGCTTTTGCGCATGGACTCTCAACAAATAAAAAGAACATAACCAAAGGTGTTGGGTCCCCAAAGGGAAACTGGTCTTTTTAAGAATGTGAACTGCTAGACGTGATCTAGGGGCCCGATTCACAGAGACACACCTAAGACAGACTTAAGACAGACTTAAGACAGACTGAAGCCAGACTTAAGACTGACTTAAGTTAGTATTTTGTCGTATGTTAGTTCTGTGAATCGGCCCCATTGAGGTGAAGTATTTCCGCATCACGTGTGTGGTACAGATCTCAACATACAGACAGGTCCCAAGCTCCTGGTGAAGGCAATGGCTCCGGTTACGTGATTGAGTGCAAAGCTCTAGGAGTAGATGCTGTGTGGTGGATGAGCCAGGGAAGTGCAATGGTAGCGCTGATTATCGTTCAAAGTAGCTATATGTATCTTTTTTATAATTCTAGCAGTTCTGATAGAGTAAGAGAACTCTTTAAACCCCATGTTTCTTAGAAGTGTCTTTTCCCTGAAACAATCGTCCCCGACAATAGATCTCAAGTGTTATTTTTAGAGAGCAGGAAATACTTGGAGAGGTTCTCTGTCAGGCATCGGTCTACCACACTGTACAGTGCACAGGGTAAAGGGGCACTTAACCTTAACAGAAGGAGAATACACACCCGGGGCTGGTGTTCAGACATTGCTGCTCTGAAGTGGTCGTAGGTGCGACTGTAGTTCAGTACCCCCCATTCTGTAAGACGAGCAGGTGCATTCGACTTCATGAGGACACTGACGGTGGCTACAAGCCTTTGTTTTTTTTTTTCTTAATCAGTAATAACGGTGTGGCTGAGGAAGAGGGGAGTGCCAGTATTCAGGGGGTGAAGGGCCCCATGATGGGGATTCAGACTCAAAGCGAGGCTGAGGAATAATCATAGTCTTCAAGGAAAGAGTGTGTAGTAGATGATTTACTCAGTGCGTGTTTGCTGGGACACAGAATGAAAGAGACCTGAAGTTTAATGCCCCTTTAAAGGAGGACTGAGGAAAACTGTGGAAACTATTGTAATCTCACAAGTATGGGTAATTGCCTGGAGTAGCACAGGAGTGGCCTGCAAACGTTTAAGGATGGTTGGTGGGGGGGGGGCGGGGGTGTTGTGCTTTGCACAAGGAGACGAGAGGAGAGGTCTGAGTTGTAGACCAGTTCTTCCTTAAGTTAAATGTCTGGTATACCTGATGGCGTGAAGCATCCTTTTCTGCTTGTGAACAACTGCCAAAAGTGCAGTGAAGTGTATCACAGCTGGAGGAAGGGCGACATTGGATCATTTTGTGATATAATGTGGATCTGTTTTGAGAAACTGTCTTCTTGGGGGTGGGGGTGTTCAGAGTGTCTGAAAGGGTGTGACTCTACTATGGTATGCACATAGAGGCTTCGATGATGTGTAATATGGAATTGGAGAATGATGTTGTGTATGGAATGCATGGGGATGATTCTAGGAAAGCCCGTGAGATGAGTAGTAAGATGTTGATGATTTCTATACATTACTTGAATAACGTATGCTGTTCCACCGTTTACCACCACTTGTTTGCAAGAAGTTGTTCTAAGGAGTGACCAGGAAGGATGAATGTAAGGCTAGAAGGAAGGTGCCATTCAACATTGGAAAAGATCTGGCATTTAATTAAATGAAGATTGGAAGGCTACAGTTGGAAGGTGAACGTCTAATGATCCCTAAGGACAGGAGCGATTGAGAGCAGAGCAGGGTTTGAGTTAAAGGGTAGGTTTGGGAGGTCGATTTAAATCCTAAGGAGCAGCCTGAGTTTCAGAAGGAGGGAGGGGCTGGAGCTGTAGCAAGGGGGGGTGGATGAAGGAAGTTTGTTTGGCAACCAGAACAGGGCTTCATTTGAGGGCTGCAGTCTCATTCCATGTCCTCAATCCAAATTCAAGATGGGGGAATCTGTGAGGCACTCCGAGTCCATATTTTATTTAATTAAACAAAAACAGTTCCTTTACTTTCTGTTAATAGACAACCGTTTCAGCAGGGTAAATCCAACAATTGGCATGCCTCAACTGAAGTGGGATGGGGTAAATCTCATGTGCTATGAAACCAGGGATGGACAGATAGCTAACCAAACAAGCGTGTGAGCGCCTCGCTCTAAAAGTTAAAAAAAAAAAGTGTTCAGCGCGCATACGTGGGAGAGCAGTCTGCTCTATATTTGAAGAACATACTCGTGCTTGTGGCGCGCTGCTGCTCGCACCTGCAAGGTGGATGCTGCCACAAGCACGAGTATGTGCTTCGGAAAAGAGTAGCTAAAGGTCTCCTATGCAGCACATGTCCGCTGTGCAGGCGAGACCTAAAAATGACTACAGAAACCACACGTATTCTTAAGTGTAATCTAAGTGTAAAATGCACCCGTCTGCCACACTCGTTCATTGAGGCTTCTAGGCACTTAGCAAGGTTTCCAAAGCTGGAGCTGAAACCTTAGCAAATGGTGACTTTTGTAACAAGCAATGGCATAGCCAATTGGTCTCACCTTTGGCACCTTATAAGTGTTTAGCCAGAGCTATTGACTTTGCCAATGTTTTTAAGCTGTGCGACTGTTGAGCAGCATGTTGAAAAGTTATAATAAAAAAATGTTAAAAGCAATTTTGTTACCTTATATATAACTAAAAAGACATTATGGACAAGTGACCGACTCTTTTACAAAAATAATGAACATAAAAAATATGATCTACTTTTTTTTTGTCCTTCAAATGCTCGCAACTTTTTGCTGCCTGTTCTAATGCTGGTTTGTAATAACTTTTTTCTATGGGTAGGGGGAGACACACGGGAGGGTGGAGTTTGGGAAATGAGTGATCCCGAGCTGGTGCGAGTGAGGTGGTGCTCAGGTGGTGCAGAGTGATGCAGAGGTGGTGCGAAGTGACCATGAGGTGGTGCTGGTGAGGTGGTGCTCAGGTGGTACAGAGTGATGCATTACAAATATCTGTCCACAACTGCATTTCCAACTTATAGTGTTTTGAAAGTCTTGGTTTGCAATATGCAAAGAAATCTGTGACAGTATTTGCATGTTAGTGATGTTTGCAGATTAAACACCCCTGGTTATGGCGCCGTGAGCTTGAGCAGCATACGGCGCTATGAACCTGGTTGCATTTTGACACCACACTGTCCAGTTTGACAAATATTTAAGTTCTGTGTTATTTTTAGACTGCACACTTTCAATAAAAGAGCTCTCCTGGGCATTCTCATCTCCTGGGCATTCATTTGTCTTGGTACTTTGTGTGTTTAGTGTGGTTTACAATAATTCGTGCTTTAAGAACAATAGTGTGAATGTTGTAAAAAAAAACTCTGCTCATGGTTCTTGGAGATGTTTAGTCATTTTTCCAAATTGCAAAGACATTTTGAGTATCTGTTTTCAGTGCAATTTTTAAATTGTGCCTCAATTATCTGCTTATTGTAGAGCATTTAGCATCCGCTTTCTGTTATGTTACTTCACATTTGCCAAGTGTGACGTTTCTTCCTGCCTTTAAATTCAGATGTGATGTCAGCACTGTGATGTCATAGTTATCACCCGCCATGCAATGCTGCTTTTCTTTGGTTCCAGGCTCTACGTGAGTTGGGTATTCTGAACCTTCAGAGTCAGGCCAGTGAAAAGGAATCCAGCTCTGGATGACCTGGGCTGAGGAGGTCTGTGGGGATCAAAGAGCAAGGATTGACATCTCAAACTTAAAAGAACTGTCCTCTCACTCTGAGGGGCCACATTTACTGTCCCTTGATGTTGGGCCTGGAAAACAACCTGTCTGTTCTCTATTTTGCAGTTTTTCCTTCTAGCAAAGTTGCCTCACCTACCTCAACTTTCATGCTTAGAATGACGGATTATAAGTGAAGACTAAGACATCACACCTGTCAGTCAATCACAACTTTACTCAGTTAAGACATATTTCCATCCATTTTCCCAATTCTCCAGATTTTGTTTATTTTTCCGCTCTGATGCAACCTGTGTATGTGAGTCGGCTGAATGATCTATTGATTCCTTCATCCATTGATCCCTTGATCCCTTTATACATTGATCCATTGATCCCTTGATTCCTTGATACATTGATCCCTTGATCCATTAATCCATTGATCCCTTGATCTATTTATCCCTTGATCTATTGATCCCTTGATCTATTGATCCCTTGATTCCTTGATCCATTGATTCATTGATCCATTGATCCCTTGATTCCTTGACCTATTGATCCATTGATCCATATGCAGTGGAGGGTGGCAATAAAAGTTGAATTACAATGTAACAGGCCAATATGTAAAGAGATCCGACCTCAATCCCCTATATGTATATTTGCATGTATTCATTTTTATATATGAATTTATTCTGAATATCTGAGGACGGTTAGTCAGGTAAAGATGTCTTTTGGTGAGACCTAAATATATGGAATCCTAGTTGAAGGAGCTTCCATGGGTAAATGTGGGTAAATACAGAAAGAATTTGATTCGCATTCACTGATAGTATTGAACACCTTCACAGAATGAGATATTTTCAGATGTGAAAAGATGCAGAAGGGTAGACGAATGCCCTGAATTCCATCAAATAGATGCGGAGGTCGACATTGAACAACAAAACCGGAATTGAATGGTTGTGTACATTTCACCTTATCACGTGCCAGCGGTGGCCAGCTGGGCAGACAGACCACAAATGTGAGGAGGTTGGGCTTCACAAATGTATGCAAGAGAATTAGCTTTTGTTCAACTACAACTTGGGGATTTGTAATTTAGGGTCCAGGTATATATATATATATATATATATATATATATATATATATATATATATATATATATATATATATATATATATATATATATATATATATATATATATATATATATATATATTG
The DNA here is from genome assembly GCF_964263255.1 of Lissotriton vulgaris. Taxonomy (NCBI): domain Eukaryota; kingdom Metazoa; phylum Chordata; class Amphibia; order Caudata; family Salamandridae; genus Lissotriton; species Lissotriton vulgaris. Next base: position 8,476,741 of record NC_141695.1, read on the forward strand.
GTAAACATCTTTATTCGATTCACTGAATCATCAAAGCAATTAAACTCATCAATTACATTAAAATGTATATATAAATAACATAAAAACAATATATATAAAATATAATGTTAGTGATAGATTCGCGAGTTATTAAGTGCAATTTTCTGAGGTTCTCAACATAAAGTGCTTTTTTAATTAGTCTTAAAATCTAGCATTCTATAAGAGATATTTGTATGGACCTACAATCAAACAGTAGTGGCAGTTATAAATTCATAATTCCTAGGTACGTTATTAATCATGGACAGTATACATTATAAGTAGTATAGCATCTACACGATCCAGCTATATAATATTTATCACAAAGGTATGCAGATGTAAAAAAATAAAATACAACTCCTGGGCAAGACCTAGCATCATACATTGGCATATTCCCTCACATGTCAGAATTTTAAACCTCGTTTTAATCTAATGAAATTGGCCGATATTAGGAATCTGCTCAACCCGAATACAGTCAACCTAGAGGTATCTGTTTTGAGGATGCGTAACATTTCAGTGTACTGTCTAATGCCAAAATTCCTACCCAATGGGCAAATCCATTTTTTCCTTGGGATTGGATTTCATAACAGGTACAGAAAAATAAAACATGAGCTACGTCTTCTTGTCTACCCAAGGCACACTCAGTGCAAAAAGAATAATTTCTCACATCGCCCCTTTTCTCCCACCTAGACGTAAATTTCTTGATTTCGAATGTACCGTATCTAGATTTTAGATAAAGCAATTTAGTTAGAAGGGGCTCAATATCATCCATAAAGGGCTCGAAAAAGGGACGTATTTTAAAACTTAAAAACCGGTTAGTAAGAGAACCGTAGGCAGGGCATACTGCAATACTTTGATCAATGTAGCTTCAAAAAATGGTTTACACTCCATTTTTGAGTCCGGGGTGAGCTGTTCCGGGTGCTCCCAATATCTGCTCAGACCCAGACGCAAAAACCACATACGGATATGGATCAGCCACGGAAATGTAACAAAAGTATCAAGATTAATTAATTCACTTATTGCCTGTCTATATGTCTGCAATTCTTCCGTTGTCCATGCTCTAATCCAAAGGGAAAGAGACATCCATATGGCCCTATGCTCGATCCTTTTAAGACCTAGATCCAACATAGGAGGTATCACTGGGGTATTTCGTGGCGGAGCAGTGAATCTCCTCATGATTTTATTCTCTGCTAAAGTTAATGGGGAGAGAGTCCCACCTCCCCATAACTCTGAGCCGTATAAGGCAGCTGATTGATCCCTAGCTTTATAAACTAATAAAGCTGGGGTGATTGCCTTTGACAATGTCGAAAAGAGTTTTTTTACAATTGGGCCAGCATTTTGGTTGAGAATAGTTTTAGATTTCACAATCTGGGGGTTCTAGGAAAGATTAGAATTGATGGTCACCCCCAGATAAAAGAAATTTGTTACATGCTCCAGCCTAACTCCACTTGACTGAATTTTATTTTTGAAACATCTGTGCGGTCTTATAGTCATATATTTAGTTTTTATCGGTTTAATTTCAAAACCCTTTTGTCTACAATATCCATCCAGTGCATTTAAAAGATTTTGAAGACCCCTAGGGGTTTGAGATAATAGGATGGTATCGTCGGCAAAAGTTAGAGCACAAATGTGTTCACCTCCCAGTTTCGGGGAATCGTGGTTAGCTTTTTTAAGTGCTGTGATCATATCATTGACATACAGGAGAAACAGGGTTGTCGCCAGGACACAGCCCTGGCGCACTCCCCTTTTTACAGGTATCTCCTCTGTCAATTCACCCGCTTTCCCCCAACGCACTTTTGCGTATGTATTCTCCTGTGGCCTAATGAGCTGTAGTACAATATTACTAGGGACTCCTAGCTGCAAAAGACCAGACCAAAGACATTCCCTGGGAAATTGAATCAAAAGTGGCCTTCAAATCAATGAAGGCCATGTATAAATTCCCACAGTGCAACCTTGTATACTTCCACGCAATCATTATTAGTCTCAGGACCTGGTCTATCGTGCTTCTTTTCTTCCTGAAACCAGCTTGGCAAGAGGAGAGGACATTATTGTCCACAATCCAGTCATTCAACCTACCTAGAATATGTTTAGCATAAACTTTTTGTAATACATCTAGAAGACTGATGGGTCTGTAATTTGCAGGTTCCTTCCTGGAACCTTTCTTATAGATTGGAACTATCTCCGCTCCTTTCCATGAAGCAGGGACAGGCTGGCCATCAGCAATACCATTGCAAAGAAGATTTATATAAGAGGCCCATACATCTGGCTCATGTTTAAATATGTCAGGCGGGATCTTATCGGGGCCTGGAGCTTTAGACGATTTTTTTGCAGCATTTGCCCTTGTTGTTTCTGCCATGGTAAACTGGAGGGTAGGTGCTTGGCTCGATGACATAAATGTTATAACCGTAGCTAGAGATTCTTCATTAACAACAGCCGGGGGAGAATAAAGGTGAGCAAAATGGATATACCAGGTCTTAGGGTCCAGATTATAGTCTTGGGCCAGAATTTCTGCCTTTGAGCCGTTTGCTATGATTTTCCAAACCAGAAATTGACCGTTCCTTTTAGAAGCTGATAGCAGTTCATCCCAGCTATCATCTTCCCACTTCCTGTGTGTAGCTTTCTGGACATTATTATAAGCAACCCTTGCTTCCCTGATCATAGCTGAATTTTTAGTGTCAAGGGCCTTACATAGGTTTCTCTTAGCAAGGGAACAATCAGAGTCAAACCAGAGATTAGAATAACCATCCTTGGTTTTTGATTTATTGCTTCCAGAAGCTGGTTTAGTTAAATGGGGCCTAATAGTTTCCATCAACATCTCATGGGTTTGAGTTATCGTTGGACCATTCGGAGACCCTGCTAGATACTGTGATAGAAAATCAGCAAAGGTATTATAGACAAATGTTAAAAGATCAACATTGCCCAAGATAGCCGGCCACTTCAGAGCCCTCCTATTAATAGTGAGTTGTGGTTGGATTACATCTGGAACCCTAGCAGATCTAGATGAAAAATGATACATAAAAAGGCTCCCTGAGAGTTCCAGGCACAAAGGAAAGTTATCTCTATCTTCCCTGGTGCTATCTACACTAAATCCCTCAATGAGATCCCAGTGGCCAATACCGTTCATCATATAATCAATTAGAGAGGAAGATATCCCCCTCAAAAAAGTATGTGAACACCGAGTGTCTAACTGGCTTCTGCCGTTGCATGATCTCAATTCCTTCTCAATAGTAAATTTAAACAATTGTAAGGCCGAGACAGAGGGTCTCATCATCTCGCTGTCTCCAACAGGGGAATGCCCATTACAAGATCTTGTTCCTCGGTAACCGAGCTTACTCCCTGTACGTACTCGTAACCGCAGTTGAAATCGCCACCAATTATAACTAAGTCTTTTCAAGGGATGGTATCAAGTACCTCCTCTAACCGTGTGATAATTACTGACTCCTTCGATGGGTCTCTTGGTCTAACATATATATTGAACATATACATGCAGTACTTGTTTGAAAAGTTAAGTCTAAGACCCAGAATGTCATCAGTGTCGGTAGATAACATATCTACAGAGACATTGATTTCATTCTTTATCCAAACTAGTAGGCCACCAGAAGGTCTCCCTCTGACCGATTGACGTGACGTGCTTCTATACTAAACGTCCTGTAACCGGTTTAAAATAAGGGTTCTCTAGCCCATGATTCCTGAAACAAACAAATATCGAACATGTTGATATATCTTTGCCAGTCCGGGTCTTGTAGTTTCCTTGCAAGTCCAGCTATATTCCAAGATATAATTTTAAGTCTGCAATGGGTTAGGGACTGTAGAGAAGCTTCGAGGGTGTTTTGATTTAATACAAGATCCCTCGATAGGGCTCTTTGGGGATGAGCATCAGGAGTAGAAGTTACAACCTCCATAGGCTCATTTATAACTAGTCGGTTGCCCTCAGTTGGTGAATTCTCGCCTAATAAGGGCTCTTTGGACTGATCAATTTGTTGCAGCTACCAACTAGCTTGTGAGGATAAATGAGCTGTTTCATTCACTTCGGGTTGCCTATCTAAAGCTTGAGATAGTCACTCTATCGCATCTAGATCGCTGCAAGGTTGTCTGTTCGCAGATTGGCAGGTGTCAGCGTATCCCTCAGTTCTACACTGTCTCATACAAATGTTTGATTTGAAAAGAAGATGGGATCTTAAAATCATGATAATGAGGTTTTCAGGGATATCTTTGGACCAGAAGGATACCTTTATATCGTCGAGGTTCCCTGTGTCTTGAGGGATCCTTTCTACATTTTTTATGTCCGATCTAATGATGGACCGGCATTGCCTTACCTTCCTGAACCAATGAGTTACTTTATTAACAAGGGAGTCTTATCTTCGAGGCTAGAGGTTGGCCTCGGAACATTGGTAAGAAAAACGCTATACAGATTTTTCTTCTCATCCCTTGCACTATAGCTACGAGGGTGCTTTCTGTTATTCCCCTCATTTACACCAGAGTGACTTCTCCCGTTACCTGCCATAGACCCAAGGGTTGATGGATATCGGTTGCCCAAGGACCTGGTTACATATCTATTTTGGTTCTCAGTAAGGCGAGGCCTCGTTAGAGGTGTTCTATCTAAAAACTGTAAGGGTTCACAGGGTCTTGAACTCTCTGTCAGCCCCCCCTTTTCCAACGGTCGTTTGTTAACTCTTCGTGGTAAAGCTGAACTTCCTTTGAATAACTCGTCTGCGTGTCGATCCTTGCTAATTTTATTTGTTGCTTTTGGTCCCCATTTACTTATAATGGGGAGTGTGAGAAGTTGACCTGGTATATGATGCTCACTAATTCTAGTGATCACTTTGTACCATGCCAAGCAACCCTTATGATGATTGGTTGTAAGTTAACCTTATGGACCAGTTATCCTAGTGGTAACGTGGACAAAGCAGTCTTAGGCTAAACTCTGAAAGGCATGTGAAGCCAGCTGTATTACCATACACAACCCCCTTGAATACCAAATGAAAGGGACACCACACAGATATATATTGAAAATATATATTGATTTATTAACTAAAAGTATCCCCTGGACTCTTTATGAGCACAGAAGCACAAGCGTTAAACACAAGACAGTTTAAAATACACAAAAGTTGCACAATGTGGATGAGCCCTAGGGGCCACCTAAACCATATACTAAGAAAGTGGTATAAGAGATACCAATCGGAAAGGAAACAGGCCTAGGGCCGTGGGAATCACTGTAGCTATTCGAGGCTAGCAGTGACTAAGTCGGGAAAGGCCCGCGGGACTCGGGTGCAGTGTTTAAAGTGCACGCACTCACCAATGCAAAGTCTATTGTGCGTAAAAAGTACAGTTAGTTAGTTCGGAACCTTCCGAGTGACCTAGAAAGCTGAAACTTGAGACACAGGCCCTAGAGGTGTGTACCAGTGTAGGAACACCGGCGGAGCTGAGTTACCTCACCCATAGGAAGCGGGTGCACAGGGTCGTAGTAGTGTCGGGTTTCGTCACGCTGGTCGATGGTGCTTGGAGCTGAAGATGCTGCAGGCGGCTCCAGGTGAAGAGTTCCGGTGGATCCAAGGGTGGATATGAAGATGTGAAGACCTGAAAGCAGAGGGGACAATGTTCAAAGTCACTAGCCAGTGACTACCGTGGAACCAGATTGGAACCAGGCGATGTCGGGTGCAAACAGGCGTTGAGGTGTAGCTTCTCTCTGCAGCCACGTGGACAACGGGGGTCGAGGATGTCCAGGAGTCGGTCACAAGCTGTCCCACGCAGGCTTCTCACTGTTGGCGGTGTCGGCAACTCGATTGTAGCAAACAGGCCTTGGCTAATGCAAGCCATGCAGGAATCAAAAAAGGCTTGTTACTCGGACCAGCAAGGTCTGAGCAGGGGCTCCTTTTTACAGGAGCTAGGGCAAGTCTGGACCAACCAGACCCGCAGTGTAGTTTGTAGTTATAGTTGCCAAGATGGCCATCGACCACGTGGCTAGTGGCCGGGATGGCGCATTGAGTGGCACAATGCAAAAGGGCCCCACGCAGATCGTGGAGATGCTGGGGGCTGATCTTCGGTGCAAGGGCTGCTCGGTGGTGGGGGCTCTCAGTCCCCAAAGCACAACGTCGAGGACGCCTCTGGTGCTGCGCTGTCAGCTCTTCGGGTGTCTTCCAAGAAGTCCGGTCCCACGTCTCTCGGTGCCTCCACGGGTCCCTTCTTTGCAGGGACTGTGGATCGGGCTGTGAGAAGTCTGGGAGTCTGGGTCTTGTCAGGCTCTGGGCTCGGGCTCCGATGGGAGGCGGCGGCAAAGCAGACGTCAATTCGCTGGTTAGTACCTGTGTTCACAGGGTGGACACTCCTAGGCCACAAGGGAGATTCTCTTCAGTCTTCTGAGCGGCAGAATGTCGAAGTCCAGTCTTCTTCTTTGTTTAAAGTTGATTTCAGGATGATCTGCTGTGCAATGGCACTGCTCCCACTCTTATTCCCAATCTGAGGGGTGGATCACCTACTAGGTCCCTCCTCTGGGAGGAACCAGGAAGGGGGGCGGTTACACCCCCTTTCCTTTGTCCAGCTCCTCACCAGGCCTGGGTCTGGAAAGTCCCAGGACCGGTTTGGACTGGCTTATGCACGGGGACACCTTGTGTGCCCCGGGCATGTCTCAATCTATTCAGCCCTATCCTACACAATACACAAAACCCAAGGCAGGAAACCCTTTGTCCAAGCCTCCCTCGCTGGAAGGACTCCCAGCAGCAGGGGGTCAGACTCGTGTCTGTGGTGGCAGCATCCATTTTGTGATGCTGAGGCTCTGGTTAACTTTAACCGGGGTTAAGGCTGCACACATGTCGTGTCCCTCTAGAAGGGTGGAATGCTATCCCCGTCGACAGAACTGTCGAGGGGATAGTATTCCAATTCGTATGACACCTTACTCGACATGTTTTGATAAAGCCAAACCAAAGATAGCATATAACCGCGAGGATTATAATGCACTTAAGAGTATATGGTATGGCAATATCCCGGAACAGCTTAGGGAGTGGTTCCCGACAGCTGCAGACAGGCTCAGCTCATGCTAGAGCACCATCTCACATATTTCCAAGCACTCTGCCTCCAGGATTGATGAGGCCTTCCATAGGAGTGGCTGATAGGAACATATGTGTCCAGTTTAAGGTTAGATATAGGGATACTATATCTAAGTAAGAGGTGATTACACCAACTTACCCCAGCTGAGTTATCAGCCAGTTGTGTCAAATATGGAGGCCAGGCCAGGGGTGGCACAATACATGCTGCAGCCCCTGGTAGGCCTTGGATGTAAATGTAAATGTAAATGTAAATGTATAGGCATTTATATAGCGCACTACTTACCCGTAGGGTCCCAAGGCGCTTCGACCGCTGCGAAACCCTTCCTGGCTTCCCTGAGAGATGGTCCCTTAATGGGTATCTCCAGGGTGAGACCAGGCATCCCCGGCGGTCTGGTGGGGTTGTTAGTGAAGATGAGGCAAGCTAATGCCCAGAGTTGCCGAGTGTGATCGCTGATCAGAGTGGGCACAGAGGCGAGAGAATTATCGAGTCCGCTGACCCAGGTCCAGAAACCTGCCGCGCCGGGAATCGAACCCTGGTCCCGGGCCTGCTCTCGGGTCTGCCGCCTCTAACCAGTGAGCCACACTACTTCACCTATGCCCTGGGTACCTAGGGTACACTGTTACAGGGGCCAACAAGGTGAACCAGTATCCAATTCGTAATGCACCTAGAGTGCATTGGCAGTAATTTAGAGAGAGAACAGCAGGCTGTGGGTCTGATTCGCAGGCCCACAGCCACATTAAGTCATAAACCAGTGAAGCAAAAAGCAAAAATTTGGAGTGACCATAGGATAGCAGACCCTACTCTCCTACAGGGGGATCAAGTTCCTTCACCATTGATGATTCTACGCCAGGGTTAGCTTTTGTAGTAGTGTCTTGGATGGGAGGAAGACGAGTTGTAAGTACCTCAATCTTTCTTTTTATAACCAAGACCTCCTCTTGAACTATGTTAAGTTTTTTGTAAAGGGCCTGTCCAGGTTATGAGTAGGCACTATGGCATTCTGGAAGAGTTCCTCTGGTGTAGTCAGATCTTTCGCGCAGGTTACGGCATTGGCTAGCAAGCAGCCCCCCTCATGCTCCTCATCATTAATCTCTAAAGGCGAGAACCTATTTGAGCACTCAACAGTTATTACCTCATTGCTCGGTGAATTATATCGAACCCTTTCCGTGCCATCTCTATCTGTTACAGCAGGAGAGGGAGTAGTACCCGTGCCCTGTCCAGGCTTTTGTACGACCACATGTGGTGTTTGCGTTAACTCTTTACCATGCGGGTGGTGCACTATATCTAGGGGGGTTACTGGCTTTGGGATGACACCATTGTCTTTCCTTTCATAATAAGAGGAGATTTTACCCCGACTGTTAATCGTATTCACATTCCCCGATGACAGCATGGTTTCGACCTCCTCTATCAGCTCATCGATAGCATCAAGGGTGTATTTTCAGCTGCTGTTTTTGGTGGATTCTGCAGCTTTACTAACTTTGCTATCTTTTTCTTCTCTGAAGCTAATTCAGCGGCTTTCCTTTTCCCCATTTCCTCTTTTAAGTGGGTTAGGGACTGCTCACAAGAAGCCTAAGTTATGAAGGATTAAAAAGCAACAAAACATAAAATAGACTTTACATGATAAACTATTAAAAGTCCATAAAAGTGAATCGGAGATGTTCAAAAGTTAAAAATAGAAGTCCCAAATTCCAATATTAACCACCAAAAATTTGAATGTACAAGTATGTCCTTCCCTATACATTAACTTGGATTTAGTCAGTCTTACCGCAGCAGATCTCAGCAGGAAGATTTAATGCGGCAAAATCAAGGGATGTGGCCTAGCTCGGCCTTTTCTGGGCTTTGACGGGCGCGGACTGGCCCGCCCTTGGTCCGGGTTTTGCCCAGGCAGCGCCCGCGCACGCCCGCGCTGCAGGAGCCCTGGTCCTGATTTAAACGCCTCCTGGTGCACGACGATGACGCTTCCTTCTTGCGCCAGAGGGACTCTGGGAAATGGAGTCCCTGTGACTGGTAGTAACTTCACAGCGGCCTCACGCTGTTGCCAGATGATTGTTATAGATGATTGTGAGAAGCGTGCAAAAGTCACCTGGCTTGGCGCAAAGCAATGATGCTCTCCTATCGATTATCCTTCTATTGGCGTGGTAATGCACACTGATGAACCAGTATGGGCTAGATGCATCAAGAATTTTGGCGTTTGCAAACCCATTTGAGCTTCATACATCTAGCCCAATATCTCTTAGTGGAGGCAGCAGTATTTATGAGGCATCTTCATGTTAATTAATGTGTCATAAAGTCATGTGGTAATTTACAAGTCCGATCCCCCCACTCCGTCCAACTCACACCTTGAGTTGATGCAACCAAGAGTCCAGGTGAGTAGAAGAGGAGAGCTCACCACTGCTTGAGAATCAAGGGGCAGCGTCACGTACGCCACTTGACCTCAGGGACAGTCAATGTCTAGTCGCTGCTTCTTGAAACCATCCAGAGGACGTAATTCCCAAAGTGTTCTGTGCAACTGATGGGGGGTGGGGGTGCAGACCAGCAGAGCACTTGTTGCCCCCAAAAATAAAGCAATGCACAGATCCAGTGGGCCCTGTTCTGGAAGCAGAGGCCCCATCAAGCAGGTGGGCATGGTAGAGACGAGTGATCTCCGGCACCTCCACGGCGCGGCAGCAATCCGCAGCCTCCATCTTTACCCTAATACAAATACACAACATGTGTGCAGGTCATCTGACGCACTGCCTCTGAAGGTTCAAGGGAACCGCTCCGGGGCTGCAGGACTTAGTATTTGTTTATTGTTTCAATTAATTAAAATTGTTAACAAAAGAAAAAAGGCTGGTTGGAGAAGGCAAATCTACGGCCAGAGCAAGCCGGTGTTGTGTAATATCAGGTATCCCCTTGGGATCGGGTATCCCCTGGCCTTCGGCAACCTCCGGAGGTCCCTTCTATTGGACGCCCCAGACGAGCCCACGGAAGCCCCGCCCCCACTGGAGATGCCAGCCTCGGCTTTAGCGGGCAGAAGCAGCAGCGCCCCGAGCCCGACTGCTGTCGGGACTGCACCTTTCTGCTCCAAAGCCGAGGAGCCGTCTCATTCATACCGGGTTAAGACGCCATTGATTCTCTCAATGCAATTGGAAAAGGAAACCGCCAGTTTACAAATGAACAGAAATCGTCTGATTGGAAGTGGCAGCCATGTTCGTATTATTTTCACTAGTGTAGCGTACGCAGTCTAGTGGTTGCACGTCACGTAGGCGTGACGTGCGACGGCAGGGTGAGAAGGTGCGCGCGCAGCCTAGGGAGAGCGCGGGAAGAGCAGAGAATGATCGGAAGCGCCGGCCGGCGCTCCTCTGTCACTTGTACTTAAGTAATAAAGTTCTTTGAGTACCAACCCAGCACAGTGCCAACATTCATAAAGAAAATAACATTACAACTAGGAGCCCTTGTTGTACGAGTTGTTTTCCCTCTAACTTGTCTTTAGGACACACTTTCACTCATTTAAAAGCAACAGAGGAAATGTGGCCTTGCTAGTACAGTGAAATGCGTGTACCTTGCTCCAATTTAAAACTCTCTGGCAGACATTCGTTTATTTTTATTAAAAGAGGGGTTTACATCTTTGTAAGCACAGCGCTATGTTGTATATTGTCATATGTAGAATGAGAATTATTTGTTTATTGTACTAATAAGGGCTTTGGTAAAGCTGGGCGTTGCGCACCTGGGCACAACAAGACCCGAACTTAGGGAGGCGGTGGAGGGAGGGGTTGGCACAATGTAACTGTTTTTTTTGTGGTCCCCTGCCCCATCTCCTCCTTCTTCATGAATTCCCTCACTACCACTCACCAACAATGCACCTCATCTCGCAGTAGCACCTTTCTGACAAAAATTTCATTTTTTATAGTGATACTTATAGTTTACTTACACTCAGTTCTGTGATCTGATTGGTATATTTTCTTGGTAGCAGGCATGTTAATCCTCTGTGCTGTGTGGGTGGCAGGAGTGCCCATGTGAGTGCACTGTGAGCGATGCAATAGTGTGAGAGTAGGTGAGTGAGGTGACCATATGAATTCAGGCACGCATGTTAGTGCAAAGTGGGACTGATGAATGCATGCTTAGTGATGGGCTTGTTTGAGTTAGATTGCAAAGTGAGGATTGAGGCTGAAAGATGAGTCAAGTGTCACATAAGTGCAGGGTGAGTAGTGTGCTTGTGTGACTGCAGGGTGAGGTACAGGGTGAACAGCACAAGTGCATTATGAGAGCAGAGTGATCACTGTGAATGCAGGGTGAGTGGGTGAATGGTGTGAGTGGGTGAATGGTGTGAGTGCATGGTGATCAGTGTGAGTGCATGGTGATCAGTATGAGTGCAGGGTGAGCGGGTGAATGGTGTGAGTGCAGGGTGAGTGGGTGAATGGTGTGAGTGCATGGTGATCAGTGTGAGTGCATTGTGATCGCTATGAGTGCAGGGTGCGCAAGTGAATGGTGTGAGTGCAGGGTGAGTGGGTGAATGGTGTGAGTGCATGGTGATCAGTGTGAGTGCATTGTGATCGCTATGAGTGCAGGGTGAGCGGGTGAATGGTGTGAGTGCATTGTGATCACTGTGAGTGCAGGGTGAGCGGGTGAATGGTGTGAGTGCATTGTGATCAGTGTGAGTGCATTGTGATCGCTATGAGTGCAGGGTGAGAATGAAAGTGAAGGGGCGAGAATGAGGAGTGAGTTGTCTGAATGCAGGGTGCATTCCCAGACACTTGGAGTAACTCAGCATGTTATTGACAGTGGTGTAGGGTTTCAGATAAAAGTTAAACTATTGCAAATATGCAGGGCTTTGAGTGGGGAAAAAAATGGGGGGGTCTCTAAAAGGGCCGTGGATGATATGATGAAAACATTTATGCTAAAAGTCTGTGCTCAGCATAATGTGCCGCCCGACTGGTATTTCATTGCTTCTGTTATTGACTCCAAATAAGTAACATTGCACCTACAACAAGCCAGGACTATTGGCTTTGTCAAAGGTTTTTAGTTGCATAAGATAAAGATACTACATGCATACATACAACTATGGCTTTTTGGTATATTATAATAGAAAATGATTTTGTTCTTGCGTATTAAAGGGAACAAAGACAGAGAAGTCACATTACAAATGAATACATTTTTATTTATAACACTATTTAGGGTCAAGACACGGTCTTTGCAGGCTCTTTAAACAACTCTTGGCTGCCATTTTTCTTTTGGCAACCCTACATTGCATTCCTTTTCATGAAATGCATTCTTATACTACGACAGTAAATGTAAAATACAAATGTAAAGGGGCCCAGGGGGTACTGAAACCAGAAAATAAATGAAGCGTCGGTGACCAGTTTACAAAGGTATGTATATATGTCGAAAACTCGAAAGGATCTGTCCTCCAGGAAGGATTTGAATCAAAGCCAGGCTTTATCCTTGATTCGGGCACTAGACAGACGGTGCAGCAAGGTGTTGTGGCTGACCGTGTCGAATGCCGCGCTGAGGTCAAGGAGGATCACTGCCACTGATCCTCCTTGATCTAGGATTTTTCTGGATTCCTCAGTGACCATAAGGAGGGCGGCCTCGGTCCCGTGTTTGGGTCTGAAGCCCGTCTGGGTGGGATCTAACAATTGGTAGTCTTCTAGGAAATTTACCAGTTGGAGATTAATGTATCTTTCCAGAATTTTACTCACCCACGGGAGCAGGGAGATGGGCCGGTAGTTGCTGAGGTCTAACGGGTCCAGATTGGGTTACTTCAGCAATGATCGGACCATGGCCCGTATCCAGACTGGAAGGACTGTGCCGGAGATGATGGATGCGTTCAAGACATCCCTGATGGTTGGCAGTGTGATCTGGGATGCTGACATTATGATGTCTGGCGGGGTTGGATCATCAGGGGAACCGGATTTTACTTTTCGAGCTATGGATTCCAGCGTTGCAAGATCCAGGAGGGAGAAGTGAACCAGAGTAGGTTGAGGCTGAAGGGAGGGGGTTGCTATGACTTTATTGGTCTAAGCTAAGGAGGTGGTGCCACTGGGGGGAAAAGCTGAGTAGATTTTGTTAACTTTTTGATGAAAAAACTCAGTTACGTTATTGCAGTGAGTTGTGGATTTTGTATCGTGCGAGCTGGGTGGGGGTTTAGTTAATTTTTTTACAATTTGGAAAATTTCTTTAGGTTTTGATTTGGCTAAGATAATTCTGTTCGAAAAATATGTGGCCTGGGCAGCTTTGACTTCTGCTTTGTATTCACTGATTGACTCTCGGTAACGAATTTTATTTCCTGGTGAATAGTCTAAACGCCATCGTCTTTCGGTTTTTCTACTTTGGCGTTTCTTATCCCTGAGAGCATCCGTGTACCAGGGGGCAGTTTTAAAGGGGAACGTTTCAGCGTGATTTTATTTTTAGGGGGGGTGTTTTCAAGAGTTTGTGAAATCCAGGTTGGCTAGACCTGGATCCTCATTGTAAAGGGGTGGGTTGCTGGCGAACTTAATAGACCAGTCGTCGACTGAGAGGCGAGACCTATCTATCTATCTATCTATCTATCTATCTATCTATCTATCTATCTATCTATCTATCTATCTATCTATCTATCTATCTATCTATCTAGTCATCACGGCACAGACCACTGTTTCGAGCTCAGAAGGATGGGAGACTCACCAGGCCCATCGTGCTGGTGCTTTGAGGCACAATGTATCAAGCTCTGAAGGATGGGAGGCTAGCTAGTCTGCAGACAATCTGGCTGTTATCAGCATTCAGAAGATTTCCAGAACACCCATGCACACTGTGCCTTGGAATGAAGGTGGTCTGACTAGCCCTTGTGCCAGCACACTGATGTACACTCTATCGAGCTCGGAATGTAAAAATGCTGACTAGGCCCTTTGTACCAGCACTCTGATGCATACTCTATCAACCTTGGAAGGCCGGAGGGCTGACTAGGCCTGTCGTGCTAGCACTCAGAAGCACACTCTATCAAGCTCAGAATGATAAGATGCTGATTAGGCCCCTTGTACCACCACTCTGATGCACACTCTATCGAGCTCAGAAGTATAAGATGCTGACTAGGCCCATCGTGCCAGCACTCTGAAGCAGGGCCGGACTGGGAACCACAACCAGCCCTGGCAAAGTGCTCGGCCGCCCCCCCTCCAAACTCGGGGGGTTGGACGTGCCGCCGAGCTCTTTTCCGGGGACGGTTTTCGGCCGATATTGGTACAGGACCGAGGAAGGTGGCGAGCTGACTGTTGACGGTTTTCTCAATGACTTTGGCAGGGATTGGGAGGAGCGAAATGGGGCGGTAGTTCTTAAGTTCGGTGGGGTCTGCTGTGGGTTTCTTCAGGAGGGTGCTGAGTTCGGCATGTTTCCAACTTTCCGGGAAGGTGGCGGTGTTGAGGGAGCAGTTGATGGCATCTCGGAGATAGGGTGCGATGATGGAGTCGGCTTTGTTGAAGATGTGGTGGGGGCATGGGTCTGTTGGCGATCCGGAGTGGATGGAGTTCATTAAGAGGATGGTGTCTTCAGTGCTGATTGGGTTCCAGGCGTAAAGGTTGGTGCTGGGGGGCTTCGGTTCGGAGGTAAGGGGGGTGGACTGGTTGGTGAAGCTGTTATGTATGTCTGCGATTTTGTTATGGAAGAACTGGGCTAGAGAGTCGCAGAGGTCTTGAGAGGGGGTGATGTCGTTGGTGCCGGCGGTGGGGTTGGTAAATTCTTTGACGATGTTGAAGAGTTCCTTGCTGTTGTGGGCGTTGTTGTCGAGTCGATCTTTAAATGCTGATTTCTTGGTGGATCAGATCAGCTGGTGGTGTTTGAGGGTGGCGTTCTTGAGGGCGGTCATGTTGTCTGTGGTTGGGTTTTTTCGCCAGGCTTTCTCGAGGGTGCGGCAGGTCTTTTTGGATTTTTTAAGGTCGTCATTGAACCAGGGGGCTTTTTTGCTACCTGGCTTGTTTTGAAGGTTTTTCAAGGGTGCTAATTCGTCAGCGCAGTGGGTGATCCATTGTGTGAGGTTGATGGCTGCTTGATTTGGGTCCAATGAATTGGCGGGAGGGTTTTGGTATAGCGATGTGGCGAGCTGGTCGGTGGTAATTTTGTTCCAGTTTCTACAGGGGATTTGTTGTGGGTGGTGGTGGGTCGTGGTCTTTCTGTAATTGAAGTGGACGCAGCAGTGGTCCGTCCAATGGAGTTCTGTGGCGTGATTGAAGAAGATGTGCTTGCTGGAGGAGAAGATTGTGACTGGCGTAGTGGGTGGGGGTGTTTAGCAGTTGTTTGAGTCCTAGATTGGCGAGGTTGTCCAGAAGGGTGGTGGTGTTGCTGTCGTTCTTTTCCAGGTGGAAGTTGAGGTCTCCTACTAGAATGTAGTCCTCGGAGGGGAGGGCGTGTGGGCTGATGAAGTCGGTGATGTCTTCGCTGAATTGTGTGCGGGGTCCAGGTGGTCTGTAGATGAGGGTGCCTCTGAGTGTGGTCTTATGGTCGGTGTGAATCTGGAAGTGAAGGTGTTCGGCGGCTGCGAGGTTGTCGTCGGAACTGGTCGAGATGCGGATGGTGTTCTTATGGACGATGGTGATGCCTCCTCCTGTTTGGTTGATGCAGTCCTTTTGGACGATTTTTAGCCGTCCGGGATGGCTATGGCGATGTCGGGCGCTGATGAGGTGTTCATCCAGGTTTCTGTAAGGAAGGCGACATCCGGCGTTGTGGTATCTAGTAGGTTCCATAGTTCAGTGGCGTGTTTGTGTACCGAGCGGGTGTTGAGTAGGATGCACTTAAGGTGGTTAGTATCGGAGCTCTGTTTGGCGCTTGTGGATTTGGTGTTGGTCTTGATGCAGTCGAACTTGCAGGATTGGCAGGTGAAAGGTCCATGGGTGTGTCCTGGGGCGGCTTGGTGGCAGTTTGGGAGACGGCCGGAGTTGAGTGCTGAGAGGGTAGCGGTGTCGTACATAATGCGGGTGGAGTGGATTTTTTGGGGACCAGGGGGTTTGGCGCTGGGCGCGGTCCAGGCACGGACGGGCGTAGACGGGCTTACCTTTGGCGCGCCTTCGGAGCGCATAGGGCCCGTCCACTGCGCGTGAACGCTGCGCGTATGTTGCTCCGACATAAGAGGATAGTGGAGGGGGGGCGGAGCGAGGGAGGAGCAGCTGGGAGGCGGGAGCGGGGTGGAGAGCTGGGCTGGGAGGCACAACAACAAGATGGCAGCAAAACCAAAAGCGAAGCAGGACCAGATTGGGGCACAATCTTAATTATCGCTATGAAATGGGCAGTGGCACCGGCACAATCAGGCACAAATAATTTAAGCAGGCAATGCGAGCAATGCACAATTGAATATTGATTAATGAGCAGTCTAGCAATATAGCGCTACGATATTAATTAATGAGCAGTCTAGCAGTATAGAACTACGATATCAATATAATCAGGCACAAATATTTTCAGTAAGCAATGCGAGCAATGATTAAATAGGCAATGAGCAGTCTGGCAGTATAGCGCTACGATACCAATTTTTGATCAGGGAGCAGCGTGAGGAGCGACCGCTTCTGAGCAAGTCAGGATTATAGAATGTAACAATTCTAACAGGCTATTCTATCCTATGAGAACAGGTAGCCTTGCAATAGTGAAAAAAGAAAATGGCTATAATTCACTATTAGGACATGCCACACACATCAGGGCTTGTCCTACCTAATGCTTACAATGCACCCTGCCCTTGGGCCTACCATATGGGTGACTAATATGAAGAAAAGGGAAGGGTTAGGGACTGGCAAGTGGGTGCACTTGCCCAGTCAGCATGACAGCACGAGGCTGCACGCAGGCTCTGCAATGGAAGACTTAAACACATTTTACAAGGCCGCTTCCATGGGTGGCACAACCAGTGCTGCAAGCCCACTTGCAGCATTTGGATTTACAAGCCCTGGGCACTCCTGGTGCACTGTACTGGGGTCTGACAGTAAACCAAATAAGCCAATCATGGAATCCAATCAATATAGCAATTCACACAGGGAGCACTTGCATTGTGGCACTGGTTGACAGTGGCACAGTGCTCTGAGCAGCGAACACCAGCAAAACATATGAGGCACAGCAACAAAAATTGGAAGGGAGACCCACGCCAAGGTGCCAGGTCTAACACGTGTCCCCTCCAGCTGAAATGTGGGGAGAACAACCCTACCCCATGGAGTTCTCATCACTAAGGCAGAAAAATCTGGACAGACCATCAGCATTGGCGTGGTCTGAACCAGGGCGATGTTCCACCGTGAAAACCATACCCTGTACGGAAATGGACCACCTCAACAGCTTTGAATTCTCACTCCTCATCTACATCAACCATCTGAGGGGCCTGTGGTCTGTTTGAACCCGGAAGTGAGTCAAAAACAGGTATGGTCTCTGCTTCTTCAGAGCCCAGACCACAGCAAAATCTTCTCACTCAATAGCACTCCACCTCTGTTCCTGTGGAAGTAACCTTCTCAGTCATCTGTGAGAGAACAGCCCCTACACCATGCTCTGAAGCGTCTATCTGAACGATTAACTCTTTGGAGAAGTTGGGTGCCAGGAGCACGGGTGCTGTGTACATGGGAGCTTTCAGGGTCTCAAAAGCTTTCTGGCTTGTTGTCAGTCCAAATCACTTTCCTGGGCTGCTTCTTGGAAGTCAGCTCTGTCAAGGGAGCAACAATGTTGCCATACCCCTTGACAAACCTCCTGTAGTACCCGGTGAGTCCTAGGAAGGCCCTCACCTCTGTCTGGGTTTTGGGAGGTTCCCAAGCCAGGATGGTTTCAATCTTGGGCTGTAGGGGTACCACCTGGCCGCTCCCCACTTGGTGTCCCAAGTACACAACAGAACCTTGCCCGATCTTGCTTGCCTTGATTGTGAGGCCTGCCTTCTGCAGTGCCAACAATACTTCCCAGAGGTGGCGCAGATGTTCCTCCTATGTGACACTGAACACCTCGATGTCATCCAGGTAGGCGGCAATGAACTCATCCAGTCCAACCAACACCTGGTTGACCAACTTCTGAAAGGTGGCAGGGGCATTCTTCATCCCATAGGGCATAACCCGGAACTGGAAATGCCCATCTGGTGTGGAGAATGCTGACTTCTCTTTTGCCCTATCAGTCAAGGCGATCTGCCAGTACCCAGACGTCAAGTCAAACGTGCTGAGGAACCGGGCAGACCCATACCGATCAATGAGCTCATCAGCTCTGGGGATAGGGTGCGCGTCGGTCTTCGTGACCGAATTGAGCCCTCGGTAGTCCACACAGAACCAGAGTTCGGGTGTGGCACCCGGCGCTGCAGCATTCGGGACCAAGACCACTGGGATGGCACAAGGACTGCTGGAGGACTGAATCACCCCAAGGGCAAGCATCTTTGAGACCTCCTCTTTGATGCAAGCCCTGACCCTGTCAGTTACCCTGTATGCCTTGTGCTTCATAGGTAAGCTGTCTCCTGCATCCACATCATGGGCACCCCAATCTGTGATACTAGGAACCAGGGAGAACAGATCAGAAAACTGTCCCAGCAACTGGTGGCAGTCATTCTGTTGCTCAGGGGTCAGGGCGGAAGGTAGCTTTACTCCATCCACTGACCCATCTTCCTCTGTGGATGCCAGGAGGTAAGGAAGAGGCTCAGTTTCCTCCTCCATCCCAGCATTTGTTGCCAAGAGCATGCCCACTTTGGACCTCTCCAAGTGGGGCTTAAGGCAGCTGACATGCAGGACCAGCAAGGGGTTCCTGGTAGACCACAAGTCCACCAAATAAGTAACAGGACCCTTGCGCTCCACCACCTCAAAGGGGCCGGTCCACATGTCCTAGAGCACACAAGTCTCCACGGGGGCCAAGACCCACACCTTCTGATCAGGTTGAAGCTCTACCAGAGTGGCATTCTGGTCGTACCACCGCTTCATCTCCTCCTGGCTGGCTTCTAGATTTGCCTCAGCAAGTCCTCTAGTTCAAGTTCAAGTTCAGGAATTTGTATAGCGCACTACTCACCCAGAGGGTCTCAAGGCGCTTGAGGGAGGGTGGGTAAATTATTTATCGGAAAGCCAGGTTTTTAGCTGCTTTCTGAAGGAGAGGTGGTTCTGTGTAAGGCGGAGGTGGGTGGGGAGAGAGTTCCAGGTCTTGGCCGCTAAGTAGGAGAAGGATCTTCCTCCCATGGTGGATCTGTGGATGCGCGGAATTGCGGCGAGGGCTTGATTGGTTGATCGTAGTTGGCGGGTGGGTGTGTAGAAGGACAGTCATGTGTTGAGGCATTTGGGTCCTAGGTCGTAGAGGGCCTTGTGTGCGTGGGTTAGGAGACAGAATGTTATTCTCTTAGTGACGGGGAGCCAGTGGAGATCCTTCAGGTGACCGGAAATGTGAGCATGACGGGGAATGTCCAGTATGAGTCTGGCTGAGGCGTTTTGGATGCGTTGGAGTTTTTTCTGTAGTTTGGCTGTGGTCCCGGCGTAAAGGGTATTTCCATAATCCAGTCGGCTGGTGACCAGTGCGTGGGTGACTGTCTTTCTTGTTTCAGTGGGGATCCAGCGGAAGATTTTTTTGAGCATGCATAGGATTTTGAAGCATGAAGATGAGACGGCGTTGACTTGTCTGGTCATCGAGAGGGAGGAGTCTAGGATGAAGCCCAGGTTACGTGCGTGATCTGTAGGTATGGGTGCTGTACCCAGGGCCGGTGGCCACCATGAGTCGTCCCAGACAGAGGGGGATGATCCTAAGATGAGGACTTCCATTTTGTCCGAGTTAAGTTTTAAACGGCTGTTCTTCATCCATTCGGCTACTTCTTTCATTCCTTCATGTAGATTGGTTTTGGCAGTGTTTGGGTCTTTGGTGAGGAAGAGGATCAGCTGGGTGTCGTCTGCGTAGCACAGATGACGTATTTGCTGCGGAGATTGAAATCCTTAAAAAAAGGTTTCTGATAAGAGGATATGACAGTCAAGTGCTCAACAAAGCGCATGAAAGAATTGATAAAATCTCCAGGGAGTCGACTTTAAAACGTAAACCAAAAAGATCAGATCACGGCATTAGAAATAAACCCGCCATAATAACGCAATATAATGCCAACAGCTCCAAAATCTTTAATGTATTTAAAAAACACTGGCATCTATTACAACTGGACAAAGACTTGGAGAAATATGTGGGCAAAAAAACCCGTGTTGTTTACAAGAAGGGCAAAACACTGAGAAATTGGCTTAGCCCCTCGATCCTTAGGAACCCTGTAACTACTAATCATGTGTTAACTAGCAATAATAAGTGGATGCCTATCAAACCCTGTGGCTTTTACAAATGCACTATGTGCAATATTTGTCAATTTGCCCTAGACAAGAAGAAAACTTTTTCATACAACACTAAACAAACCTACCATATCAGACACTTTATTAATTGTAATTCCAAGCTGGTGGTGTACTGCATTATATGTCATTGTGGATTAATTTATATAGGAAGTACCATCCGTCCCCTAAAGGAAAGACTACAAGAGCACATTAGAGCCATCCGCAATAATGACACCAGATATCCACTAGCGGCACATTATAATAAAGAACATTTGCAATTGGAGCTATTGGGCATCCGCTTTCATGGTATTGATATAATCAAACCTGATCCTAGAGGAGGAAATAACACTCTGGCACTACGTAAATTGGAATCCCAATGGTTAATCAAACTGCGTGCAGTTGATCGAGGCCTCAATGTCGATAGGGAACTACATGTGTTTCTGAAAGACTAATCTGTTTGTCCTGTAACTAGGGGCTCTCAATTATTATTTGTGCATTAACTCCAGGGAGAATATCAGGATATTCTGTAAATGGGCTCTACATTCAAATCGATTTGATGAAATGACAACTGTGTAATCATTGTATGTATTGCCTTTCTTTCACACATAGTCATCTTCTCCTCCTGGTAATGTCTGCATATTGTTTGCGGTTATGCATGTGGACAGCCTGTGTATTAACAATCCATGTCCCATGCTAATTCTTACACAAATTTACACCTATCTAGACATGAAACTGGTCTAGAATTCTCTAGGACTGTGTGCTCACCAGTAATGGGTGGACACATAATTACCATGTGAAACTTGCCTCTAAACAAGGGAAATATAACCTTATATTGAAATTATGTACATTATGAGGGTAACATATATCAATAACAGGCAGACGTAATTTTAGCTTTCGTACATGTCAAATTATACACCTGATGTCTGTACTCATGTTTTATAACTGTGAAACCTTTTTTGTTATCCGGCTCGGATATGCGTTGTGTATCATTATTTCTACCTCGTACTTCTTTCAGGCGATTCATAGCCTCACAAACATAACACTGGGGCTCCTATTATGTTAAGTTTCCGGTACACTATAAGATGGCCGCTATAGTATTATCGAATTCTCAATGGAGGTTAGAGGGAATCCCATGATGCAATTTGCCGCGCTCGTTTCCTTTGCGCGCATATTTAAATACTCGGCGGGACCTCCATTCTGGTAGCGCCCAGCAGTGGAGATCTGTGCCATACAAGCTCAACGAACAAGGTAAGGTGGGGACCCCGGACTAGGAATATCCACGCTTTGCAGGAAACCAAAAATAATTGCATTAATAGCCCCGTTGTCTTAAGTACTCACCCTATATCCGGCGGGTAACTCTCCCTCCGTCTGAGGTTGTTTGGTTTTACGTCCGCTTTGCTTTGCTTTTTTACTGGGGATTTTGTGTAAAAACGTTATTGTTCGTTACGGAAGATGGCTTTTGTATCACTTGTTTTGATACTCATTACACTTGGAAAGCAACCACCACGTAATCCGTGCAGTAGTTCATTGTCTATATCTTACATCATGGTGTAAATACGTTTAGGTTACTGAAGTTGGTTTATACGTCATGTGCGCTTAGACCCAGAACATTTGCAAAGCAGGCGTCACGTATTCTGTGTATTGGGTCAATGTATTAAGCCTTCATTTTTGCCACGGAAGACGATTTTACTCTACTTGCTCTGAGACCCATTATATGGGGAAAGCAACCACAACGTATTCTATGCAGTAGGGTATTGTTTACATCTTACCCTGCATTCTATGTAGCCGGTAATGGTTTCACATCATGTATAAGACTTTATATTACCCGAAGATCTTTGACCAATAGCTGTAAGAACCATAGTAAAGATTCTAAATAGGAACCATGAGCCATATATTTTAATTTGGACTACTGTGCACAGCATGCTTATTATACAGCTACACCCCATGTTAAGAATACATAGTTGAATATCTTCGAGACTCTATTGAATAATACACTATGCACTACAGGAGTTTTTATATTTCCCTCCAGACTTATCAAGGTCTACGGGACTCCAAACTACATGAACATAAAGAACTGATCTCCACAAAGTGACTTACGCGACCCTTTTGAGTGAGTAATCTGTTAATTTTACAGCCTTTTTTTGCTATTGTGATTGGGATCACAGTAGGATGCCCCCCCCTTTTCTGTTGTTGACTCAGTCTCCATGCACTTAGACTTGTACATTATAGTGCAATAACTGGTTTTCATATCTTTTGCAGCAATCAAACTGGAACTTACACCTATATCAGCGTAACTGTCAGCATCTTAACTAATAGGTAGGGGCAGTGGAATTTCTTCTAAACCTTATCTCTTGTGGACATTTGGGATTGTCATGTCTGAAAATATGTTCTTTTTCCTTCCGTCTTTTTTATTGCATTAGGATTGTTAATATTGCCACATCATACCTGCTTCGCCCATTTGACAAGAACCTTTCGAAAATAAGACCTGCCCATCCACATCTAGATTGGTAGGTCCTAGTTCATAGAGCGTACAACTAGATAATGCATTAAGTTGGAATATTTCAGACATCCCCCCTTTAATTAGAGGATAGGGGTCAGGAATAAGGACAAAGATTTCAATCCCCTCTCTCAAAATGCGCAAAATCTCTCTTTCTTTGGAAATGAAAACAGAGCTTTTAAATTATAAGATTATGTTGATGTTGCAAACCTTTTTGTGGATAATAAGAGCACATAAATTCTAATTGTGATTCTTGACCTATATGAAATGTTTGGTATTGTCAGCATATTAATTGTAAAATTGTATATAATTTGGAATGTTTTCTTGGTGTTTTGTGGTTTTTCTCAGTACCTATGTTTTTACTAACGCTGCGCAACAAGCAAGAGCTCAGTAGCCTAAATCAATTAGGCACAGTGTATATATTTAGGGAAACTGTATATATTTAGATTATATTTAGCCCATGTATTTACTGTAATTTTTATTGCTTCCAGCCTTGAAAAAGCCCCCAGAGGGCGAAACACGTGTCGGCAGTGCAAAGCTGGAAAATTTTTAATGTGTTTGAAATAAAGATCTTGAAAGAACTACATACGGTTTTGGATCCATGCTTTGAAGCTTCCCTATTACTTATGAACTGATTGTTGAAACTGGTGAAAAAGAACTATAATATTAATATTGTATTTGGAAACAAAAAAGAATGTTTGTTCCTTGACATTGGACTTCAAAGAGGGTGCTTAGTGTAACTTGGTTTTCTTCTGAGTATTGATACGAGCATTAAGTTGCTCTGTGTAACACCCCGGGTGGTGGGTGTCTTACCAGGTTCTCAGTGCACCTCTTCCCTTGATATTTCACACACGACCTGCCCAGAGGAAATAGTCTCTAACAGAAGGTGCGGACGTTTTCTCTTATTGAGAAACGCTACCACCAACATTACTGTATTACTGCGTAGGAGATGATGTTGAGGTTGTGTTGGCGCGCGATGGATGCGAGGGGACTCATGTATACGTTGAAAAGGGTGGGGCTGAGTGAAGATCCTTGTGGTACACCACAGATGACTTTGGTGGCCTCTGATTTGAATGGGGGGAGGTGGACTCTCTGGGTTCTTCCGGCGAGGAACGAGATGATCCAATTTAAAGCTTTTCCTTGTATTCCGACGTTGTTGAGGCGTTGTATGAGTGTGCTATGACATACTGTGTCGAAGGCGGCGGAGAGGTCGAGTAGGATGAGGGCAACTGTTTCTCCATTGTCCAGTAGCGTTCGGATGTCGTCTTCAGTTGCTGCGATGAGGGCGGTTTCGGTGCTGTCTTTGGCTCGGAAGCCGGACTGTGAAGGGTCGAGGGAATTGTTGGATTCAAGGAATGCGGCGACCTGACTATTGACGGCTTTCTCAATGACTTTGGCAGGGAATGGGAGGAGTGAGATGGGGTGGTAGTTCATAAGTTCAGAGGGGTCTGCTGTGGGTTTCTGCAGAAGGGCGCTGAGTTCGGCATGTTTCCAGCTTTCCGGGAAGGTAGCGGAGTTGAAGGAACAGTTGATGACATCGCGGAGATGGGGTGCGATGATGGAGTCTGCTTTGTTGAAGATGTGGTGGGGACATGGGTCGGTTGGCGATCCTGAGTGAGTGGAGTTCATCAGGCGGCTGGTGTCTTCAGTGGTGATTGGGTTCCAGGTGAAAAGGTTGTGAAAGTGCTGTTTTGGTTCGGAGGTGGGTGGGGTGGGCTGTTCATCGGACTGGTTTTCAAAGCTGTTATATATGTCGGCGATTTTGTTGTGGAAGAAAGAGGATAAAGAGTCGCGAAGGTCTTGGGAGGGAGTGATGTCGTTGGTGCCGGCGGTGGGGTTGGTAAATTCTTTGAGGATGTTGAATAGTTCCTTGCTGTTGTGGGCGTTGTTGTCGAGTCGATCCTTGAATGCTGATTTCTTGGTGGATCGGATCAATTGGTGGTGTTTGCGGGTGGCGTCCTTGAAGGTGGTCAGGTTGTCAGAGGTTGGGTTTTTTCTCCAGGTTTTCTCGAGGGTACGACATAACTTCTTGGATTTCTTAAGGTCATCGTTGAACCAGGGGGCCTTTTTGCTACCTTGTTTGATCTGATGGTTTTTCAAGGTGCTAATACGTCAGCGCTGTGGGTGATCCATTGTGTGAGTTTGGTGGCAGCTTGGTTTGGGTCCGATGATATGGCAGGAGGGTTTTGGTTTAGCGATGTGAAGAGTTGGTCGGTGGTGATTTTGTTCCAGTTTCTTCGAGGAATAGGTTGTGGGGGGTTGTGGTCTTTTTGTAGCTGAAGTGCACGCAGTTGTGGTCTGTCCAATGGAGAGCTGTGGTGTGATCGAAGGAGATGTGTTTGCTGGAGGTGAATATAGGGTCGAGCGTGTGTCCGGCAAGGTGGGTGGGGGTGTCAACAAGTTGTTTGAGTCCGAGATTGGCCAGGTTCTCTAGATGGGTGGTGGTGTTGCTGTCATTTTTCTTTTCCAGGTGGAAGTTGAGGTCTCCCAGTAGAATGTAGTTCTCGGAGGTGAGGGCATGTGGGCTGATGAAGTCGGTGATGTCTTCGTTGAATTGTGTGCGGGTTCCTGGTGGTCTGTAGATGAGGGTGCCTCTAAGTGTGGTCCTGGGGTCGGTGTGGATCTGGAAATGAAGGTGTTCGGCGGTTGCTAGGTTATCGTTGGAGAAGGTCGTGATTCAGATGGTGTTCTTATGGACGATGGCGATGCCTCCTCCTGTTTGGTTGGTGCGGTCTTTTCGGATGATCTTGTAAGCGTCCGGGATGGCTATGGCGATGTCGGGCGCTGATGAAGCATTCATCCAGGTTTCTGTAAGGAATGGGACGTCCGGCGATGCAGTGTCGAGTAGGTCCCAGAGTTCAGTGGCGTGTCTGTGGACCGAGCGGGTGTTCAGCAGGATGCACTTCAGGTGGTTGGAGTTGGAGCTGTGTTTGGAGGTAGTGGATTTGGTGTGGGTCCTGATGCAGGCGAACTTGCAGGAGTGGCAGGCGAAAGGACCATGGGTGTGTCCTGGAGCAGCTTCGCAGCATTGTGGTGTGCGTCCGGGGTTAAGGGCAAAGAGGGTAGCGGTGTCAAACGTTGTGCGGGAGGAGTGGGTTTTGCGAGGACCAGGGGTCTGGCGCTGGGCGCAGTCCGGGCGCGGACGGCGTAGACGGGCTTAGCTTTGGCGCGCCTTCGGCGCGCATGGGGCACGTCCGCTGCGCGTGTACGCTGCGCCTAGGTCCATCTGTCATAAATGGATATTGGAGGGGGTGGAGGGAGGAAGGGAGATGCAGCTGGGAGGCGGGAGTGAGGTGGGGGGACGGGCTGGAGGCACAACCACCAAATGGCAGCGACAACAAGGCAAACAGGACGAGACTGGGGCACGATGTGAAAATGCAGCTATGGGCACAATCAGGCACAAATTAAACTAAGAAAGCTATGCGGGCAATGCGAGCAGTGGAGCGCTATGATAGTACACAGGCACAATTCACAATTAAGCACAAATATTATTATAGGCAATGCGAGCGCTTGAGCAAAATTAAGCGCTACAAAACTGAGCAGGCAATTAAGCGCTACAAAACTGAGCAGGCAACAATTAAATGTGAGTCAGGCTGGTCAGAATTGTTTTTGGCAGCAGTGGGGAGCAAAGAGCTACGATACCAAGAGGAGATACCAGGGAGGAGCGACCGCTACTGCAGGGGTCTACCGCCTAGTCTGGTTCCTGAAGGCCACGTAGCTATATACATTCTGGAAAGTTTCCTGGGAGATTGCTCGCAGCCTTCCTTGACCAGACTCAGAGGTCCTCTGACTGGGTGGCCATACAGGAGCTCAAAGGTGCTGAAACCTAGAGACGTCTGTGGCACCTCAGGTAAACAAAGAGTAGGCACGGTAAGTGGACGTCCCACTTATGCCTCATGGGTTCTTCCAGACCCATTATCATAACTTTTAGGGTACGGTTGAATCTCTCAACCAACCCATTTCCTTGGGGATGGTAAGGTGTGGTAAACTTGTATGTTACACCACACTCTTGCCAAAGGGATTTCATATACTTGGATATGAAATTGGTACCCCGGTCTGATACCACCTCTAGAGGGAATCCCACTCTGGAGAAAATTCCCATCACTGCACGTTCCACCATGGGGGCCATCACTGTGCTCAGAGGGATGGCTTCCGGGTACCAGGTGACATGGTCCACCAGGACCAGGATAAACCTGTTGTCCATGGCTGTCGTGGGGTCTAGTGGCCCCACAATGTCAATCCCCACTCGCTCAAAGGGGGTACCGACCACAGGGAATGGCTGGAGAGGGGCCTTCTTCTTCCTCCCACTCTTTCCACTTGCCTGGCAAGTCTGACAGGTCCTACAGTGAGTGTCTGAACTCCTGCGCATTTGAGGCCAATGAAAGTGGGTGACAAACCTTTCAACGGTCTTGTCCTGCCCCAAATGCCCTATCAATGGCACATCGTGAGCCAGCCCCAGTAGGAAGGCTCTGAAGCTCTGGGGTTCTGGGGTGTCACCAGCACATAGGCTGACCCAGGCTCAGCAACCTTAGGCTCTGAATACAGGAGGTCGTTCGCCCAGTAAATGAAATGTGATCCAGACTGATCACCGTTGGCCTGGTCTGCAGCCTGCTGCCCCAGACCCATGTGAGAAGGACATTCTTTCTGCCCTCTGCAGAATTCCACCCTGGATCCCCCCAAAGGTCTGCTTCTTCCTGGACCATGGGAACAACAGGGGCTAGTTTACCGCACCCCCTGCCTCTTCTCTTTAAGGCCGGTCCCTAGGCCTCCCTCTCAGGCTCCAGGACCTCTTGAGCACCCCAACTGGCTGCCATGGACCGGGGTGGTCACGCACGCCCAGTCAGGCAGACCCACCATCCTCAGGTGAGTACTCTTCTCCACCTTTTCCCAAGGTGAGCTTTCCAAATTGTTCCCCAAAAAACAGTCTACAGGCATGGGGGTTCTCACAGCTACTTGAAGAGTACCAGAGACCCCCCCCCCCACTCAAAGGGAACCTGAGCTATTGGACACTGACACTCGGCATTCACGACTTGGCAGAATGCATGTGGGACTACCTGTTCTTGAGACACCAGGTGACACTTGACAGCTGTCACACTGGCTCCTGTATCTCTTAGAACCCCCACCTTTTGGCCATTGATGGTCACCCACTGCCCATATTTTTGTGTGTTTCTAAGCAGTTGGTTTTCTTGGACCATCTCACAGTCTCCTAATGAGACAAGGGACATCTCTGCAGGACATCCCCTCCTTGGACAACCCATTCCTCACCCAGGGCTACACTAGCAATCTGCCGGAGGACTTTACCAGGGGGTGCAGGTATACCAAACTGGCGACACTTGGGATCGGAGGCAAAATGACCCAGTTCACCACACTTGTAACACCTTGGTGGCCCTCTTTGAACAGAGGGACCTGTCGGGGCCCTGGTTGGTTTTGGGGGTGGGGGAGGCTGAGAGCCTTTCCCTTGGGGATTACTTTGGGGCCTTCTTTGGAACTCCCTCTGTTTTCCCTTGTCTCCCCCACTCTTCTGCTGGGGACCCTGCCCACCCTTGGCAGAGTATCCCACATGACCCTTGTGGACCCTGGTACTTACCCAGCGGTCCGCCTCCTCAGCAAGCTTCCTAGGGTTAGTCAGCTTGCTATCAATCAGGTGCTGTCATAGCTCAGGAAAACAGTTACTGGATATTTGCTCCCGAGCAATTGAATTAAGAAGCCCTCGAAAATCATCAACGTTGCTACCCTTTACCCAACCATCCAGTGCTCTGCAGAAAAAATTTACATACTCAACATATGTAATGTTAGGAATCTTTGTGCAACCCCTGAACCTTTGTCTACACAACTCAGGAGTTAACCCATATCTGGCCATCAAAGCATCCTGCATGTGTGGATAAGAATTATGAACATCTGAGGGCAAATCCAGCAGTGTGTCCCGCCCCTCACTCAGGAACCGTCCCCACAACCCCGATCCCCAATCTCTCTCAGGGACCCGGTGAGAAGACATGGCTACCTCGTAGGCCTTGAACCACTGCCCTATGTCATCATTTAAAAAAAATCTTTAACCATTTCCTTTGGTATGTACACCCTTGATTCTACCTGCACTGGCGGTGTGCTGCCACTAGAGATGTAAGCTCTAAACTCTTAGCCTTTAGCTCCATTTCACTCAAAGCCATCTCATGCTCCATTTGGATTCTTATCTCTCCCAGAGCCAGCTTTTTGCTTTCCAGCTCCAGTTGTCCATTCAATTTAAGTTTTGCCATCTCCATTTCGTGCATTCTGGTTTCCTTCCTGTCTGCCAATTCCTCTGGCGACAGGACTCTGCCAAAACCATTGTGGCCTTCTGCTTGCTCAATTTTCACCAAGTTTTCAGGTGCTCTCCTTGACTCAACCCAGGCCCTCAGCGCCTTTTGGTAGTCTATCTTGTTCCTACATCCAGTTGTGGGAACTTTGAATTTCTTGCAGAAGCCCTTCAGCTGGTTTTGGGTGTAGCTCTCTAGTCTCTCTTCTTCCCATTCCATTTCACCTCTATCATAGACTACAGATGCTGCCTTCTCCACACTGATTGAACCAGGCATTACTTTGTAAAAATGGAGATCTCTCAGCAAACAAAAATCAAAAAGTTTGTGGTTGCGTTATGGTGTACACTCACTAAGTAGTGTTCACCAATCACTGTACATGAATCACAAATGCAAGTCCAGAATCCTCACCGCTGACCACCAATGTTAGAATTGGGGGTCCCTACTTGCCACAAGAACCTACATGTGCCAACTAGAGACCCCCAATTCTAACTCATGAAAATTCCAATTTCAATGGATTAGCAACACGCCAGGGATCCATCAAAATATGCTCCTGTTTTAAAGTCTCAATCACCTTTTTAGTTTTTGGTTTGAGCTCTTTTTAATTTTTTATTCGAGATATCTTTCTTAAAATCCAGAAAGAAATTAAAATCACCTCCCATAATTATTTTTCCAGGTACCACCCTTAATAATCCACTAATTTTGCACAGGGCAGTAGTGTCATCCACAATGGGGCCGTAATATGTGATGAAATGCAATACCGTATAATTTAATTGAGCCTCAACCATACCAATCTGCCCTGAGGATCTCTCTTCACTTGGCCAAACTCCCATGGTAGTCCCCTACAGAAATAGATTGCTACTCCTCACTTAGCCAATCCTGCAGAGGCGAAAAAGGTATGCAAATACATTATTGGGAGAAATGTTCTAGGAGAATTTGTTTTTAAATGTGTCTCCTGTACAATTAGTACTTGAGGTACAAAAGAAGCTAGCCATCTAATTAAACCTCCAAATTTTTGTTTGTTCAAAATTCCATTTACGTTGAGCGAAAAAATACTACATTTACTCATCATTAATAAACCTATATCTATAAGCCATACCAACTATATCAATACATCGCATACCTCTGACCCTTTTTCCAATCAAGACCCTGCTACTGCTCATTTTACAAATGCTTTCACCTCCCCCTCAATCCCTTCCCTCCTCCCTAATGTGAACTCCTCTGATCCCGCAAACCACATTTCCCCCTTTCCACTTCGTGGGGTGCCCTGGTCCTGCACCCTAGGTAAGCAACCCCAACCCCCAAGCCAAGAAAAGACTTGTGGATAAGAACGCAACCATTATTCATATTCATAAACCAAATCAAAACCACTTCATCTCACAGTGGAAATATCTCTCAGCAATACCTGAGCTTCTTCTACCCATGAGAGCATATGGAATTTGCCTTTAGCCAACACCCATAACTTTGATTGTTGAGCAATGGATGCCTGAGCCCCTTGTGCTTTAAATAAAAACAGGAGGTTAACAAATGTTTTGCGTCTACGGGCTGCTGTTGCTGACATGTCGAAAAAAATCTGATATTTGGTACCCTCATCAATAGCAAATTGTTTCTTCTGAATTGCCTTAGTTAACACATCTTCTTTGATTCTGTAATCAGCAAAATTAATTATAATTGTACGAGGGCATTTGGAATTCGGGATCGAATGTGTCGGGACCTGATGTACCCTGGTTATTGTAAGATCCCCTGAGAAGTCAGGGAGTACTTTATGCTCAATAAAAGTTTTAACCCAGCGCAGGCTGTTGGTACTATCATTCCCTTCCGGCACTCTCACAATGCGAAGATTTGAGCAGTGTGAGTGATTTTCCAACTCCTCTACTTTAGACTCTAAGGCGATCTTTTCCGCTGTCACCTCATTGATTTTCTGTATTGTAGAGCTCTTCTGATCTTCCAATTAAGCGATTCTTGACTCTGCCTCCTCAAGCCTTGCGGGAGTGCCTGAGATTGATTCCTCGATTTTTTTCGAGTCTGAGATGGAGAACTGCTATTTCATGTCCTTGGACTTTTTCATTTCCCTGATCTCCTCCAATATAAGATTGAGCAAATCTTTCACTTCCATCTGCTGTGAATTGACGCTAGAGGATGGCAAATACAGGTTTTCTTGTGGCTTTTCTTGCAAATATTTATTGCCATTCTTGATCGACTGTTTTAGAGATACCTGGCCCTTCTCTATGGATAATTATTTTGGAAAGAGATTTTGCACCGGGCAGAGTGTACAATAATATAATGTGGAGCAATTAAACCTTAGACCCAAAGATCAAATTATACGAACAATACTACTGTTATAAAAAAATATGTTTCCTTTTTATTTCACTTCTTTTTTTTCTAATTATTTTAGATTTAGAAAAACATATATGTAAAAATACTCCAGTCAAAGTTTATGAAAAATAAGTGTTAGTTTATTGGCAGCACGAATGACATCCTTCTGAGTCCCAGCCAAGTCTTCCTCTGAGCTGGTACAGTTAACTACCTTCCATAACAATTCTGGAACACAGAGGAAACTTAAAGGAAAGATGTCTCATGCCATGTCTCATGCACTGGCATGCGACCAAGAAGTACATTTAAAGTGACAGGCAAGAATATAACACATCTCCCTTTTTAACAAAATAAAATAAACAAATAAAAAAGACTATTTTATAATCATAACATTGTATAACCATGAACTAAAAGGCATAGCAAATATGAAAACACAAATTTAAGCATGAACAAAATCAATTGACATATCTTTTAGGAATGTTGATAACACGTTTGGTATCCTTCACTCTACAAGCAATAGAATTATCTGCTAACAATTCATCTGGTTTATTAGAATAATTTCCCTTATCACTCATGACAGTACACTTAGCTAATTTCTTAACATTCCAAAACTTGCCATCCTGAGTCATGACACTATTGGCAAATATTTTTTTAATTTTAATGGGATCACTAAACTTGTTGGAACCTTTGGACAACAAACCAGGTCTGAGGATTCTCACCCACTCTCCCACCTGAAATTCTTGGGATTTTGTGTTCCACTTTTTGTCATACCATTCTTTAGTCTTGAATTGTTTACTCTCTACACGTCTGGCAACCTCTTCTATATTGACCTGGTCAAGAGAAAACTGATTGCATTTCTTTTTTAGCCACCACGGTAACTTTCTTGAAGCTGGATTTCGACCTTTGAACAACTTAAAAGGACTTACCTCAGTAATTGTGTGAGGTGTAATACGGTATGTCCATAGCCTTTCCCTTAAAGCACTTACCCAAGAAACTCCAGATTTGACAGATTCCACAACAAAATTCTTCAGCACCCGATTGAATCTCTCAACTTGACCGTTCTCATGAGGTTCGTATAATGAAGTAAATCTGTGAACAATGTTACAATTCTTGAGAAAATGTGCCATTTCACCAGATGTCAAGTGAACCCCATTGTCAGATACCAAAACAGAGGGACACCCTTCTCTAGTAAATACCTCTTTGAAGAAACCAATGACAGCTTCAGTAGAAGCCTTAGGAACAAACTTCACCTCAGGCCACATGGAGTGATAATCCACAATCACTAAGGCATAACGCGAAGATTCAGGTAACATAATAAAAGGACCTGATATGTCAAAAGCAATTTTCTGCCACGGTTCTGAAGGCCATTTAACAACTTTGAGAGGTGGAGTATACACTTTTAACATTCTTTCTTTACACACACACTCTTGACACTCCCTAACTGTCCTGTCAACAAATCTGTCACTACCTGGCCACCAAAACACAGAACGAACCAACCTTTTCATGGATGAGATACCAGGATGCGTATCATGGGCGATTTGTAAAATGATGTCTTGCATGCCCTCTGGAGGTATACATTTCCCAGATTTAAAAATGAAACCAGAATCCAGTTCCAATTCATCCAAAACATTGTAAAATGGCATCAATTCTGAACTAACAATGTTCTTATTCGGCCAACCATTCTGAATGTAATTCACTAAATCTCTCCATCTGGAATATTTTTTTATACAGTCTTGCCAATCAGATTCGGACACACTCTTGAACTTCCCTTGTAAAACATCTTGAATAGCTAGAACAAAATCACCATCCACAACACCTTCCTTAATAACACAGACATTCTCACTTTTGCATGGCAAACGTGACAAACAATCTGCCGTAACATTTTTTTTTCCTGGAATGTAGATTGTGACAAAATTATATTCTTGTAACCTCGAAGTCAGCCTCGCAATTCTGGCTGTGGAGTTCCATCCCCCACCCACCGATAAAATATTAACTAAAGGCTTGTGATCCGTTCTTAAGGTAAATTTTGATCCCCAAACATAAAGTCTAAAATGCTCAAAGGCCCAAACGCACGCTAACAACTCCTTTTCTATCACAGAATATCTACGCTCACACTCATTTAAAGTTCTCTAAGCAAATGCTACATTCCATTCCTCACTACCTTCCCTTTGAGATAATACACCACCCAAACCATATAGACTGGCATCAACTGTGATAATACATTCCTTGTTGATTCTAAAAGGTTTAAGATTTGGAGCCTTAACTATATCACTTTTGATTTCGTCAAAAGCTTGTTGCTGAGCATCAGACCAAACATATTCTGCTCCATGCCTCAACAACCTTCTCAAGGGTTCCATCTTACTAGCAAATTTCTCTACAAATTTGCTATAGTACTCACACATACCAGAAAAGGATAGTAATTGATCCTTATTTTCTGGGACAGGAGCTTTGATAATAGCTTCTACATTGGATTTTTTTGGAAACACACCTTTACCAGACAAAGTATGTCCCAAATATTCTACTGACTCCTGAAAGAGTTTGCACTTGTGTGCTTTTACAGTTAAACCATTGCTCTGTTGTCTCTTACATACTTCTTGCAAATGACTTTCATGTTCATGAGTGTTTTTTGAAAACACTAAAATATCATCCTGAAAGCATTTTACGTACATATCTATATCCCTGAAGATGTGAAACATAACCCTTTGAAAGACCGATGCGGCGGACGCAAGTCCAAAAGGCATTCGGATGTATTGAAACAGACCCTGAGGTGTTATAAATGCCGTAAGTTTCCTAGACTCTTCCGTTAATTCGATCTGATGGTAGGCAGATCTTAAATCTAATGTAGAGAAAATTTTTGCACCATCAAATAACGAAACTAACTCATTTATATTTGGCAAAGGATGGCAATCAATAACAATTTTAGAATTCAATGCCCTCAGGTCCACACATAATCTCAATTTTTGGTCAGGTTTCCTCACTAAAACTATGGGCGAAACCCATTCTGATGATTCTATGGGTTCAATGATTCCCTCCTTTAATAAATCATCTAACATGGATTTGAGTTCCTCTCTAATGTTGATGGGAACACCTCTAAGTTTTTGAACAATAGGCGTATGATCCTTTTTTAACACAATATTGTGTGAACATTTTTTGAGTTTGCATAACTTTTCACAAAACACTGTATCAAAACGTTTGATAAGATCATCTCCTTTACTATTAAGTATAGGGTCATTGGATAACTCAACAACAGAAATGGTATTCATAAGACTATCATCACACAAAGATATTGGTTCTTTTGCCGTAGGATTCAAAGTAATGCCTAACTTCCATTGGTCAAACCAACCCAATACATTGATACCCTTAAGAGAAATATATAACTTGATGGAAGCTTTTCTGTACCTAAATTGAATTTCAACATTGAAGAATCCAATCATCTCAATTTTTGTACCAGAGAAATTTACAGCAGAAACATCCGATTCATTCATGTTTCCTAACTTAGTAGAATGAGATAACATACTCTAAAAATACTCTTGCGTGATTATAGTCCATGGAGAACCTGAATCTACCATAAGGAACAAATCAATATCACAAATAGTAAAAACACATTTTGGTGAATTACGCTATACATCTGAATGGTGGTTTACAATAGAAACTACAAAACCAGACTCCACATTAGAGTCAATAACATTTTCACCATTCCTAACATTGCTTACAATTTCCTCAGACACAATAGATACAGGTCGTTTATATTGTGTAGAAGAACGCCTATCTCTACACATATTACTGAAATGACCAATCCTTTTGCAAAAATTGCATTCTCTCTTTAGAGCTGGACAACCTGAAAAAGAAGCAATGTGAAATTTATTCCCACATCTGAAACACATTCCCTGAAAATTTTCCTTCGTCGCCAAAATCGTAGAAATACTCCAGTCAAAGTTTATGAAAAATAAGTGTTAGTTTATTGGCAGCACGAATGACATCCTTCTGAGTCCCAGCCAAGTCTTCCTCTGAGCTGGTACAGTTAACTACCTTCCATAACAATTCTGGAACACAGAGGAAACTTAAAGGAAAGCATGTCTCATGCCAGGTCTCATGCACTGGCATGCGACCAAGAAGTACATTTAAAGTGACAGGCAAGAATATAACAATATATAAATACATTCATGATATATTATTCTTTTCATAAAACACACATTTTAGATCCTCTTGTACATATTTAAACTACAGAATATTACAGACCGTTTGATTCAGCAACTCAAACCTATGTTAATTTTTGAGCCATATTATATATTTATCAATTCTACGATTTTGACCTCCCGACTCAGTATCTGAATATAAATTATCAAAGGAAGTGACTACAATAGATTTGCCATAACTATATATTTATTGAGTCCCCTATTTTGACCTCCTGATCCAGTATTTGAATATAAATAAGCAAAGGAAGTGATTATAATAGATCTGGTTATTCAAGCCCACAGGTTCCTCCATAAAAGCACGGGATGAAGATAGTGATTACAATCTCGATAATGGAGTAAACCACTCATATGAAAACCCTGAAGAAGACTTTGCCGAAACGCGTTGGTAGTTAAGAACTGTAACAGTGTTTTCTGAAATCAGCATATATGTTCTGTCTGGTAGTTAACAACTGTAACCAGTGTTTTTAAAATCAGCATATATGTTGTGTCTTGTTTGACAGAATTCAGGTAAATCCTTGTAGATTGGCCTTGACCTTTCTATTTATATAAGCTGAAGATACTTATATTATTCAGGGGATGAAAAGTATTTGGAGGAAGGAAGGAGGAGGACTGGACCTTCTCCTTCCTCTCTGGCAGAACCCAAAGATTCCATCTCCCCCTGTTCCAATCAGAAGCATCCGAGATCATCTGCGGCATCCCACAGGGATCCTCCCTCAGCCCGACGCTGTTCAATGTCTACATGGCGCATCTCGCACGCATCCCCCAACATCACGACCTCAACATAATCTCCTACGCCAATGACACCAACTGATCCTCTCCCTCACCAAGGACCCCCTCACTGCCAAATCCAACCTACACCAGGGAATGAAGGCCGTCGCTGACAGGATCGAGGATAGCCCCCTTAAACTGAACACAACAAAAGACAGAGATCCTCATCCTCGGGCCCAACCCCTCGCGTGGGATGATTCCTGGTGGCCCGCATCACTGGGGACTCCCCCCGCACCCACTGATCACGCGCGCAACCAGGGAGTCATCCTCGACTCGAAACTCACCATGACCAAAAAAGTCAACGCTGCCTCCTCCTCCTGCTTCAACACTCTCCGGATGCTCCGCAAAATCTACAGATGGATGCAGACAGACACAAGGAAAACAGTCACCCAGGCCCTAGTACGCAGCAGACTCGACTACGGAAACGCCCTCTACGCCGGAGCCCCGACCAAGCCCATCAATAGACTGCACAGAATCCAGAATGCCTCTGCACGTCTGATCCACGACGTCCCATACCGCAACAATATCACCCCCAACCTGAGGAACCTGCACTGGCTCCCTGTCAACAAAACAATCTCCTTCAAGCTCCTGATCTACACACACAAGGCACTCCACAAGACCGGCCCAGCCTATCTCAACAGTGCACAGACAAAATATCGACTCCAAAATATCGAATGGACAAAATATCGAGTTAAAAATATCGACAATAATAAAATATCGATAACAAAAATATCGTTGGTCAAAATATCGATTAAAATAATGATAAAAAAATATTGAGTACAAAAATATCGACTCAAAAAAATTGACAAGACAACATATCTATAAATAGTCAAAGTAAAAAATTTCGATAATATGTAGAAAAAAGGTTAAAAAAAAACATTTTATTAATAGTAATATAAATTGTAGTTAATGTTTAGGAGCGGGATGTTGGGTTAATAGGGGATAAGGGTGGGGAGTAATTTAATAATAACTAGCAGCCCGTCCCTAACTTGTCCGGGAGCAATCAGGCTTCCCCGACCCCCGCCCGCCCCGACATTGTCCAGCAGCCCGGGCCCCGCCTGCCCCGTCCCCCGCCCGCCCCGTCCCCCGCCTGCCCCGACCCCTGCCTGCCCCAACCCCCGCCTGCCCGACATTGTCAGTGGGTCCCCCGGAGCCTTACCTCAGCCACCGCTCCGCCGCTCGTCACAGCTCCTCCCGCCTGTCTGCCGCTCCTCACCGCCTGTCCGCCACTCCTCACTGCTCCTCCCCGCACCATGTCCGCCGCTCCTCCTCGCGCTCCTGGACGCCGCTCCTCCCCGCGCTCCTGACGTCAGCAGCAGGTCGCGGCCCACGCTACTTCAAAGGGACTACTTTTTTTGTAATGTAAATTTTTTAAATTATGCATATTTGTATCGTTTATATAGCCTATGTCCATCTGCACACCCTGACGATTACAATGATGTATCGAGTGTGTGGATTGGCACTGTGGTTCCCGAGTTTACCCGCCTCAAAGGTTCAAAGTTCTTACTTTATAATAGTAGTATAGATTAATTAATTAATATATGTTTGTAAATATTTTTAATTAATAATTAATTGGTAATTAATTAATATTAATTAGTTAATTAATTAATATAATTTTGTACATATTTTTAATTAGTAATTAATTGGTAATTAAATAATATTAATTAGTTAATTACATTAATTAGAGTAATTTATTTATATATATAATTTTTAGTTATTGTTAATTAATTAATTAATTGGGAAAAAATAATATTAATTATTAAATTAAATTAATTACAGCTAATGTGCTAATATATTTACTTTATTGTTATTGTTAATTAATAATTAATTGGTAATTAAATAATATGAATTAATTTTGGGTAAAGGAGTATTTTTAGGGTTCAGGGTCAGTTTTCAGTTTTTGGGTAAAGGGGTATTTTTAGGGTTCAGGGTCAGTTTTCAGTTTTTGGGTAAAGGAGTATTTTTAGGGTTCAGGGTCAGTTTTCAGTTTTTGGGTAAAGGGGTATTTTTAGGGTTCAGGGTCAGTTTTC
The DNA here is from genome assembly GCF_964263255.1 of Lissotriton vulgaris. Classification (NCBI taxonomy): domain Eukaryota; kingdom Metazoa; phylum Chordata; class Amphibia; order Caudata; family Salamandridae; genus Lissotriton; species Lissotriton vulgaris. The sequence continues at coordinate 8,515,102 of NC_141695.1, forward strand.
AGTTTTTGGGTAAAGGGGTATTTTTAGGGTTCAGGGTCAGTTTTCAGTTTTTGGGTAAAGGGGTATTTTTAGGGTTCAGGGTCAGTTTTCAGTTTTTGGGTAAAGGGGTATTTTTAGGTTCAGGGTCAGTTTTCAGTTTTTGGGTAAAGGGGTATTTTTAGGGTTCAAGGTCAGTTTTCAGTTTTTGGGTAAAGGGGTATTTTTAGGGTTCAGGGTCAGTTTTCAGTTCTTGGGTAAAGGGGTATTTTTTGGGTTCAGGGTCAGTTTTCAGTTTTTGGGTAAAGGGGTATTTTTAGGGTTCAGGGTCAGTTTTGGGTTTTTGTGTAAAGGGGTATTTTTAGGGTTCAGGGTCAGTTCTCAGTTTTTGGGTAAAGGGGTATTTTTTGGGTTCAGGGTCAGTTTTCCCTACTGTTGCACCCACTGGAGTTGGAATAGTAATTTTAACCCCTACGCTAGCCAACGCTTTCCCTACGCTTGCACTCTTTGGAGTGGGAATAGTACTTTTTACACTTCTGGTATCGTACGGTAATATAATAGTATCTTATTTAATTATAGTATGTTACTATATATATATGTTTTAACAAATAAGATTGTAAAAAATTATTTTTATTATTTTCATTTATTATTTAATTATTATTAGTTAATTTAAGTATTTTTAAGTATATTTTAGTAATTAAATTTTAATATTAATTTAATTTAACAATGTTTTTAATAAAGTCAATATTTTTTACAACTATATTATTGTAAACGATATTTTGTACTCAATATTTTTGTACTTACCTGTTTGTAGATACAAACTCGATATTTTGACTGTCGATATTTTGTCCACGATATTTTTGCAAGTCGATATTTTGTCCCTCGATATTATTTCAGTGATCCATCTCAACAGTCGACTCTCCTTCTACGTTCCCAACAGGAATCTCCGCTCCGCAGACCTCTCCCTGGCTACCATCCCACGCATCCGCAGAACCACAGCCGGAGGCAAATCCTTCTCCCACTGCGCCGTCAAGACCTGGAACACCCTCCCCCTAATCCTATGACAAATCCAAGACCTTCTAACCTTCAGGAGACAACTCAAGACCTGGTTGTTCGACCAGTAGCTACAGCACTCCCCGTCTTCCCTACCCTCAGCGCCTTGAAACCCTTGCAGGTATGTAGTGCGCTTTACAAATTATATGATTGATTGATATATGATTCATTGCCAGTATACTTTGATTTTTGGGTCTAAGGTTTATTTGCTTCACATTATATTATTGTGCACTGTGCCCGGTGCAAAATCTCTTTCCAAAATAGTTGTTTTCCCTGTTAGGGTAGTATCCTTTCTTACAGGCGGCCCATGCGTTTTCCAGAGTAACCTTATCTAGGGATAAGCCAGACCATTCCTGTACTCACTGTGAGCTTTCTCGCTGTTGTTTTGGGCTATTTATTGCCAAGGAAGGTTGAAATGGCAGATCTTCTCCGGCCGGTTTATTTACTGGGGGGGGTGGGGGGGGGGTACTCCTTTCTCTTCGATCAGATGGATCAGAGGGTGTTGGGGCTAGAGGTGAAACCTCAGCTGGTGGAGAGATATGCAGCCTTACAAGGGAATCCATTGTTACTGCCTCATCAGGTGTTGCAGGAGGGATTGCGGTTACCAGTGAAGGAGACGGAATTGCGGGGGACTTTATAAGCTGAGAGCTTTTTTTGGCGAATAACGGAAAGTCTTTACAATTTCTTGACTCAGCCTTATTTCTAGCTGGCATGAGAGGTTTGCTTGGTCCCTCGTGTACTCCATCGGTTCCTCGGATTGCCTCCTCCTCCCCTTGTAATCATTGTGACTCCCTCAGCTCTTCTGTGGAGCTCTCAGAGCTTGAGATTGATCCGGAGTGATTTAAGGCACCTGGGGCTTTTACCGGGGCTGATGTCCCTTTAGCCAGCATTTTAGGTTTTTCCTCTTTCAATCCTGTCACAGCTGCCACCACATTCACTTGTCTTGAATGTCTTCCCATCCTGCTTTACGCTCTTTAACTTTCCCAAATGTTCACCCGTATACTCAATGGCAAATGTCAAGTGTCAAAATAAAGTCCCAGAGACCACCCTACTACTATCGCTCAGAGATGTATTAGGTAAGTAAATAATGAATTGCCAGCCTCTAGATAGTGAAGCTCATTTAATGTCCTTCTATATGGTGGAGAGCATGGAAAAAAATACAATAGTGCCAATTCGAACTAGTGCATTTCTGTTAATGACCATTTGTGATTCAACTGTTCCTTCAATCTCAGGCAGCATTGAGAGTTAAATTCAGAGTTCAGGCAGACAGGTCAGCACATTTTGAGATTCCCCCCCAAAAAAGGTACAGTCTTTGGTTTTTTTTTCCGGTACCTGGCTGGGCAGAGCGCTATTCAGCGTGTGATGGCCATCTGTCTCCAATCCACTCCGACCTCTTCTACCGGTCAAAAACGGCGTGGTATCTTTGCTGGTTCTCTCCTTGTGCTGAGGCAGTAATTAAAAATTTGCAAACATTCGTGACAAGAATTTTCAATTCTATTAAGGACAATGAGGCAAGGATTATGCTTTCTCGATTTCTTTACTACAAACAGCAGCCAATAGGAACACAGTAAAGAAAAAGTAGACTACAAATCCCATGAGCACTTAGGCAACCATAGAGACTACATCCCTATATAAACAACCATAGAGGGCAATACTTCCTCTTTCTTTGTCCAGTAAAATGAAACAGTCAAAAGTCAATTGAAGTGGTACCGAAGAACAGCCTGGAGGAAACATCCGAAGGCAACAGCAAAACGACCAACAGGAGACATTCCAACCATCCAAGGGCGAGGAGACCGTAGAAGGAAAACACTGCAGAGCCAAAATCCAAAAGGCTGGAAACGAGGCAGGAGAGCAGCGATGAAAACTCACTTCTGAACTGAGCCTGGAAGAAAATCAGAGCCATAATACACAATCCTAATACCACGGAAGGAAAAAGTACAAAGGGTAGGGAAAAAACAATGCAAGAAACATTTTAGAGCCATAGCAAAGCAGTGATACAATACATAAGCAATGCAGTAGAAACATTTGGGTGGGATAATCCTCGCCTCCGTGTCCTTAATAGAATTGAAAATTCTTGTCACGAATGTTTGCAAATGTTTTATTCTATGGCAGGACAGGAGGCTCAGATTATGCTTGTTCAAAGCTGATCCACCACAACAGAAGCAATATCAACAATGGGTTTGAAATAAAACGTTTTAAACACAGAGTCGGAAGACCAATCCGCGGCCTTCATGATGTCATTCAGACTCACTCCAACAGTAAAGGCCTTGGAAGCCATGGCTCCTCGACCGGAATGGGCCCCAAAAATGGAGACATCAATTCCTGCCTCGGACATGAGCCAACACACCCAGCGTGCCAGAGTGGCTGGCGCCACAGGTTTGAAAGGCTTCTGCAAAGCAATTAGTAACTGACCGGACAACTTTGTCGAAAAGGAGCAGTACTTACCTCATAATCCTTTAAACATTGCACCACACATAATTGTGGATGCTGCGGAAAAGAAGGATACGTCGCAGAAGACATATGACATTTGGTGTGCCAGGAAATGGTAAAAGTCACCCCGTCCGGCGAGAAAGAACGCCCTGCGAGGTCCAACACCCGCACATCTGAAATGCGTTTGCAAGACACCAAACAAAGTAACATCGTCAAACTTTGTTTCCGAGACAGAGAGGAATTGGAAGGCCAAGCCTCCAGGAAACGTAAGACGATGGAGACATCCCAAAGAGCCACATACTTGGGACAAGGCGGTTTAACCAGTCGAATGCCCCGAAGCAACTTGGAAACCAAAGGATGTTCCCCAACAGGTTTACGGTCAACAAAATCGTGGCCAGCAGAAACTGCGGAGCGAAAGGAATTGACTGTTCTGTAAGCAGAACCAGAAGAGGCGACAGAAGCCAGAAAATTAACCACTAAAGGAACATCTGCTGAAGCGGGATCCAAATTCCGTTCAGAACACCAACCACACCATCTCCGCCAAGCTGACGCATAACGCTTGTGCGTGTTGGGGGCCCAAGCCTCACCAATAAATCTTGCAGCATCTCCAGATAAGCCCGGGACTTTCCAGCGTTCCCCGAAATTCGCCACGCCACCAACCGAAGTTGACCGGACAGAATCAGAGGGTGCGGATTGAGCAGAGGGTCCAGCAACAGTTTCCGCTTCTGGGGAAGAAGGAATGGAGTTGAGCAACTGAGTTCCAGGAGATCCGGAAACCAAGCTTGAGCCCTCCAAAGAGGAGTTATCAGAATGATCTCCGACTGGAACTGCTTTGTCCGAGCCAAAACCCGCGGAATCATCATGAACGGGGGAAACGCATAGCAGAGATGAGGAGGCCAAAGCTGAAGAAACGCATGCGTGGCCAGAGCCTCCGGATCTGGACGCCAGCTGTAAAACCTGGGTAGTTGGGCATTGAGGCAAGAGGTGAACAGGTCCATCCAAGGTGGACCCCATATGCGAGATATATTCCGAAACACTCTGGGATGAAGCCTCCAATCGCTGAAGTCTAGCAGGTGGCGAGAGTTCCAATCCGCCACCTGATTCTGGTGACCCGGAAGATACTCTGCAATAAGAGTGATCTTCCTCTGGAGGCAAAAGTGCCAGAAGTCCTTCGCAATTTCGGCCAAGAGTTTTGACCTCGTTCCCCCTAGTTTGTTCACATACCGAACCGCAGAGACGTTGTCCATGCGGAGGAGTATGCAGCACTTGGTAGCCTGAGGAGCAAGACTGCGGATCGCAAATGAGCCCGCCAGGAGCTCCAGACAATGGATATGAAGATTCAGTTCTTCCCGTGACCAACGACCGCCCGTCGTCACGGACCCGCACCGGGCTCCCCAGCCCCATAGACTGGCATCCGATTCCAATACCACATCCGGAGTAGAACCGAACAGGGCTTTCCCGTTCCAAGCCTCCATGTGGTTAAGCCACCACAACATCTCCGACCGGGCATCTGGTGACAGAGGAACAAGGTCGGAATACCGAAGACCCTTCTGTAAATGTCTGATTTTCAGACGTTGAAGGGCTCGATAATGCAAGGGCCCCGGAAAGATCGCCTGAATGGATGAAGCCAAAAGACCGACAACCCGAGCGATCGACCTCAAAGACACAGTTTTTTGGATAACAGTAATGTCAACTCCCGTTTGATAGACCTGATTTTCTGGGAAGGTAGTAGAAGTTGGCAGGAGACCGAGTCGACTAGGAAGCCCAAGAACTCCATCGACTGAGAGGGACGCAAAAGAGTTTTTTGAGGATTCACTAGAAATCCTAGAGATTGTAATAGCTGGATCGTCCAGGACAAATGGGTCATCAACCGGGCAGTACACTGAGCCAACAAGAGCATGTCATCGAGATACACTATTAGACGGACCCCGCGCGCTCTCAGCGACTCCACCACTGGTCTCAGAAGCTTCGTGAAACACCACGGATCGGATGAGAGGCCGAACGGGAGAACCGTTTACTCGAACCACGTTCCCAACCATTGGAACTGAAGGAAACGGCGATGGGGTTGGAAAATTGGGACCGACAAATAAGCGTTCTTCAAATCTAGGCGAACCATCCAGTCGCCCTCTCGAAGGAGATCCCTGAGAAGATGGATGCCTTCCATCTTGAAGTGGCGATAAACCACTCCGTTGTTGAATTCCTTGAGGTTGAGCACAAAGCGAGAGCCTCCCCCCTTCTTCTCCACCAGAAAGACATTGCTGACGAACCCCTGAGGATGCAGGGAAGTCTGCACAATGGCCCCTTTGAGCAGAAGGGACTCGATTTCTCTGGATATCACCTCTCGATCTAGTTGGGAAAAAACAAGGGGAGAAGGGGACGAGACTTTGAAGGGGAGGGTGGTAAAACTCAATGCGATACCCTTGAACTGTCTGTAATATCCATGCATCGTTTGAGATCGTGCGCCAATTTTGAAGAAAAAATTGCACCCTGCCCCCCAGAACAACACTGTCGTAGGGAATCAAGCTCACCTGTAGAGGAGAAATCCTGGCGACCTCCTTGGTTTCCACCATAGCCTCCTTTGTTGGCTTGTCCACGACCCTTGCGGGAGGGGTAGAAATTAGACTTGGACCTGGAATAGGATGACTGTTGAGTTCCTTCTCCCTGCTGGGACTGTTGGCCACGCTGCTGGCCAGAACCACGGCCGAACGTACGTCCCCTGGAACGTCCGGCCCTGCCAAAAACCGGGCGGAACGCCCTGCATAAGGAAGGTTGCGCCTTGTCCCGGCCGCTAAAGGTGGCCACAAATTTGGTCAACTCTTTAAGGAAAGGCTGACCAAACAGGAGACCCTGAGCTAGGGGCCCTGATTCTGACGTCGCGAGTTCAGTCAGCCTGGGGTCCATCTTCAACAAGATGGAATGCCAACGCTTAGTGGACAGAGCACAGTTTGCGTTCCCCAGTTGACAAACAGCCCGCTGGGCCCAACCAATAAGTTCACCGGGGTCGATGCCAGACGCAGACCCCTGAGCCTGGTAACCTAAGTCCAAAATTTTGGTAAGCGGGCCAAGAAGATCCAGTAATTTATCCTGACACAGGTGCCACGATCGGTCAATGCCCTTTTTGGGGTCCTTAGTGAATTTCTTTAGGTAGGTCAGAATAGTGGGATCCATCTCCGGGGTGTCTGCTAAAGTATCCGCCAACTCCGGGCGAGGACACTCGGAACGGAGACGAGATCGCACTTCTTGATCAAATGGCTCACGGATGTGTGCCTGGATATATTCCGCAACCTCAGGAGCAGGGAGCCAAGACTTCGAATTTGGGTGAACTATATCAGTTGGCTCAAAGGTTAGGACTGGCGGATGGGAAGAGGCGTCAACAAAATGTTCTTTCCTTGATTTTTTAGCAGGGGGAGGACCAGAGGGACCTGAGGAAGAGGAGGAGGAGGTATCATCAGTGTCCGGAGGAGGTGGACGAGATTGTTTGGAAACAGTGGGGGCAGACAAGGACTTGGCCAATTTAACAAAGTCAGATTTATGAGGGTTTTTAGGCGATTTAGAGGAGTGCTTGCCAGAGGAGGATGGTATCCAACCTTGCTGCTGAGCATAGTCGGTCAAATGACGTTTCAATGGCCCAATAGCGCGGATCAGCGCAGTATTGACCGAATGCTGGACCCCTTGGTCAAGGGCGTCAACCAAATTGTACTCAAAAGATTCCTCAGGCTCTTCATCATAGTATTACTCCTCAGAATCCATGGCGGAATGAATTACAGCACAATATGAGGAAAACTATGCCCACAGAACAATAAAGCAAAGGTCAAATTGCAAGTATAAATGACCCTGTCAGGGGGAGTGACGACCCCAAGCAAGCCAGACAGGCGGAGTAACAACTCAACCCAAATAACAGATGAATTAAAGTGTGGAGGGACAGGCTTGCAATAGTCAGCCACTCTAGGCAACGCCTCTATCAATTATACAGCCCAAAACTTTAAGTTGGAGAAAAGGGCGTCAATAGGGACTCTCCGGCAGGCAGTGGGCTGAGGCTGTGGTGAAACGCCACCTCTCAGCGTGTCAGGGCTCTGTGAGGAACACGGAGCGTCAATAAACCCAACGCACATGCGCGGTGGCTCGCCTGCAATACCCGGAAGAGGAGCGACGCGCGACCGTAGCGCACAAGCTCCCGAGTCCCGGTCCCACTACACAAAGCAAACGCGGGCACGAAGCGCCCGATTTGAAAGGAGAGGCGACCCGCGCTCTCCACGGAGAACAGTCAAAAGACAACCGCAAACCGGGACAACAAATGCAGAAAAAACGCCGAAAGCAATGTGGCAAAGCGTCGGAAGACGGCAGATAAGCGGCGCAACAGTGCAAGTAAGCAAATACACAATAACATTCAATTATCACATGAAGCATAGAAATGGACTTAACTGGCTGCGAAGCAGCAAAGAAAGAGGAAGTATTGCCCTCTATGGTTGTTTATATAGGGATGTAGTCTCTATGGTTGCCTAAGTGCTCATGGGATGCGAGAAAGCATAATCTGAGCCTCCTGTCCTGCCATAGAATTGCTTACCTCAGCCGCACTCGCGATCGCGCTTGACAGCGAATTTCCAGGCTGAGCGCTGAACGCAAGATGCTGACTTGGCCTCCCAGAGACTGGCAAACATTTTACAATTCCCTTATCCCTGATGCGGCTCGCGTTCTCGGTGTTCTCTGCTCTCCACCATTACCGCTTCATCTCCACTGCAGTCTTTCCCTCTGTGGAGCGGAGTCTCTTACACCTGAGCTGAGGAGAGGCGGGGATCTCCATAGCGCCCCTTCAAATAAATACTTGCCGGTTATTTAACATACTTTTATATTAGTGCTGAGTCAGGTAAGCATTAGACCAGTGCTGCTCTTGACCAAGGGGCCGCATGTAAGGGCCAGGAGGGCCGCATGTGGCCCCCGGGCCGTACTTGAGTATCACAGCTCTAGAATCAGGTGCAATGGACCAGAATCTTCTCCAAGCAATGGGCGCCAAGTTGTTGCTAGGTGTCTTTCTTGAGTGACATAGAAGTGCGTTAAGTGAGCTGTATCAAGTACCTAGGTAATGTACAGTGAGGCGGGGTGGTCCCAGAAGGACACACAAAAAGGTGGGATGCATTAAAAAACTAAAGTCATTGACCCACTCACATTGTTGACATGTTATCAGCCAGCAAAGATTGAGAGCAGAGCTGTACAGTATTCACGGCACGGAGGGAAATCCCTTGAACGAATAAGGGTCACATTGCAATGAAACGAGACTTCATTGCTCTAAGGCCCATGTTTCTAACTTCAGCAGAGCCATCATAGCGTTTAAAATGTGGAAAAACAAGGACATTTGCTCTGCGCTGTTAAACAACACAGGTTTTACCAGCAGCCAATCAGGACCCATTTATCCGCTGGGTCTGGTGGCTTAGTGGGCTCAAGCTTCCACTGCAGGGCCTAGGTCGACCTCATGGTCATAGGATCAAACCCCGTTGGGGTTCACCCAGCCTTTCACCCTTCTAGGTTGTTAAAATGAGTGCCATTGAGTGGGGTATCGCTGCAACGCCAGTTTTAACAACGCTGCAACGCCGGTTTTAACAACGCTGCAACGCCGGCTTCAACAATGCTGAAGCGCTGCAGTAGGGAGTCGTTTTCCCGGGAAAACGAGCAAACGCAGAAACGCGAAGTGTGGAAGCAACTGCACAGGGACTTAAATCTGCACGAAGTACGAACCCGATAGCGGGCGCGGCACCGGCGGCGCGAGCCGCACACAGTGAACCTGGCGGTCGGCACCCTTACTCTCACCACGAGCTGCAATTACGTGGCTGGGGGCAGGCGCATACTGTATTGTTAAGTCGGCCTGCAGACCGCAGCTGATGCAATCCAGGGAAGGGTTACCCATAGGCCCAAACAATTGAAGACAAAGTGGATATTACATCCTGCGGCAGGTTTAAAGGGGTGAAGCCCTGTGTGATCGGGTACTCAGGCCATAGGTAGTACCTTGAGCATATTGCCGTGCAGTGGTGGAGGTGAGAGCGCGTGCCCACAGAACGGAGGTAAGCGAAATTTTCCCCTATTTAAGTAATATTAAGGGGAGCTATATTGAGGGTACTAGGAAAAGGGGGCAGCTGGGTATGTGAAATACTGGGGAAAACAAAAGAAAGGAAGGACAACCACCTAAAAACCGTCGCATCCCGGAAGGAAGGAGTAAAGGGAATAAAAAGATGGCTTTAGGAAAGAACAAGCCACGTAAGGCCCCAAAGAACCCCAAGAAAACAGGGAACAAAAGCCCAGGGGTGGAGGACTTGACTGAAACATCGAGAGGTGTGGAAAAGTCTATAAGGGATGTGGCAACACCTAGTGCTAGTAAAACATCACAAAGAAGGTCTACCCCTCCCACAGGCCTAAGTTCAAAGAAGGTGGTGGAGTCCCCAAAGAAAGCGGCCATAAAATTGTATTGTATTGTATTGAATGTTGGATTTATATAGCGCTTATCACCCAGGTGTCTCTGAGCGCTTGCCTTGGGAACCCGTCCTGGCTTTTCCCTGTGAGATAGCTCCTACAGGCATCCCCAAGGTGAAAGCCAGGCATCCCGCCGCAGGTGGCCGTTGTGGAGATTAAGCAAGCTTAATGCCCAGAGTTGCAGAGTGTGAACCCATGATTAGGTCAGGCACCGAAGCGAGAATTATCGAGTCCGTGGACATTTGAGCTCAAGACCCTGCCGCGTCGGGAATTGAACCCTGGTCCCGGGTCTGACCTCTGCTGCAGGGTCTGCCTGCTCTAACCAGTGAGCCACACTTCTCCACTAAAAGGTGGATCAGCAGTCTCAAAATCTATCAAGGACTTCCCAGGCAAACACTTCAAAGTGAAGGAGACGCTAGAAAAGGAGCCAAATGTGGTTTAGCCGCCGCTTATCATCGAGGATCAGGCAGCTAAAAGCATGGAACCCTTGACCAGACTGATTTTGACATTGCAGAAATTCCGCTGGAACCTCGCTTGCCATCTTACCCTCGGCTATTCCAGTCGATAATTATCCAGGATATAGAAGTAGAAGTGGAGGAAGAAGGAAGAGAAAGTCAGAGTACTATATGGGGGTGGCTCAGCCCAGAGGGTTTCCAGCCCACGTGTGAATACAAGAGCGGAAAATCTTTATGCAGCTCGTACTGATGCATCAGACATTGCCGCGCATAGTTTGGAGGTGACGGGTTCATCTAGTCTATCTATGCTAGAGGTGATGCTAATGCTCCAGAAAACCTTACAGGGCGTTCTAGAGGTTTCAATGTTAAACAATGAAATTGTAAAAACACATAGTAATCAATTTAAGAATATAGTAGGGGAGTTAACTCAGATTAAAGCCTTAATGCCCACTCTAGTACGAGCAGTGGAAAGTCAGGAGGATACGGAAGAGAATGGGGAGAACGGCGTGGTAGGGGAGGACGAAGTGATAAATGAGGCTGAAGTGGGAAGGGAGGAGGATGTGGTAAGGGTGAGTAGACCCAAAGAAGAGGATCCAACAGTATATATCTCCTGTTGTCCTATGATTATCAAGAGGAATGGGGAAAGGAGGTGCACAAAACAAAATCCCCAGAGGTGGCGAAAGAGCAAAAAGGACCCATGTAGTAATCACCCGGTTAAGCAGCAGGAGATTGGGAAGGGGCCATCCCCAGATCCAAGGAAACGTAAGAAGGTACTGCGGCTAGTAACAAAAAAATTATCTTTTGCAGACACAAGCGAAAGAGCCCATAGTTCTGAGGGCTTTAAGAAGGTTTCAGGGAAAAGTATGGTAAAGAATACCAAGGCCCCTTGGAGGAATCACCCCAGAGGAAAGGAAGAGGTAGAATTAGTAAGTGGGGTTGAGACGCCAGTAAGTGTAGGGCATAGTATCCAATCACCTGACATTAGCTGTAGGGCTATAGGTAGAGAAGATGTATTTAAGAAAGGAAGGGCCGATGAAAGATCCCAATCTTCACAGCATTTTAGGATGGTGGACACCTGGCTATTTGTAGAACCCATAGGGCAGGAAAAGGGGGGGGGAAAGGCAAAGAAATTAAAGCCCCTAAATCGGTCACAGTTGCTCGCATCGTTTGCAAAATGCCCTAGTTTAAAATATGTTAGCACTGATGACCTTAAAGTAGGGTTCCTGAGTAATAGCAGTTCAGTTTTTAACATCTTTATTTCGAAGATTTCTTCATAAAAGACAGCAAATAAAATATATACAATAAAGCAATACGACAAGTAAATATCATAAAACGAGATACAATAAAGACAATCATATTTCTATAAAAGAACAATTAAATTACATCGAAAGACGTTTTTTTGAAAGGTTAATAGAAATGTTAAAATTCATTCAATAGGCAGTTTAATATTTAAGTATTACAACCGTTACCGTTCTCTCATTTATCACCTAGTAGATGTCTTGCTCTGATGGTCCAAGCCCATCCAAGATATTTTGCTATACCTATAGACATCCACTCTGCTGTATTATATCTTAAGATTTGCAGCACTTCTTCGCACGCCCGTGTATTTACCCTTTTACATATCGGTTTAAGCCACTTACTCCGTGGTGCGCCATAAGCTGGACAAGCAAAGAAAAAGTGGCCTAAAGATTCCCTTTGCTCAATACACCAGGGACAGTGCAGAGGAGGTCGGTTGTGCCATTTATTAGTAAATTCTCTTATTGGCAACGTCCCAACTCGAAATTGGTGATACAATTTCCTGTCTGCACTTTTCGTAATGGTGTCCCAGTAGGTCTCAATATGCGGAACCACTTTATGGACCAGGCAACTACCTGTCAGGTTAGAATTCTGTGAGAGCGAGACCAGGTCTTCCTTTACTGTGGCCCAGAACAAAAGTTTAAATTATTTTTTTGACGGGAAGGACTGGTGACCCGGGTCTGACCACTGCGTATGCAGACCCATTCTAAAAAGTGTAGCCTTCACAGTTTTAAACCAGGATATATTCCCTGACCCTGGTATCAATCTCACATCCTGGATCTCTTTTGCATACATGTATAATTCAGGTGTGGACCAGATACGTTTCCACAGGGCTACCATCCTATATTGGGCCTGATGTTTAATAGAATGGCAACCCATGTCTAGCATAAGGGGAAGTAATGTTGTCGAAGGTGGTAGACCTACCAGATTACGTAGAAACTTATTCTGAAATTTATCCAGAGAGGCGACATCTACATTTCCCCATAAGTCCGAGCCATAAAGAATGGCTGAGCTTATTTTAGCGTTATATATTCTAAGCGCTGGCAAAACTCTTTTGGTTTGGGAGCAGCGCTGCTCTTTAACAAGACAACCCGACAAACGGGCAAATTTTAAACCAAGTGCCTCGATCTGCTCCTTCCAACGAAACCTGTAGTCGATAACCACTCCTAGGTAGGTCATTACCCCTACTTGTTCCAAAGTGGTGCCATTCATGATTACATGATCCCTTAATGGTTTATTCTTTGTCAAGACCATAAATTTTGTTTTTGAAACATTAATTTCGAGTTCATTTATACTGCAAAACTCCACAAACTTATTGATTGCGGTCTGAAGGCCCACCTGTTTTTTTGCCAAAATCAGGGTATCATCAGCAAAAATTAAAAGGGGAAACCTAGTCCCACCCAAAACTGGTGCATCTGTCGGTGTAACTGAGAGGAACTGAACTACTTGATTAATAAAAAGTAGAAACAAGGATGGTGCCAGGACACACCCTTGTCTCACTCCCCGGGTCACTGGGAAGGGTTCTGTCACCTGGCCCTGGCTACCCCATCTTACTCTGGCAAAATTTTGTTCATGAAGCCTGATGGTTAACTCGTGTAATTCAGGGGGCATTCCCATTCTCCTTAGGGCTACCCACATTTTTTCTCTCAGGACCAAATCGAACGCAGATTTAAGGTCCACGAACGCTGCGTATAATGTACCTCCACCTAAATGTACTGTCTTCCAATAAATCATAAGAAATCTGAGCACTTGGTCGACAGTGCTTATGTTAGCCCTGAAGCCAGCTTGATTTTCTTCACTCATCCAATGCTGAATTCTGCCCAACAGCATTCTAGCAATTACCTTCTGCAGGGCGTCAATAAGGCTGATAGGGCGGTAATTCCCCGCATTGGTCTTGTCACCCTTTTCCAGGAGTCTGGTATTCTGGCGCCTTTGGCGATAGCATTAGCTAGGGTCGTTATGTAGAGAACGTCGGTATCCAGGAGAAGGCACTGGATTGGATCATCTCCTTCCTCGACGGAAGGACACAGAGAGTCCGCCTACCACCGTACAAGTCAAAGGCCACCGAAGTCATCTGCGGCGTACCCCAAGGATCCTCGCTGAGCCCAACCCTCTTCAACGTCTACATGAGCCCCCTCGCGGCCATCGCACGCCAACACAACCTGAACATCATCTCCTACGCCGACGATACCCAGCTGATCCTCTACCTGACCAACGACCCCGCCGCCGCCAGAGCCAACCTTCACGAAGGAATGAAAGAGGTAGCCGAGTGGATGACGACCAGCCGCCTGAAGCTGAACTCGGACAAGACGGAAGTCCTCATCCTGGGATCCTCACCCTCCGCCTGGGATGACTCCTGGTGGCCCCCCGCCCTAGGCAGCGCACCCAAACCAACAGACCACGCACGCAACCTGGGCTTCATCCTGGACTCCACCCTCTCCATGACCAGACAAGTCAACGCCGTCTCCTCGTCGTGCTTCAACATCCTGCGCATGCTACGGAAGATCTTCCGGTGGATCCCCACCGAGACCAGGAAGACTGTCACCCAGGCCCTCGTCACCAGCCGACTGGACTACGGCAACGCCCTCTATGCCGGAACCACCGCCAAGCTCCAGAAGAGACTCCAACGGATCCAGAACGCCTCAGCCAGACTCATCCTCGACGTCCCACGACACAGCCACATCTCCGGACACCTGAGAGACCTGCACTGGCTCCCGGTCAACAAGAGAATCACCTTCCGTCTCCTCACCCACGCACACAAAGCCCTTCACGATCAAGGCCCGAGCTACCTCAACAACCGCATCAACTTCTACGCTCCCGAACGACACCTCCGATCAGCCAGTCACGCCCTTGCCGCCGTCCCCCGCATCCGAAGAGCGACGACAGGAGGAAGGTCCTTCTCCTACCTGGCCGCCAAGACCTGGAACTCCCTCCCGACCGACCTGCGCCAGACCCAAGACCACCTCGCCTTCGGGAAGAAGCTCAAGACCTGGCTGTTCGGGTAGTAGCAGCACCCCCCCCCCTAGCGCCTTGAGACCCTCCGGGTATGTAGAGCGCTCTATAAATGTCCAGGATTGATTGAACCCAATTTTCCATGTCAAACTTAAAAAGGTCAGCTGGAATGCAGTCTATACCAGGAGCTTTACCATTTTGGACCTGATTTTGTGCGTTCTCTGCCTCAATTTCCTTAAAAACTACACACTCATAGATAGCTACAGGAGTGGGAGACAAGTTACACTCCCCTATAGCATAACTTCCCATCGCCATGACACTGAACTGGGCCGAGAAATGCTCGACCCAGACCTCAGCAGGAACATGGTTAACTGGGGTTTGCAAGTCCCCTGACCCACCCCACTTCACTACCTGCCAGAATTTAAGCTGATTGGTAGAGAGGCTAGCCTCATACAGATCCAGCCAGCGTTGATCATCCCATGCTGTCCTTGCTTGCTGTAGCACTTTCTTGTATCTTGCCCTCTCCACTTTAATGTCTGTTGTCACCCTAGATTTGATAACAGCTATCAGGGAACTATGTGCCTTGCGGCAGGTCTTGTCGTACCATTTGGCCCCCAGATTAGTCCTACCAGTTTGACTGGGCCTACTTGGTTTGATAAAGAAGGATTTAAGTTTAGCAAAGAGGGACTCATGAATTGAGCCAATTTGCTCCAGTGACCCTACATCATCCAGTAGTGGCTTCACTTTCTTAGTCGCTAGCGATACCTCTATTGATATTTTGTCTAAGGTACCAGGATCTTCCAGAACCCTACCCCAGCGTACCCTACGACAGTCATTTGTAAGGGCTGTCTCGGCTGTGATATATTCTGTAGCGTTTTTTCTAAAAGTGTCACCATCCACTTTTAGATTTGTTGATAAAGGGTTGTGGTCACTTTCCGGTCTTACAATTATTTCCATGTCCTCTAATATGCTCCAAAACTCCATTTTAATTAAAAAATAGTCTATACGACTGGTGCTATGCCCATTATCAAAAGTGACATTTCCCACCAGATCAGACATGGACCTCCCATTTGCTGCTCTCAAATTCCACTCCAAACAGAGACCAAGCCATTGCATAACTGCCTCTGTAACCTTTTTAACTAGTGGTATGGCCAGACTGGGAATGTTCCATAGCTGATCTATCTCACCATAACACCCATCTACCAGAGTAGGTAATGGTTCGAACGTACAGTTAAAATCCCCTGCCATTATTACACAGTTGTCTCTGCCAATATTGTTCATTAAGAGATCTAGATCCTCGACAATTTTAGGGCTTTTCCCTCCTGGTCGCCCCCTTGCATATATATTCATTAAATAATAAGAATCCCAATTATTTACACTGCTAAGTTTTAGCCCCTGTATATCATCGCTTGTAATAGACAATTCATAGATCCTATAACATAAGGATTGTTTAATCCAGATCACAAGCCCCCCAGACGGCTGACCCTTTGGTCCTTTATGTGCTGGTTTATAAAAATTCAAATAACCTGGCCGAAACAGTGCATCAGTTGACCAACTTTCTTGAAATACAATAATATCATATTGTTCGATAAAGGCCCCCCATTCAGCCTCATCCATTTTCCCCTTCAGCCCAGCGATATTCCAGGATAATATCCTAAGTGTATTAGTAGGAACTACTGGTACTATGTCAGTTGAGTTAACATGCCCTCCACTACCCTTTTGCACAGGGGAGTTACTTATACACTCATCCACCACTTCTATGCCAAGGGGACTGTTTCCTTGTTTGTCCTCCAGTAAAATTCCTGCGTTCACTTTTAAACTTTCGGTGGTACTATCTAACACCTGTATATTTGGGGAGTGAGGGGATGTTACTCCAGTGGATGGACTAAACAATCTATTTTTTTGTTCCAATGACCCACTATTGAGTCTGTCAACTCCATCCAGCCCCATTAATGGTGCAAAACGATTAGTAAGGTGAGGCAAAAACATTGGGTAAGTGGCCGCTTTTGGGGGATATCTGCCTCTATGGCTATTGCTTCGAAAGAAATGGTTCTGATGCGGATAATCTCTCACCCGGTTAAGTTTAGGATAAAAATAGTGCAGGGACAGGGTTTGAACATCACCCAGTCTTCCAAATCTTGGTTCTCTGTGTATAAAATCCGCTACCCATGGCTCCTTAAAGCTAATAACAACACAGTCCTCAAGATCTTTTTTGCCATATCCCACCCAGTCCACCCTTCTGACATTTAGGATTTCGGTTTTGGACATTGGAGGGAGTGGTCGATTCTTGTTTAACCAAAAGGTTACTTTATTATATAAATCTCTGTTAGTTTCCACCTTTACCCCTCCCAAAGGGGCCACGCCAGTTAAGATTATAGTATAGGGCAATGACTCAGGGGGGAGATTGACACATTGTTTCCTAGGAGGAACTGTTTTCCTAGACTGTTTATTTTGGTCTAGTGGACGGGAAGGATTAGGTACTCCTCTAGGAGTGGGCTGTGAGTTGGAGACCAGATCAACCTTATGTGTTATAACTTTCGCAGATGTCTGTTTATTTTTATCAATATTGGGATTCTGCTGGGGGACTTTCAAGGAAGAAGATACTGGTTTAACTGTATTCCCCTTATCCCCAATACTTGACATCTTTTGTTGGGCATACGATGGATCTGACCCCGTACGGGCAGTAGATTGTTGAATCTTTTTCGTTATGCCCACGTTTTCCCTTACTAGAGTTTCCAAAAGGTCCATTTTATCATTTAATAGTCTGGTCCGTTCAAATAGGGGCAAAAGAAGCAATTTAATCAACAACTCAATTTTGTCTAAAAGAATACCCTCAGCATCATTTCCTGTGGATATATTATCCACTGGTGGGTCTAACAGGGCTGATGTAGTAATCAATGTAGGGGCTGTATTACGGGATCTCAGAACCTTTTCATTAACCCCCTTCTGCGGCGATTCTTCTCTTTTCCTTTTACTAGATTTGTGTGTAGCCATGTTCTCGGGGTTTGGAGATCGGGTTTCTCCCTCGGGCAACAATTTGCGCTCTATAAATCTGCAAGTTTACAAGTTTACAATACTAGGGGAGTCTAAAAGACCGGTCTCGATGTTAAGTAGGTTGTGATATAAAGAACTACCTTCCGATGAGGAATCTAGGGCAATATCAGTAACACCCCCCCTAACTCCAGATTTTGACTTGCAGGTACAGTATCTAAACGAATAACATTAGTAGTAATATTAGCGGTGCAAGGCAATTGTGTTAAGGGAACTGGAGAGACAGCCTCACGGATTTTCCCTAGAGAAGAACGCTTACCCGTGACCAAGTCAAGCGATAAGCGTTTTTCTGCGAGTGCAATTTCTTTTTCTAAAATTGTGGTGGTACGTTTATAAAATTGGTCAATAGTGCCTGTAAAGACTCCATTAGTTGTAGATACCTGGACTTGTCTTTCTTTGCCAGAGCGTAGGGGCATTTTGAAAATATACAAAGGTCCACCTTACTAACAGGCCTGAAATAATGGGGCAATATAGGATGCAAACGAGCAAACAAACAGACACTAATTTCCCAACAATCTTACTAGACAAGTCAATGAAATATTACAAAGATACGGAACAAACAAAACGTCAAAGGGGGGTGGCCCGACCCGACCTCAGTCGGCCTCTGACAGCCACAGATGGTCCCGCCCTTGTCCCGGGCTTCTCCCGGTCGCTCCCGCACAGCGGGACTAAGTGGTTATATTGATATGGTCAGTGTGAGAGGGGAGGAGCATGCAGGGAGAGCGGCCCAGGTGCTGGCAATTGGGTCAGGTGGGCGCTCCTGGGACTTGAAGTCCTGCGCCCGCAACTCGCTCGCAGCCCTGCTCAGAACAAACACCCACAGTCACAGCCACTGTTGAAGTGTGATAATCTCCACGGCCAGGCTTCACTGATTTTGTCTCAAAGCCCCCCACGAAGCGGGACCCGGGAAGCGGGTTCCGCGAGCAGCAGCAGAACAGTCAAAAAGGTTTCTCTCCAATACAGGATCCCAGCGTGAGCACTAGGAGTTTCTTCAAAGCGTCCCAACAAACATCCAGGGGCATGGGCTTAAATGCGCGATGGTGGGGAGGAGCATGCAGGGAGAGCGGCCCAGGTGCTGGCAATTGGGTCAGGTGGGCGCTCCTGGGACTTGAAGTCCTGCGCCCGCAACTCGCTCGCAGCCCTGCTCAGAACAAACACCCACAGTCACAGCCACTGTTGAAGTGTGATAATCTCCACGGCCAGGCTTCACTGATTTTGTCTCAAAGCCCCCCACGAAGCGGGACCCGGGAAGCGGGTTCCGCGAGCAGCAGCAGAACAGTCAAAAAGGTTTCTCTCCAATACAGGATCCCAGCGTGAGCACTAGGAGTTTCTTCAAAGCGTCCCAACAAACATCCAGGGGCATGGGCTTAAATGCGCGATGGTGGGGAGGAGCATGCAGGGAGAGCGGCCCAGGTGCTGGCAATTGGGTCAGGTGGGCGCTCCTGGGACTTGAAGTCCTGCGCCCGCAACTCTCTCGCAGCCCTGCTCAGAACAAACACCCACAGTCACAGCCACTGTCGAAGTGTGATAATCTCCACGGCCAGGCTTCACTGATTTTGTCTCAAAGCCCCCCACGAAGTGGGACCCGCGAAGCGGGTTCCGCGAGCAGTAGCAGAACAGTCAAAAAGGTTTCTCTCCAATACAGGATCCCAGCGTGAGCACTAGGAGTTTCTTCAAAGCGTCCCAACAAACATCCAGGGGCATGGGCTTAAATGCGCGATGGTGGGGAGTAGCATGCAGGGAGAGCGGCCCAGGTGCTGGCAATTGGGTCAGGCGGGCGCTCCTGGGACTTGAAGTCCTGCACCCGCAACTCGCTCGCAGCCCTGCTCAGAACAAACACCCACAGTCACAGCCACTGTCGAAGTGTGATAATCTCCACGGCCAGGCTTCACTGATTTTGTCTCAAAAGCCCCCCATGAAGCGGGACCCGGGAAGCGGGTTCCGCGAGCAGTAGCAGAACAGTCAAAAAGGTTTCTCTCCAATACAGGATCCCAGCGTGAGCACTAGGAGTTTCTTCAAAGCGTCCCAACAAACATCCAGGGGCATGGGCTTAAATGCGCAATGGTGGGGAGGAGCATGCAAGGAGAGCGGCCCAGGTGCTGGCAATTGGGTCAGGCGGACGCTCCTGGGACTTGAAGTCCTGCGCCCGCAATTCGCTCGCAGCCCTGCTCAGAACAAACACCCACAGTCACAGCCACTGTCGAAGTGTGATAATCTCCACGGCCAGGCTTCACTGATTTTGTCTCAAAGCCCCCCACGAAGCGGGACCCGCGAAGCGGGTTCCGCAAGCAGTAGCAGAACAGTCAAAAAGGGTTCTCTCCAATACAGGATCCCAGCGTGAGCACTAGGAGTTTCTTCAAAGCGTCCCAACAAACATCCAGGGGCATGGGCTTAAATGCGCGATGGTGGGGAGTAGCATGCAGGGAGAGCGGCCCAGGTGCTGGCAATTGGGTCAGGCGGGCACTCCTGGGACTTGAAGTCTTGCACCAGCAACTCGCTCGCAACCCTGCTCAGAACAAACACCCACAGTCACAGCCACTGTCGAAGTGTGATAATCTCCACGGCCAGGCTTCACTGATTTTGTCTCAAAGCCCCCGACGAAGCGGTACCCGCGAAGCGGGTTCCGCGAGCAGTAGCAGAACAGTCAAAAAGGTTTCTCTCATATACAGGATCCCAGCGTGAGCACTAGGAGTTTCTTCAAAGCGTAATAGCAGCGGAGACGAAGTAACAAAGCCTCTCCTTCGCTCAGCGTTAATAAACGTTGCCAAGGAAAAAGCAGAGGCGGAGATGCTAAGGGAAGGGATTAGAATATTGAAGAGAGAGGAGGTGATGATGGCAAATCAAGGGAAAACATTTCTCAGGAACCATGCGGGGTTGGGAGAATACCAAATAAAAATGATTACATTAGGACGGGGTACCAAAGAAGCCCTCGAAATCACAATAATCCCCACAAATTTAGATTGGGAGGAGGATGACGTCCTGGTGGGAAATAGATACAGAGAATTGGCATACATGGGCCACGAGGAAGAGGGGTAACTGAGTAGCATTGATTAGGAAACTGGGTCGTCGTACAGCCTATCTATCCTGTCCTGGAACGTAAACGGATATAAAAGAATATTGTTAGAGGAAGGATTTAAAAATATCCTTGGGAAAACTAACATTGCATGTCTTCAGGAAACTTGGCTGTGCAAAGTATCCCTTGTCAGTGAAGGTTTTGCGCATCATGTAAGGCCTGCAAAAAAAATCAAGTAGGTAGGCCATCAGGCAGCCTGATGATGCTCGTGTCAACAAGGAGAGTGAAAGATATACAATCGCTTCAACTTAAATGTATTTGGGCATTAGGCAGTAGAGTATTAATATCACATATGAACCCAGGTGGCGGAGGGTTAAGTATCATAAATGTGTATATACAGAAAGGGAAAATAAAGCACTATAATGTGGAGTTGGACTGCTTAAAGAAGGATTTAGAAGGATTATATGAGATATATCTTAATAAATGCTTTTAATATTGGGCGACTTCAACCACAGATTAAATCCCCCAAAAATTGACTCATGGCAGAGTGATGTGCTAAGAGCCTATAATATAGAACTTGAGAATTTTCCCTATAGTGATAGCTCCACCCAAGATGTAAAGCTCGGGCAGCTGCTAGGAGCTATGGGCATGATCTGTGTTAACAGTAGAAAAGAAATGGATTGGCCCGCTAAACGTACCTTTAACCCCTTGTCTGCTGATGACGGAACCGCTCCGTCATCAGCTGCGGTGGCGCTGTGCTGATGACGGAGCGGTTCCGTCATGGCCCGCTCGCTGCTCATGCGCGGCGCGAATTCCGTGCCTGCGCTGAGCGTTCTATTGAGCGGGGCGGGCCTTGACGGAACCGCTCCGTCATAAGCACAGCGCACCCAATGCTGGTGACGGAGCGGTTCCGTCACCTGCATGCGGCCGCCGCGCGGCCGCCCTGCCCCCTTAGCACTGCGGCGGAATAGCCGCCGCAGTGAAGGGGTTAAGATAGGGCAGCAATTGTGCCCCATAGATAAGGTATTTATTCAGGCTTGGTACTTCTATTTAATAAAATATTTTGAAGTACTTGGGGTAGAGGGTAGTGATCATTTCCCTCTGCTGCTGGAATTACAGGTAAACAGGGACCCACCGAGACAGAGAGTGTTACAAATTGATGTTGAATACTCAAAGCGGCTTACCACCCGGATAAGCGAGGAATATTTAAAGAAACTGAGAGCTTTCCAATTATTAGTTGGGCTTGAAAACCCCTTACCAGAGGAGGCTTTACCCTGGTATGAGGACACAATAAGACAACTGGTGGAATGCCTCAGGATAAAATTCAAACGGGGAAATTTTGAGCAAAAAAGGAAAGCTAGGGCGTCCTCAATCAATAAACCTGGGTTTGATGATGAATGTCGGTATTTTAAGGCCGCTCTTAGGAAACACGAGAGAGGCCTCAGGTGTAATTATAATGATAGATCATCATTAGAGCTAAAGAAACTAAGGATAAAATACAAGGCGACCATTAGAGACAAAAAAAAGGCCCTTTAAGGAAAAACGCTGGGTGATCCTACTCGAGACTATTGAAGAAAAAAATGTTAAAGGATTCTGGAAATTGATTAAGGAATGCACGGGGAATGTTGTGGCATCCCTGCAGTGCTCCATTCCAGAGGCTAAATGGAAAGCCTACCTTGAAGAATTATATGGTAAATGGCCAAGTAAAGGGGAAATAATTCCAACAAGCTGGCCAGGAGTCAGGGAAGATATATGAGTGCATTTCACCTCAGGATATATTAGGAAGGTAATAGCTGGCTTAAACTTAACACGAGCCGCTGGCCCTGACAACCTGCCAGCAATTATCATAAAAACGAACCCAGACTGGTGGGCTGAGTTTTTTTCAAATATGTTCCAGGGGATATTGAAGACAGGTACCATGCCAGAAAGTTGGAAAGGGGCTATGGTTAGACCAGTGTACAAAAAAGGCAATGTAAATTCCCCCAAAAACTACCGCCTAATAAATCTACTTCACATAGGGGAAAAAATATTCTCCAAAGTAATCCTAGGCCAGCTAAAGGAATGGGCAGAGGATAACCAGATAGTACCCCCAGAACAGGGCGGGTTCAAAGAAGGGCATTCGACGGTGGGCCACTGTTTTGCCCTCTGGGCCATCGCGTGGAAGTCGATAGAACAGAGGGGTAATGTATTCTGCTGTTTTGTGGAATTCCGCGCGGCTTTCGATCTAGAGCGCAGGGAGCAGGTATGGTCAACCTTGGAAGGATACAATCTACACAGAGACCTTTTGGCCATTATAAAAGCCTTACACACTGAAAACTGGGCCCAGATAATCTTGGATGAGGAGGGTGGTTTGACTGGGAGGATCCAGATTGGAAATGGCTTAAGGCAGGGGTGCGTACTTGCCCCTCTGCTCTTTTCTTTGTTTTTGGCCGATCTACCGGCAAAACTAAGAGAGGTTAAAGGGCCTAGTCCAAAATTGGGAGGTAAGCATGTCTCCTGCCTATTATACGCAGATGACTTAGTGATTATGGACCGGAATAAAAAGTTAACCGTGAACATGGATAAGACCACAATTTTATGCTTCGGGAGGAGTAAAACTAGATTTCCTTGGTGTCTGGGTACAAATCTACTCGAGAGGGTGAATGAATACAGATACCTAGGAATCTGGTTTATGAGTAACCTTAAATGGTATACCCATCTGGAGGCCTTTAAAATGAGGGCATCTGCCTCTGTGAAGGGGCTAAAAAGATTCAATAACGCCTATGGAGAAAACTCAGATAGGTCGGTTATAAAAGCCTACTTAGCAATGGTCCCCCCCAATTCCTGTATGGGGCAGAAGTGCTTTATTTAAGTGGGAAAAAAGGGTGGGATAAAGAGGAGGGAAATATTCTAAAAAACTTGTTCTCATTGCCTAAATCCTCCATGGTACCGGTTGCAAGGCTTGAGATGGGAACTATTTCCTGGGCAGTCACTGCCTGCATGGCACTAATCCGCTTTTGGCAGCGCCTAGGGTCTGGAGAGCACCAAAAAATTTCCCAGTGGTGCAAAAGCGAAATTGTTGATAGTGAACTATCCTAGGCGAAAGAAACAAGAGCCGCACTAAGGGAAGCTTATGGAGTGTTGGGTTTAAAATTATCCCCGGAATTGGGTCATCCAGGTATACCTAAGAATGAACTGAGGACACTGGGTGCTGTGATGTCCCACACATATGACAGGGAGTATCTCTCGCGGAAAGTTTCGGTATCGCATATGACCCTGGCTTGGGAACTTAACCAACAGTGTCCTTACTTAGACAGATTGCCAAGCTTCTTTTCAAGACGTGAGGTACTTAAAGTGCGAATGGGGATAAACCCCTGCTATGGGAGCTATGGAGTTAAAAATGTTATGTTGAATAATAATGGTACCTGTACTTGTGTGTTAGGTACTTACTGTGATATTGTCCATATTCTTTGAGATTGTATGATGTTTTTAGACCTACGAAAAGAGATTTTATGCCCGATATTTAAAAAATACAGGATCAGAAATAGGATGCAAGCTGTTAGACTTATAGTTGAAATGACGAATTTAGACATCGCTTGTGCTATGGGGAAATTTATGAGCAAAGTCAAGGCGCTCCTTAAGTGTGCTGAGTAAATATCGTATCCTGCGCATTTGGGGCAGGATGAGGCTGTGCATGTAAAGGCTAACGATACAGCATGGAATATTTCGGAAAGGATTTGATGCTGATGGAAAATTACCTGACTTAATCACACATAGAGGGACATTTGTATGTAGTATGAAGGAAAGTGCTATTTTATGTGATGTACATATGCCACGTTTTTAATATGATCCTGCTTATGTTTTTATAGATTTTGATCTATAGGGTATACTTTTAAGGTTGTAATTAACCAAATAAAGTTTTCTTACTTACTTACTGAGTGGGGTATCAATAAATATCTACTATTCACCACCAACA
Organism: Lissotriton vulgaris; assembly: GCF_964263255.1. Lineage (NCBI taxonomy): Eukaryota > Metazoa > Chordata > Amphibia > Caudata > Salamandridae > Lissotriton > Lissotriton vulgaris. The sequence goes on from NC_141695.1 coordinate 8,539,742, forward strand.
AACCTACGGGTATCCCACCAGGGTTTAGCCAGAGGACCACTTGCGCAAGAAGGATGGATTGTGATGTCAAAGGGCATAAAACGGGTGATGGCAAGGGTAGCACACAACTGTCAGTCTATGCTGAGTAAATATGTTTTGCATCACTAATTACATTGCTACTAGAAGGTAAGCATAAACTAGGCAGGTCTTTGAATCTGGTGGAGGGCAATTAATTCCAGGGGTGGGCAGACAAAATATTGAAATTTAAATATCGATGTAAAAATATCAAAGGGACAGAATGTATAAGGTAAGTATTATATCGATTTTTTTAATATCGAAGTGACAGAATTTCGAAGGTAAGTAATATCGTTTATTTTAATATCAATGTAAGTAATATTGATGTTACTAATATCGATGTTAGTAATATCGATGTAACTAATATCGATTTATATACGATATTTATGTATATTATTATGTATTTAATATGTATGTGTTCTTTTTATTAATGTTATTGTAAGTTAATTTTGTATTTTAGTACTGTTGCAGGTTGTGAGTTTATAGGGGAATAGGGTGGGAAGTCATTTAATTATACTAAATTAATTATTAATTTTTTGGAATTATAAATTAATTTTTAATTAATATTTGTGTGTAAGTTCTGTAGCGGGTTCTGAGTTTATAGGGGAATAGATGGGAAGTCATTTAAATGTAATTAAGTAATAATTTATTTTTATTATTTTGTATTGTTAATTACATTATTGTTAATTAATTATTAATTGGTAATTAATTTTAATTATTTCATTTATTGATAATTATGTTCTGTAGCGGGTTATGGTTTTATAGAGGAATAGGGTGGGAAGTAATTTAAATGTAATTAAGTAATCATTTATTTTTATTAATTGGTATTGTTAATTATATTTTTGTTAATCAATTAATTGGTAATTAATTGTATTATTTGGTCATTCATATTAATTAATTGATTAATTGAAAAATATGGTAAGTGTATTATTTTATTATTGGGGTTTGTTGTGCATTTATAAGGGAATATTGTGTTAAGTAATTGATATTTATTTAAGTAATTATTACATTCATTGGTTGGGTATTGATAATTAATTTATTGGATATTAATTATTAATTGGTAATTAGTAAAAAGTATACTTTTTTGGTTATGAAAATTAATTTATTGTTGTTTAATCATTAATCAGTAATTAAATATTACTAAATAATATTTATTGATATTTTTAATTCATATATTAATAAGTAATTATTAATTGGCAAATAATGTTTGATAATTAATATTTTTGGTTTAACAACTTATTTAATTGTTCATTATTAGATAATTGGTAATTACTTCTTAACAATTTATATTTTTTGGGTTATAAGACAAATTTTATTTTTCCATGGTTCTTAATTGGTATTTAATATTTATTACTTATTATTAATTGGTATTTATTATTAATGTATTGCTACCTAATTATTCATTGATAATTATGTTTTTAATAACTATTTATTGGTATTTGTAAATAGTTTAGATTAATTTAACAATTCATTTTTTAAATATTTTAAAATATACATTTATTTCTAAGTTTGTTGTTTTTAACTTCCACGCTATCCAACACTTTACCTACTGTTGCACTCTCTGGAGTTGGAATAGCATTTTTTACCCCCTACGCTATCCAGCACGTTACCTACTGTTGCATTCTCTGGAGTTGAAATAGTAATTTTTACCCCTACGCTATCCAACACTTTGCCTACTGTTGGACTCTCTGGATTTGAAACAGCAATTATTACCCCTACGGTATCCAACACTGTCCCTACTGTTGCACTCTCTGGAGTGGGAAAAGTAATTTTTACCCCTATGTTATCCAACGCTTTCCCTACTGTTGCACTCACTGGAGTGGGAATAGTAATTTTTACCCTACGCTATCCAACACTTTCCCTACAGTTGCGCTCTTTGGAGTAGGAATAGTAATTTTTACCCCCATGCTATCAAATATTTTCATTACTGTTGGGTTTTTTGGGGAGTTGGAATAGTATTTTATTCCCTCTGTTACGTAATATTTTTTGTTTTATTTAGGTTAATGTAGTATATAATTAATTTTAAAAATATTAAAAGAACATTTAATTTTTCCATTCGTTTTGCATAATTATTTAATTTTTATGTATGTTATAATTTTATGTGTTTAGATATATTTGTAATGTATAATATTTTTAATTTGTTATAAATTAATACAATAATTAATAAAACTGATTAATAAGTACGTATATATATATATAATATAATATGCATATGTTTAATTAATTTTGTAATACATTATGATTATTACTTATTAATTTTAAATATTATGAAATAGTTTAAATATGTTTATTATATTTGTAAGTATTATTACATTATTTTTACTTTTTTTTAATTAAAAAAAGCGATATATTTTTTTTAACAATATTGTTGAGGTCGATATTTTTTTTCAGATATTTTTGTACTTACCTTGTTGTAGATAGGATGTCTATATTGTTGACATCGCTCTCATTGCTCAGATATTTTTGTATATCGATTTTTTGTCTTTCGATTTTTTGTCAGACATACAATTCCGTGGATAAACTTATTGAACCAGGTCCAATTCCTAGATTAAGCAAGAGGGGTTAGCTGGTCAGCACATAATTTGGGATATGCCCTGATGTGGGGTTAAGTTGTCATGCATGAGAATATTCTTACGCAGTCCAGCAAAGGCCCCGCTGCACAACATCAGCGATTCACGACAAAGTACCATGGATAGGGAGCATAGCAGTTGCAACAGGAGCGGATGGGTATCACAAGATGGAACAGGGTACACATGATTTGCTGAGGCCTTCATTGATGCAAAGTCATAGCAGTTCATATTGTACAACAGAGGGCGGAGTTGAGGCCATGTCCCCAACAAAATATGCAATAATTGTATTTATTTGCACCTGGATTGGTACTTGCAATCACCTCGATTTTGCAGTGAGAATTGGATAATGGAATAAATATCTGTGAATGGACCGGGCACACACAGCAGTCAAGAAAGCAAAGATTAAGCACTTGTGTAATCTTGAAGTGTGACAGAAGCAATAATTTTAACAAAGCCAATACAATTCAAGGTACTTACTTACCGGCAGATGCACAAAAGACAAACATTCGCTGAAACTGGATTTGACACATTATTAATTTGTTCTCCACTGTTTTATCATAAGACTGTCTGTGCAAATGTATTGGTCATTGCAACAGAATATCTGCTCGCCATATCGAGTGCGTGCTTCCGTTGAGGCAAATATCGCCAGCCTAATCGCCATTGTTGCTGGGCGGGTTGCGTAGCTTGTCATCCTAAAAGTGTGCTGTGGTTCCAAAGTTCTGGGAAACAATGGGACATGACACAGCTTAAATTTGATACATATCATGTGATACCTATGGGGGAGAGCGCCATGCCTAAGGTGTTAGCTCAAGCGGCGTTGGGGGGTATCATCGGTCATGAGACCCCACCCTCACCACGCCCAATGACCCTCTCAAGGGATTTCCATATTTTACTTGCAGATCAGTCTGAACCTTCAAATTTGGGACTCGCCGAGTAGTGGGAGTAAACAAGGGCTTAGTCAACCCCACAAATGTAAATACACATATTTGCACACAGTGCACAATGGATTATGTCACAAGGAACCGTTGATACGAAGAGAGCTGTAGTTTTATTTCCCCAAGGGGTCCTATTTCTTGCCGGCGCTGTATTCCCATACAAATGGAGGTCAGCAGGTAGAGATAAGGGTATTGGGATTGCCACAAACAATAACTAATTTAAATGAAGATACTCATGGCCTTGAAGGAGGACACCTCTGTGCTTACCAGCGAATCCTGGACTCGGGGCCAGGGCAGTGAGGGGTTAACACCTAATCAGAAGGCCGAAATGACATAGAGGGCACCAGAGGGACATATCTTAGAACTGTGGTTAAAGAGGAGAACAGTAGTTCCTAACTTCCGGGGAGGCCAGTGAACTTTGCTACAGAAAGGCAAATGAAGCAAAGTAGAAGCCCAGCGAGCAGGAGGGCTTGGTTCAACTCACATTCAAAATCAAATAAAATAGGAAGGCCGAAGTAAATTAGGCATAGCCACTTTAGCGCAAGCACCACATGGTACCCCAATAGAGACGGGGCACACCTGCCAGAAGTAGATAGGGAATTGGTACATCTAGAAAGATTGGTGACTTCAGGTTGCAGGAGGCTATGGAGCCTGACATGGTGGGGGGGCTCCGGATATGACGGTGGCCACATCCAGAGCGTTGGCGGAGTTACAGGGTGATCTGGAGGCTGACTGGTATAAGTGTCTTTATGGCAGGACCGTGGATGAAACGTCGGTGCCCCAGTACTTCAGGTAGTTGTAAGCCTGAGCAACTGGGAGCTTTCCTTGCAATGCTCCGACCCTAAAAAGGCGTGAGTAAAGTGATTGACTGGTGGCCCACAGTATTTAAGAGGTGATAATCACCACATAAATGGTAGCACAGATTGGGTTGGCCACGGTGCAGTTTGGCTGATCAGGCTGGCAGGGCAGCTTAGGTCAGTCACCGCTGCCTGCCCTTGGATTGCCCATAAGTTAACCCACCAAGTTGGCATACTCCTTGTATGTAATAAACGTGCAGCAAAACAGTTTCCAAACAAACCTGTTTTTGTGTGATTATATATTACAGAGTGTCCAAAACAAGCACATAGAGCCCAATATTCATAATTGTTTGCTTTCTACACTATCAGCAAAGCTGTTGAATGCCTCTTGAAAGGCGATAGAGTGGATCTGCAAAACAGCACAAAGAGGAGAGTTAGAAGCAATAGCGGCATAGAAAATGCCATTTATTTATTTATTGAAAGAGTTTTCTATAGTGCTGGCTAGACCCAAGGGTATCGGAGGTCTTTAAACTGTCAAGCCATTGTCACATCTTTTGACACCCACAATGACATCACTGGATTGTCCCCCTGTCCAGCCTCAGACCCTCAGCTTACTTGCAGCTGAGGGACTAACTAGTGGGCAGACCGCGAGTGTAAACGAGACTCTCAGCCCACTCCTAGCCTACCATATCCACCGGTGCTTGAGCTCGCTGAAACAGGCACAGCTACCGGCGGGTTAATCCCTATTTGAAACAAAAAACACTATTGAAGTGTGGAGCCATGCTGTTAGCAGGGATCCTTTCAAAATATGAAACAAGTGTGGTGTTTGAAAATGGGACTAGCTACATCCAAAAAGTAGAGCACCTGGGTTGTACTTCATCAGTAACCAGCATGCACTCCTTATTTGCTCACCGAAGTAGGAATGGCTAAGCTGTTCTCTGACACTAGGGGGGGATGTGCACAACAGAAGTGGCAGAGTGAGGCATTAGCTGTCATGGATTGACGCCTCGCTCCGCCACTTCTGGAACGCAAGGCTGCTCCATATTTACAACAATATTGTGTAGCCTGGCATTTCCCCCCACACGTAGCAGTGTAGCGCCAACGCAGGCACCCTCGCACCATAGTGCAAGGGTGTCTGCATGCAGGGGAAAGATTGCTTATGTGCAGGAAGGGGGACCTTCCTGTGCATAAACAATAAAAGACTTTTTGCTTTTTCCATATGTGTTGCACAAGACAGCACACATGGAAAAATCAAAGAGGAGAAATATGGCATTTCTCCTCGTTTTGCCAACTTAACACCAGGTTTTTCCTGGTGTTAATTCTGGCGCTGCCTCATATTTGAGCTGCTCTTGTAAATAGGGGGTAGCATCAAAATCAATGGGGGTTGCGGTGGAACACCCACCTTGAAGCCACTATCGCCACGGAAACATCACAACAAGTGAAGTTCCCATGGCGATAGGGGCTTGTATGTATCTCCAACGCTCACTAAAGAAGAGACAGTATGAAACACCAGACAGTATTGTAGCAGCGAGAATCACAAGCTTTCCTAAATCATGGACTAAGAATGGCCGTTCAAAGCAGCCGTACACAGTGTGTCTGTGTATAAACAGTTTCACAAATCAAACCGTAAAGCTCAGGGCCACTACCTTTGAAACACAATTTGGAAGATAAAAGTTTGATATACCTTGCAGGGATGGTCAGGGGTGATTATGAAAAGGGAGAGGTGTGCTCGAGAGGCAAACACAAAAGGGTGGGGAGGGCTGAGACGAGGGACAGAGAGGTCCGGGAGGGGACGTGTAACCAACCCAGAGGAAGCGAAAATGGCAGCAAAATTACAAAAAGAAAAATGCAACCTTTAACGGAGCAGCAGTAGGAGCCTGAGATAGCACTGTGAGGCAGTGACAGTGGCAGTGGGTGCTCGAGGACAGCAAGGTTGAAGAGGCATAGCGAGGCGGTGATAGTGGCAGTGGGTGTGGAAGGATAGCGAGGTTGAAGAGGCACAGCGAGGCTGCAGCGGGTGGCACTGGCTGTGGACGCCCGCTCTTCTCCAAGCCATCCCTGCAGGTTGAGTGCTGCTCCCAGGAAGTTTCTGGCTGCTCACACAGCACCACTAGGTGCTGCAGTGCGCCAAATGCATCTTTCAATCATGCATCCGGCTGAAAACACAAAATTAGAAATACTTTTAAAAAAACCTTACATCGGGTGAAAGCATTTTGTACCAAAAGCGCGTTCAAGCAGAAGTAAACAAAAACAACAATATAACGGTACGCAAGCAGCGTGCATGTCGCCGCTTGTTCCCGTAGCAAAACTCAATGGGAGTTAACTTGGGAGAAAAGGTGGGACACGCACCAGCCATTTGCCGTTTGCAGGCTGCCATTTTTGAATAACAGAGACAAAAGCCAGTCCAAAGCAGAGGGAGGAGTCAGACCCCACAAAGTACATACAACAGATCACCTGATAGCGCAAGTGCAACCTAAAAACATGATTTAGATTAGATCAAGTACGTGTTGTTCACTTAGGCTAATTTATAAGGGGAAAATATAATTTTATGACAAGACAGGAGGCTCAATTATGTAGTCTCCCTTCTTACTACTTTAATACAGATGCACATACATTCTAAGACACATTACATTTACTACAATCCTGCTCCACTACGCAAGCAGTAGACACAAAGAAAGGACAACATAAACTATACCTATGAGCTATCACCAATAGATCCCTCCGTTCTTGCTGCTAGTGAGTTAAATGCTGTTTGTGTGTCTATTATATTGAAAGAGAATGAGAGTGGACTTTCACTACATTTGCATTCATTTCCTCCTTGTATGATCAGAGACTTTGTATCACTTGCTGTGTGGTGTCTTTAACCCATTCCGTGCTCATGACGGAACCACTCCGTCACCCCACGGCCGCTCCGCCCACACTGCATCAATTCCGCGCTTGAACGGCTGAATTGATGAGTGGGCGGGGCCATGACGGAACCACTCCGTCATTAGCACAGCGCGCCCGTGGCTCGTGACGGAGTGGTTCCGTCACGAGCATGGTGTCGCCGCGCGACCGCCCCTCCCTCCCCAGTGCCGGGGCAGAATTACAACCGCTGCCAAGGGGTTAAAGCGTCTCTGGTGCTCGACGTCCACTTCAGACACCGCCTGCATTAAAGATTTGTTTCTTTTTGGTAAAATTTTAACCAGGCGTCTGAGGGACTTGCTACCTTCCTTCTCTCTCCTTTGAGTGCCCCTTTGTATCTAACACTTTAGATGAGGCCACTTTATCTGCTTTAGAGGACCAAGGACCTCAGCCCTCATCTTAGACCTTGCAGCTGCCCTGTCAATGGGGTCTTTACGTGCGAGAAGCGGCCATCTTCCCTGGTCCCTGTATTATTCAGCTACCCGAAGATAAAACATAAAACACCAACAGAGAGGTTTACCTTATTCAATATTGACTCCTTTCGACCGGGGCGGCCAGCATGAAGTCATTGGGTGCACCACAGACTCCTGGTGCAGGTGAGACGTCTTTCCTACATCCCCAAATCTGGTGTTAAAATCAAGTTCAAGTCTCTGGGGATGGGGCGCCGGTGAGGCAGCTTCTCGACTGCAGGAAGAGACTCAAAGACTTAACATATTCAGATCCGATCAGAAGTTTCATAAAAGACAGAGTAAGGCATGCAGGTGTCCTGCAAATGGACAATCCTACTGCGGGAACAGGATCAAGCCCTTGGTGGGAGTTCTGCCTTCAAAGTACACCTCACATATCTGTAATTCAGTAGGAACCACCCCAAGGGGACAGAGTCCTTTTCCGGATGCACATTCACTAGCAAATGAACATCTGAAATGGTGGTGGTGGTAAAAAAGTGTCTAATGTTCACCTCATGTGAGGCATTATAAGTGGTGCAGAGACAGAATATCGAGTAAAAAATATTGACTTGCACAAATATCGTGGGTCAAGAATATCAACAGAACAATTCTTGTGGACAAGAATATCAGGCGCAGAATTGATGCAGTGTGGGCGGAACGGCCGCGGCGTGACCGAACCACTCCGTCATTAGCACAGCACGCCCTTGGCTCGTGACGGAGCGGTTCCGTCATGAGCACTGAACGGGTTAAAGACACCACACAAGTGATACAAAGTCTCTGATCATACAAGGAGGAAATGAATGCAAATGTAGTGAAAGTCCACTCTCATTCTCTTTCAATATAATGGACACACAAACAGCATTTAACTCACTAGCAGCAAGAATGGAGAGATCTATTGGTGACAGCTCATAGGTATAGTTTATGTTGTCCTTTTTAATATCGATTTAAAAATATCGAAGTGTTTAATATAATTTCCACTAATATAGAAGTAAAAAATATCAAATTTTGTATTCATGTTATGTATTTTAGACTATATCTTATATGTATGTGATGCATGAATTTTTTTATTATATATGTTAAAAATTTAGTAGTTATTACATTTTTTTTTTTAATTTTGCCTTTTTCGTTACGGAGCAGGTTGTGGCTTTGCAGGGGAATAGGGTGGGAAGTAATTTAATTACATAAAATGTATTATTATTTTTAGTAGTTTTTTTATTTTTTTATTTGAATTTTGCATTCTTAGTACCATAGCATGTTGTTGGTTTATAGGGCAATAGGGTGGAAAGTGATTTAATTATAGTAAATTTATTGAATAATTTTTATTTATAATATTTGTTGAATTGAGATGTTATAGTGTTAAGGGGCCGATTACGCATCAAGGCGGTATTAGGACTACCAGCCTGTATGGCGGCGGTCCCGCACATGCAATTACGATGCAACTGCCACCGTGGCGGTCACATCCTGCTCGTTTACCATTGTGGTGGGTGCTGCTGGCTGCAGCACCAGCCCCATTAGTAAAAATGCATGACTTGCATTTCTATGCACTGCGTGGCAAGCACCACGTGGTGCCTGTCACTCAGTGCAGGGAAATGCATGGGGGTGGCATGGGTACCCCCCCAGGACAACAACACATCCCCACAACACAAGGGGGGCTCGCAACAGGCCCCCACACTCTATCCCCGCCAGACTTTCCATGGCAATACCACCACCACCACCATGGAAAGGCTGGTTGACCCCCGCATCGTAATTTGGCGGACGTAGCCTGCTAGGCACTGCCACCATTTTACCCTATCTGAACCGTCCACCCTGTGGCGAATTTGTGGCAGGCGGTCTCTGAAGACATTGTCGTCCGATGGCAGAGGGCCCGCCAAACATGCGCTGTTTGATCCTTGTGTGGACTTCACACAAGCCTGCTACAGAGCACACATGAGCCTGTGTGTACCTCACTTGAGTCAGGATGGACCTCATTTTAGCTTTGTGTGAGCCTCATGTGCATCTCATGTGACCCTTGTGTACTCCTCATTTGAGCCTCGTGTATACCTCATGTGAGCCTAGCGTACTTTTCATTTGAGCCTCGTTTGCACCTCATGTGAGCCTCATGTATACCTCATGTGAGCCTCATGTACACCTCTATGACCCTAGGGTCACCTCATTTGAGCCTCATTTACACCGCATGTGAGCCTTGTGTACACCTCATGTGCACCTCATGTGACCCTCATATACTTCTCATTTGAGCCTCGTGTATACCTCATCCGAGCCTTGTGTACACCTCATGTGCAACATGTGTACCCCTCATGTGAGCCTCATGTGCACCTCATGTGAGCTTCTTGTGCACCTCATGTGACCCTAGGGTGCACCTCATGTGAGTCTCATGTATACCTTATGTGAGCCACATGTATACCTCATTTGAGTCTCATGGACACCTCATATTAGCCTCATGTACACCTCATGTGACACTAAGGTGCACCTAATGCGAGTCTCGTTTATACCTCATTTGAGCCTCATGTATACCTCATGTGACCCTAGGGTACTCCTCATGTGAGTCTTGGATATACCCCATGTGAGTCTCGGGTATATCTCATGTGAGTGTCATGTATACCTCATGTGAGCCTCATGTGTACCTCATATGAGCCTCGTGTACACCTCATGCAGCCCTATAATAGAACGGATGTGAGCATCATGTATACCCCATTTGAGCCTTGGGTATATTTCATGTAAGCCTTGTATGTCTCTCATGTGAACCTCTTGTGTACCTTATGTGAGCCTCGTGTGGACTACATTTGAACCAATATATGCCCAGTATGATTCATGTGATTTCTTTTGAGCCTCTTGTGGTAGCCATGTTTTCCCAATTTAAAATGCATTTCTTACCTTAACATGAGACACAGGTGGGATTAATTTGAGTCCCAGGTAAGCTTTATATAACTCATGCATGTATAATGTGTGTATAATGTCAGCCTCACATGAGCCTAATGTCTGCCTGATGCAAGTCTCATGTCAGGGTCATGTATGCCTGAGTGAGCCTCATGTCAGTCTGATGTGCGCCTCATGTCAGCCTCACTGGGGCCTCATGTCAGCCTCGCTGGAGCCTCATGTCAGCCTCACTGGAGCCTCATGTCAGCCTCACTAGAGCCTCATGTCAGCCTCGCTGGGGCCTCATGTCAGCCTTGATGGAGCCTCATGTCTGCCTCGCTGGAGACTCATGTCTGCCTCGCTGGGGCCTCATGTCAGCCTCAATGGAGCCTCATGTCAGCCTCGATGGAGCCTCATGTCTGCCTCGCTGGAGACTCATGTCTGCCTCAATGGAGCCTCATGTCAGCCTCACTGGGGCCTCATGTCAACCTCCCTGGAGCCTCATGTCAGCCTCACTAGAGCCTCATGTCAGCGTCACTGGGGCCTGATGTCAGCCTCGATGGAGCCTCATGTCAGCCTCACTGGGGCCTCATGTCAGCCTCACTGGAGCCTCAAGTCAGCCTCACTGGAGCCTCACGCTTCTGTTCAACAGAGCCCCCTTCCCCCCAGTGCAGCCACATTTGGAGCCCTCTTTTGGTGCGACGTGCTGAGACTCCAGTAGTTTCCTGTGTTTTTTACATCATGAGATCTGTGGGCAGATTCCTCATCTGCTGACCCCTCACATTTACAGAAGCCACTTCCTGGTGTTTGTACCTCTAAGAAGAACACGCTTTTTTCATCGAAGAAAGTTTGAGAGCCATGAACAGAAGATGTCAGTACTTCCGGCACATGTGATAATACTGTGCCTAGAAGCATGGCGCTGCTGCAGCGTACGCACAGTGGGCCAGATGTATCAAGATAATTATTTGTGATTGCCTAATTGCGAATCACAAGGTTTCACAAGTAGTGAATCGCAAAATGCCATGTTTGAAGGTGTATAGTACATCTTTTGCGATTCCTAGGGGGTCGCAAATGACCTACCTCATGAATATTCATGAGGTAGGTTGCAATTTGCGACCCCCTAGGAATCGCAAAAATCAAGGGGATGGTGGCCTGCTGGGGTCAGTAGACCACTATGTCTGTGATTGCTTATAAATAAAGTAATCTTTTTTTGTAAAGCAGCCTGTTTTCCTTAAAGGAAAACGAGATGCTTTACAAAAAGAAAAACAAAAGTGTTCTTTTCATTTTTTAAGAGCAGGCAGTGGTGTGTGGATTTAGATTTGCGAAACAGTTACCACCTACTTGACCAACATACATACAGATGCAGTTCGGTATTATGAAGGGATGCCCTAAACACGCCCTTCCTAACTAATACCAAATTGCAAACCCATTTTGCGACTCATTAACAGGTTACCAAATCGCAAAATTAGGTTTGCTGCATTGGAAAAGCAATTTTTGCGTTCGCAAACAGGCAGATTCTGCTTATCTGCCTGTTTGTGACTGCATAAATGCTTGCTACATCTGCCCCAGTGTATCCTGTCCAGCACTGACTGAAGGAGGAACTGACAGTGACTTTACCTCTAGACTTTCAAAGTTTTCATGAACTTGCCTCATCCAGGCCTCTCTCACATATCAATTTTACAAATGGCTCATTTGTGCTTTGCGGACCCCTGGGCAAGGGATGACTTGTGGTGCTAAATATTTGTGTAAGTGAAAGAGAATACACACAGCAGATTAAACGCAGTTATTGAAATATGCAAGCATGTATGCGTCAGTATAGGTGATGGAATGCATGCATCACCTGAGTGCACCCCAGGGGTTCACAAGTGTGCAAGCATAAGGAAACAAAGTCTAGAGCAGCAAATTAGTCCTGTTTACCAAGTCCCAGGTGCCATTCTGTGCTGTTGCGATTCTGGTCCATTCAGCAGAGGCTTGCGTATTAAGGAGGAAGTGAGGTGGCAAGGAGAAGCGGAGCAAGTGGCTGATGGTCGCATGCCGCAAGTCTGAGTCCAAGTCCAAGACGCGAGGCTACTGATTATTGTGACCTGAGCAGAAGAAAGGAGCAGGAGGAAGGTCCGGAGCCATCAGGCACCATCAGGCACCATCAGCCACCATCAGGCACCATAAGGCACCATCAGACACCATCAGGCACCATCAGGCACTATCAGACACCATTAGGCACCATTAGGCACCATCAGGCACCATCAGGCACCATCGGTCACCAACAGTCACCATCAGGCACCTTCAGACACCAGCAGTCACCAACAGGCACCATCAGACACCATCACACTCCATCAGGCACCATCAGACACCATCAGTCAGCAATAGGCACAATCAGACACCATCAAACATCATCAGGCACCATCAGACACCATCAGTCACCATCAGACACCATCAGGCACCATCAGGCACCATCAGACACCATCAGACACATCAGGCACCACCGGACACTATCAGACACCATTAGGCACCATTAGGCACCATCAGGCACCATCAGGCACCATCGGTCACCAACAGTCACCATCAGGCACCATCAGACACCATCAGTCACCAACAGGCACAATCAGGCACCATCAGTCATTAACAGGCACCATCAGACACCATCAGACACCATCAGGCACCATCAGACACCATCAGATACCATCAGGCACCATCAGACACTATCAGACACCATTAAGCACCATTAGGCACCATCAGGCACCATCGGTCACCAACAGTCACCATCAGGCACCATCAGACACCATCAGCCACCAACAGGCACCATCAGACACCATCAAACACCATCAGGCACCATCAGACACCATCAGTCACCAACAGGCACAATCAGACACCATCAGGCACCATCAGACACCATCAGTCAACAACAGGCACAATCAGGCACCATCAGTCATTAACAGGCACCATCAGACACCATCAGGCACCTTCAGTCACCAACAGGCATCATCAGGCACCATCAGGCACAAACAGGCACCATCAGGCACCATCAGTCATCAACAGGCACTATCAGACACCATCAGTCACCAACAGGCACCATCAGACACCATAAGACACCATCAGCCACCATCAGACACCATCAGTCACCAACATGCACCATCAGGCACCATCAGTCATCAACAGGCACAATCAAGCACCACCAGACACCATCAGACACCATCAGACACCATCAGGCCCCATCAGTCACCAACAGGCATCATCAGGCACCATCAGTCACCAACAGGCACCATCAGGCACCTTCAGTCACCAACAGGCACCACCAGGCACCATCAGTCATCAACAGGCACTATCAGTTCCAATCAGAAAGGGGAAAGCAGCAACTCTAGCATGAACCTGCAAGTGCTAGTGCCAGCACTATGCATAGGTGGGCTCCCCTTCTCCGTCACTGCCATTTCACTCCATCTGAGCCAAGGAGTCAGCGGTGGCCTTGGACATACCCAACTTTAAGGAGTGGGATCAAGAGTCCAGTGGTTTTGGTCTGCTGGTTCCCCCAAACTGTGCCATGCCATATTTGTACCAGAACCCTCAGTGGCACCGGAAAGAGAGTGGATCCACAGCAAGGTAAAGCAGACAGCAGCAGCATCCAAGAAGAAAAAGTTGAGAGTTGCTGGTAAGGTGGTGTGCTCATGTCCCCCTGTGTTGCTGCAGCATGTTTGAATACGCTCCCTTTGGCGCCCTCGGGAAGAAAGCTGCACCAGCCCAAAGACAAGACAAGGGAAGTCAAACTAGGGCAGTTGACACACTCAGCAATAAAAAGGAGAAACCTAGAGGGGCATCAAAGCATTAAGGCAATCAAAGGATTCATTTTGCAAATGAATTACCAACTGAACGCAGACTTTTAGGATGCTTATATTTAAGCAAACAACCAGTAGACAACTTCATAACATCAGCACCTGCGTTGGGCTCCCCCACAATGATTGTAAAGGCTCAAGTGAACTTCAAACAAGATTGTTTTTTCTCAGCCAGTAGGATCTCACTCTTTGTACACTTGCCCTCTCTCTGAACAATCTTCAGCTTACCAGGGTATTTCTGAAACATATCACAGATATCCGTCTCTAAGCTGGTCTGCACTCTAACAACCTCTTTGTTTTCAGTTTCACCATGGCACCAACTAATTCTTACTCTAAGGCTAACCTGTTATCACAAGTACGTCAGAATGCTTGCAAGATGTTTACCCCCTAACCTCGCTAAAAAGGGGCCAAAAAGCTGCAAACACAATACTCAAAAGGTTCCCTGAAATGCGAGTATCAGATGCTGATTTCTGCGCATCTAAGAGGGATGTGATTAATGACCTAATCCTCTTCAGTAACAGAAGAGCAGAAAGACTTCCTGTAACTTATGTTGTACATCTACTCAGCAAGCTACGACTTACAATAAAACAAAGCGTATAATTAATGACATGGGAGAAGCCTAATGCATTTACCAATGCTTGTCTTTCTTATGAGAACACTGTTCACTTGCAATGACATCAAGGTTTCAGGTTCTCTCACGTGTATTTCAATGGTGCTTGCATGCACGAGTCTGTAAACAATCCATGCATTTGGGAGGGGGGAGGTTTTATCATTAAGTGCTCATTTCTAGAAGTGGGATCCTTTAGAACACACTAGGCTGAAAATACACTTTAGAAGATGCCATTAGAAAACCAGGCAAAGTCTCCATTGGTATTCACAGAATATACGAGGGAATGGAATTCACTAAAGAAGCAAGGGAATGGAATTCACTAAAGAAGCAAGGGGATGGATTTCACAAAAGATAAAAGGGAATGGAATTCACTAAAGAAGCAAGGGAATGGAATTCACTAAAGAAGCAAGGGAATGGAATTCACTAAAGAAGCAAGGGAATGGAATTCACTAAAGAAGCAAGGGGATGGAGTTCACAAAAGAAGCAAGGGAATGGAGTTTACAAAAGATACAAGGGAATGGAGTTCACTAAAGAAGCAAGGGAATGGAATTCACTAAAGAAGCAAGGGAATGGAGTTCACTAAAGAAGCAAGGGAATGGAATTTACAATAGATACAAGGGAATGGAATTCACTAAAGAAGCAAGGGAATGGAATTCACTAAAGAAGGAATGGAATGGAATTCACTAAAGAAGCAAGGGAATGGAATTCACTAAAGAAGCAAGGGAATGGAATTCACTAAAGAAGCCAGGGAATGGAATTCACTAAACAAGCAAGAGAATGGAATTCACTAAAGAAGCAAGGGAATGGAATTCACTAAAGAAGCAAGGGGATGGAGTTCACAAAAGAAACAAGGGAATGGAATTCACTAAAGAAGCAAGGGGATGGAGTTCACAAAAGAAACAAGGGAATGGAGTTTACAAAAGATACAAGGGAATGGAATTCACTAAAGAAGCAAGGGAATGGAATTCACTAAAGAAGCAAGGGAATGGAATTCACTAAAGAAGCAAGGGAATTGAGTTTACAAAAGATACAAGGGAATGGAGTTCACTAAAGAAGCAAGGGGATGGAATTCACTAAAGAAGCAAGGGAATGGAATTCACTAAAGAAGCAAGGGGATGGAGTTCACAAAAGAAGCAAGGGAATGGAGTTTACAAAAGATACAAGGGAATGGAGTTCACTAAAGAAGCAAGGGAATGGAATTCACTAAAGAAGCAAGGGAATGGAATTCACTAAAGAAGCAAGGGAATGGAATTCACTAAAGAAGCAATGGAATGGAATTCACTAAAGAAGCAAGGGAATGGAATTCACTAAAGAAGCAAGGGAATGGAATTCACTAAAGAAGCAAGGGAATGGAATTCACTAAAGAAGCAAGGGGATGGAGTTCAGAAAAGAAACAAGGGAATGGAATTCACTAAAGAAGCAAGGGAATGGAATTCACTAAAGAAGCAAGGGAATGGAATTCACTAAAGAAGCAAGGGGATGGAGTTCACAAAAGAAACAAGGGAATGGAGTTTACAAAAGATACAAGGGAATGGAATTCACTAAAGAAGCAAGGGAATGGAATTCACTAAAGAAGCAAGGGAATGGAATTCACTAAAGAAGCAAGGGAATGGAATTCACTAAAGAAGCAAGGGAATGGAGTTTACAAAAGATACAAGGGAATGGAGTTCACTAAAGAAGCAAGGGGATGGAATTCACTAAAGAAGCAAGGGAATGGAATTCACTAAAGAAGCAAGGGGATGGAGTTCACAAAAGAAGCAAGGGAATGGAGTTTACAAAAGATACAAGGGAATGGAGTTCACTAAAGAAGCAAGGGAATGGAATTCACTAAAGAAGCAAGGGAATGGAATTCACTAAAGAAGCAAGGGAATGGAATTCACTAAAGAAGCAAGGGAATGGAATTTACAATAGATACAAGGGAATGGAATTCACTAAAGAAGCTAGGGAATGGAATTCACTAAAGAAGCAATGGAATGGAATTCACTAAAGAAGCAAGGGAATGGAATTCACTAAAGAAGCAAGGGAATGGAATTCACTAAACAAGCAAGAGAATGGAATTCACTAAAGAAGCAAGGGAATGGAATTCACTAAAGAAGCAAGGGGATGGAGTTCACAAAAGAAACAAGGGAATGGAATTCACTAAAGAAGCAAGGGAATGGAATTCACTAAAGAAGCAAGGGAATAGAATTAACTAAAGAAGCAAGGGGATGGAGTTCACAAAAGAAACAAGGGAATGGAGTTTACAAAAGATACAAGGGAATGGAATTCACTAAAGAAGCAAGGGAATGGAATTCACTAAAGAAGCAAGGGAATGGAATTCACTAAAGAAGCAAGGGAATGGAATTCACTAAACAAGCAAGGGAATGGAATTCACTAAAGAAGCAAGGGAATGGAATTCACTAAAGAAGCAAGGGAATGGAATTCACTAAAGAAGCATGGGAATGGAATTCACTAAACAAGCAAGAGAATGGAATTCACTAAAGAAGATAGGGAATGGAATTCACTAAACAAGCAAGAGAATGGAATTCACTAAACAAGCAAGGGAATGGAATTCACTAAAGAAGCAAGGGGATGGAATTCACAAAAGAAGCAAGGGAATGGAATTCACTAAAGAAGCAAGAGAATGGAATTCACTAAAGAAGCAAGGGAATGGGATTCACAAAAGAAGCAAGGGAATGGAATTCACAAAAGAAGCAAGGGAATGGAATTCACTAAAGAAGCAAGAGAATGGAATTCACTAAAGAAGCAAGGGAATGGGATTCACAAAAGAAGCAAGGGAATGGAATTCACTAAAGCAGCAAGGGAATGGAATTCACTAAAGAAGCAAGGGAATCAAATTCACAAAAGAAGCAAGGGGATGGAGTTCACAAAAGAAGCAAGGGAATGGAGTTCACTAAAGAAAAGAGGGAATCGAATTCACAAAAGAAGCAAGGGGATGGAGTTCACAAAAGAAACAAGGGAATGGAGTTTACAAAAGATACAAGGGAATGGAATTCACTAAAGAAGCAAGGGAATGGAATTCACTAAAGAAGCAAGGGAATGGAATTCACTAAAGAAGCAAGGGAATGGAATTCACTAAAGAAGCAAGGGAATGGAGTTTACAAAAGATACAAGGGAATGGAGTTCACTAAAGAAGCAAGGGGATGGAATTCACTAAAGAAGCAAGGGAATGGAATTCACTAAAGAAGCAAGGGGATGGAGTTCACAAAAGAAGCAAGGGAATGGAGTTTACAAAAGATACAAGGGAATGGAGTTCACTAAAGAAGCAAGGGAATGGAATTCACTAAAGAAGCAAGGGAATGGAATTCACTAAAGAAGCAAGGGAATGGAATTTACAATAGATACAAGGGAATGGAATTCACTTAAGAAGCTAGGGAATGGAATTCACTAAAGACGCAATGGAATGGAATTCACTAAAGAAGCAAGGGAATGGAATTCACTAAAGAAGCAAGGGAATGGAATTCACTAAACAAGCAAGAGAATGGAATTCACTAAAGAAGCAAGGGAATGGAATTCACTAAAGAAGCAAGGGGATGGAGTTCACAAAAGAAACAAGGGAATGGAATTCACTAAAGAAGCAAGGGAATGGAATTCACTAAAGAAGCAAGGGAATAGAATTAACTAAAGAAGCAAGGGGATGGAGTTCACAAAAGAAACAAGGGAATGGAGTTTACAAAAGATACAAGGGAATGGAATTCACTAAAGAAGCAAGGGAATGGAATTCACTAAAGAAGCAAGGGAATGGAATTCACTAAAGAAGCAAGGGAATGGAATTCACTAAAGAAGCAAGGGAATGGAATTCACTAAACAAGCAAGGGAATGGAATTCACTAAAGAAGCAAGGGAATGGAATTCACTAAAGAAGCAAGGGAATGGAATTCACTAAAGAAGCATGGGAATGGAATTCACTAAACAAGCAAGAGAATGGAATTCACTAAAGAAGATAGGGAATGGAATTCACTAAACAAGCAATAGAATGGAATTCACTAAAGAAGCAAGGGAATGGAATTCACTAAAGAAGCAAGGGGATGGAATTCACAAAAGAAGCAAGGGAATGGAATTCACTAAAGAAGCAAGAGAATGGAATTCACTAAAGAAGCAAGGGAATGGGATTCACAAAAGAAGCAAGGGAATGGAATTCACAAAAGAAGCAAGGGAATGGAATTCACTAAAGAAGCAAGAGAATGGAATTCACTAAAGAAGCAAGGGAATGGGATTCACAAAAGAAGCAAGGGAATGGAATTCACTAAAGAAGCAAGGGAATGGAATTCACTAAAGAAGCAAGGGAATCAAATTCACAAAAGAAGCAAGGGGATGGAGTTCACAAAAGAAGCAAGGGAATGGAGTTCACTAAAGAAAAGAGGGAATCGAATTCACAAAAGAAGCAAGGGAATGGAATTCACAAAAGAAGCAGTGAAATTACATTAACCAAGGAGTAAGGGAATGGAATTCACTAAGAAGCAAGGAAATGGCATTCACAAAAGACGTAAGGGAATTAAATTCCCTTAGGAAGCAAGGGAATTACATCCATCAATCAATCAGTCATTTGTAGATTACGCTACTCACCCGTGAGGGTCTCAAGGCACTAAGGGGAGAGGGAAAGCAGCTACTGGTCGAACAGCCAGATTTTGAGAAGTCTCCTGAAGGTCAACAGGTCCTGGATCAGGCGCAGGTGGGCAGGGAGGGTATTCCATGTCTGGGGGGTGAGGTGGAAGAAGAATCTGCCGCCAGCGGTCATACGGCGGATGCGAGGGACAGTGGTGAGGTCAGAGGAGCGATGCTGGTGGTTTGGGGTGTACAAGGACAGTCGTTCATTGAGGTAAGCTGGTCCGGCGTGGTGGAGAGCTTTGTGGGCGTAGGTGAGGAGCTTGAAGGTGATCCTTTTATTGACTGGGAGCCAATGCAGATCTCTCAGGTGGGTGGTGATGGGGCTTTGGCATGGGAGTCTGAGGATGAGGCGTGCAGAGGCATTTTTTATGCATTGGAGTCTCTTTTGGAGTGTAGCCATGGTTCCTGCATTGAGGCCGTTGCCGTAGTCTAGCCTGCTGCTGACGAGTGCTTGGGTAACGGTTCTTCTGGTTTTGGTGGGGATCCACCTGTAGATCTTGCAGGGCATGCAGAGGGTGTCGAAGCAGGAGGAGGAGACAGTGTTGACTTGCTGGGTCATGGAGAGTGTTGATCAGGATGAACCCCAGGTTGCATGCGTGGTTGGTGGGTGTGGGGGCAGCCCCCAGCATGGCCGGCCACCAGGAGTCATCCCATGCGGAGGGGGTGGAGCCGAGGTGACAGCCTTCATTCCCTCGTGGAGGTTAGATTTGGTGGTGGCCAGGTCCTTAGTGAGGGTGAGGATCAGCTGGTTGTCCTCGGCGTATGAGACGATGTTGAGGTAGTGTGCTCGGATGATGTTGGCGAGCGGCACCATGTAGATGTAGAAAAGGGTCGGGCTGAGGGATGATCCTTGGCATTCATGAGGGCTGCGTGGGTTTCTGGTGTCTCGTCATTGCGCCACTGCTTCTCGAGTCTTCTGCAGGTGTGCTTGGAGTTCTGGAGGTGGGCGTTGAACCAGATGGCTCTCGTGTAGGTACGCCTGTTGGATGGTTTCCTGATCAGGACGAGGGTGTTGGTGCAGTCATCGATCCATTATCTGAAGCTGTGGGCTGCTGTGTCGGTTTTGGAGCGCTCGGGTGGAGGGTCTCGGGCGAGTGTTGTGATGATCTGGTCTTCCGTGACTTTTTTCCAGTTGCAGTGTGGGGTATGTTGCAGTTGGTTGTGTGCGGTGTGTTTCTCAAAGGAGAAGTTGATGCGGTGGTGGTCGGTCCAGTGGAGTTCGGTGGTGTGGCTGAAGGTGACGTGGCTGATGGCTGAGAAGATGGAGTCGAGTGTGTATCTATTGGACTGGGTGGGTATCGTGACGAGTTGTTTGAGTCCGAGGTTGGCGAGGTTGTTGATCAGCGTTGTGGAGTTGTCGTCGTTGCCGTTCTCAAGGTGGAAGTTCAGGTCTCCAAGGTGGTGCTGTGATCGACGTGGATCTGGAAGTGTAGATGTTGGGCCGTGCTGAGGGCATCTTCGGTGTTGGTTGAGATTCTGATGGTGTTCCTGTGGATGATGGCGACTCCTCCTCCTGGTTTGTTGTTGTTTCGGTCCCTGCGTCAGGAATGCGATGTCTGGAGCGGAGGAGTGGAGCAGGTCCCAGAGTTCGAAAGTGTGCGTGTGGACTGAGCAGGTGTTGTGTAGTATGCAACTGAGATGGTTGTGACCTGCAGTGTTGGGATGGTGGGGGTGTGCAGGTGTGTGCTGTATGGTGTAGCTGCAATTCCGGCAGTTGAAAGGTCCGTGGGTGTGCTTCGGGGTGGCCTGGAAGTAGGTAGAGTTTTGACCGGAGTTGGGTGCGTTGAGGGTGTTTGTGTCGTATCGGCGTTGGGTCTTTTGGTGGTCGATGGGGCCTGGGGTACTGGCACTGGGCGTGGTCCAGGTGCAGACAGGCTTGCCTTTGGCCCGCCAGCAGCGCGCCCGCTGTGCATGGTCACCGTAAGAAGGGGAGGGGGTGGGAGCAGAGGTAGGGGGCAGGAGGGGGTGTGAGGGGGCAGGCTCGTGGGGCGGGGGCAGCGGCATCAGCAGCAGGAAACAAGGCGCGACACAGGCACATCCACATTAACTTCACCATAAATGTAGGAGGATTCCTTTGGCAAGGAGCTGAATTCTGGGGTTCAGGTACTGATGTCACACCAACGTCTGGAAAGATGGTTCTGGACAAACGTGACACAATCTCTTAAGGCTGGTTTGGACTACGTGTCCAACACTTGACTCTCTAAAACCTCTCTGCAGCACCAACTACTCGATCAATAGAGTTTGGAAGAGACTCTGAGTTCCAACCCAAAGAACCTCGGTAATCCCACGAGAGAAGGAACTGGGAAGCCCTGGAATAAAGGACATTAGAACATTGGAAGTTTGAGCGCTCCATTGGAGACAGTGGAGTGCTCTGGGCTTTGATTGGCTGGTAGAAGCCCAGAGAGCAACATTCTAATGTTTGCCTTTTTACAGCTATTGCTGTGAACAAGGGGCTTATGGAGCCCGATGGGATTTCATCCCCCTTGGTCTCCATGAGACCTTTACTTTACTAATTAGAATATTCTGCCCTCTAGGTGTGGAATATTCTAACAGCCTTTTAGCCCTCCGTAGAGGCTATATCGGCCAATAAAAGCACCTCCATTGTTAAAGGCTTTAATGCTGGAGCGGGCCTGTAATGGACAGTATAGCTCACTACGGTGGGCTACAAGGCTATATTCTGAACCGCTCTCCCAGTTCTGTTGTTGGTTACAAAGCTCTTGAAACAGGTTCTGGAAGAGAGAGACTTCTACTTAAATGAGGAAATCCTTTACCTATCCACCAATGTCATATTACAGATGCAGGTGCAGAGGTCTTCAAGAGGGGCAGTGAGCGTTCGTCACATAGAGGTGGAGTACTGTCAGCCCCTCCAAGGGTGCTGCTTTGAAGGGTGTCACGGGGTTCCCAGCGACCTCATAGGAAACCCCCTTGCTGGCAGATGTAGTCATTGACTATACCTCCCTGCAGAGGAATCTTAGCCCCACCCTCTTTGATTTGATTTGATTTGATTTATCCATTTGTAAAGTGCGCGAATGCTCAAGGGCTTCTTGACGCTATGACAGATCACATACTGCTGGGACAGGCAGCTAGAGCAGGGCAGTGAAGAGCTAAGTTTTGACTGCCTTTCTAAAGGATCTCAAAGATGGGCTGTTTTTTATGGAAAGAGGCTGCCGGTTCCAGGCTCGTGCTATGTGCAGCAAGAAGCTTCTTCCACCCCATCTGACCCGTCTAAATTTCGGGACCTTGATGTGTTTTAATTGGCTGGATCTAAGAAATATGTCCGGCTCGTACAGTTTTAGGTGGGACTTCAGGAATAAAACTTTAAAACTCAGGCCTGGTTCCCCCATGCAGTGAAAGGCGGACCTGTAATTCCAATAGCTGGCCTGCCTTTCACTAACATGATGCTCAAAGCGCAGGTGCGACCTTTGAAGTGATTGCCATGAAGCAGGGTTGAACAGCGTGCCCTAAAAATAATATGCACCATGTGTTTTCCTTCAAAGACACTGTGCTGGAAACTTACCAAATAAACATACTTTATTGTTAGATTTGGGGGTCTCTGGTTGGCACAGGTATGCACTTGTGACAAACAGAGACCCTCTCCTCTAGTCAGGGAAAGGGACTTACTCCTAAAAATAACCCCTGCTCACCCTCTAGGTAGTGTGGCGCGAGCAGACAAGGCTAAACTTGAGGGCGTTTAGTAGTTAAGCATTTATGACCATACACAGTAACCTCCTGACCCACCACAAATGGACACCAGTCTAGTATTTGTCAAAATAGGTATGCTTTATATAAATATATATCTCTATGCAGGCTTAATACAAGACCATAATAACTTATTTTTTTAAATAAGCCACAAGATGGGTTATAGAAAGTGTTTCTTAAATCACTGCGTAGTTCTTTTAGTTGTGCGCGTGGCGCACTCTTTGTCCGACTCCTTATACTGTGCTCACAAAGTCAAATAGTAGTATCTGGACGTTGCGGACCTCGGGGTCTGTGGCGTGCGCACAGGGGCACGAACTGGGGCACAGTAGCTTGTGAGGAGAGGAGTCCAGCTCAGACGGGCATGCCGGATATGGTGGAGGACGGGGCGCAGGTCGGTCTCCTGATGCAATAATCCCGGCTGAAGCGACGTCGTGGGGACGATGCAGAGAGCGGGGGCCATGGGGCGATGAGCCGGACGAGGCGGATGCTCCGGGACGCTGAGGGCGTTGCGGCGTTCGAGCCGTACCTTCGGGTCTGCGGGGGGAGCTGCGTTCCAAGGGGGGCAGGCACGGCATGGGGCTTCCAGTACGGGACGTACGGGAGGCTCTTCAGTGTGCGGCGTGGCCCAGCGGGACTCAGGAGTGCAAAGGGGGGCGGCCTGGTACGTCTCGTACGTACGGGCCATCCGGGGCTGTAGATAAGTATGGGCGAAATTTGGTAATTTGCAGTCCGTGAATTCGCGCAAAATCGAATTTGCGATCCGCATAATCCACAAATTCGTGCGAATTTGCGTATTTTTTTGCGTGTTCGCAGAGTTTTTTTGCGTATTTGCAGGCCGCTTGCAGCGCACCGACCGCGAAGTTACCCATGCGGTCATACATGGGCACGGCCATCTTGTGCGCGTTGCGTATTTCCGTTTCCAGGCGCTATTGGCAAGCTCGCGTTGTGTGCGGCGCACTATTAGGAGTTCGCGTGTATTTTTGCGTGCTCGCAGGGGAAATATCGCGCAAACTTACCCACGTGCTCCTCAATGGGCGTGGCCATCTTGTTTTTCATTCATTGGTATGGTTCTGGGCATGCTTTTCCTATCCTCACCTAATCTCTGCAATCCTTTGTTTCTTTGAACTTTTATTTGATCTTTTTTACTCATTGTCTATCCCTCTATTTTTCTACATCTATATTTTGTGTTTTTTTCAACTTTTCGTTACTTTTAAAGCTATTTTTTAAAACTCTTTTCTTTTCTTTACTTTTTCCCTATTTTTTTCTATTTTTTTTCTTCAGCTGTCCATGACCATGCCAAAGGTAAGAGTAAGGGGAAGGGTCCCGCACCCCGCACCTGGCTCCCATTCGGGCGTTTGAGGGGGGTGCAAGTGGTGGCCCGGGAGATTTTCACCGCGGTGGAGGTGGCCGCCCTTATATTTTTTGTTCTGCGCCAACTCCCTAAGACCGTGACTGCAGGGGGCAGGCCTGGTCAAGGGTATGGCCTCCGGGAGCGTCGCCAGAGGTGGGATAAGGTGTGCCGGGCTATGCAGAGGGAGTTGGGGTCAGGCGCACCTACGACCAAGCGACGCACCGGTGGGCCGACGTCCTCGACCGGGAGCAGGTCCTGCTCCACCTGATAGGCGTGGAGATCCCTGGCCTTGGTGAGTAGCTATTTAATAACTATTTTGTATTCTTCTGCTCTGTGTTATATTGCTAATATATTCTTTTTCCTGAAGAGCAAGATTGCTGCCTATTCGATTACATTGCAGGTAAAATAGTGTTTAGATAGCTTCTGTGATTACAGGTGCTCGCCTCCTCCGTGGCGTTGCTACTATGCTTACTTGTTTGCAACTTTGTGCTCATTTGGCCTGAATATGTATGAGTGTAGTACTTTACAGAACTGCGTAATGCTAGAGAGACTAGAGACTCAAGTCTAGTCCTTCCTTTGTACTCCTGCTGCCACTAAGAAGAAGAGATAGTGATGGATTGATAGGTTGAGTATATTATGACTTGTTATTAGTAGTGGGACATTTTTTAGTGCTCTGCAATCATGATGACAGACTTTGTCTGTCACGTTGCGTGCTGCTGAGTGCTGGCAGTTGTAGTAAAACCTTTTTGTTGTTGGTTTAGTTAGTGATTTACATAACTTTCCAAGTAGACGGTCTGTGAATCCAGCAATACTGCACTAGTATCCTTCTAGTTCACCAGATTAGATAGGTCAATACATGTATCCAATTGTTGCTAATTTGTTTCCCCGAGATAATTTTAGATTGTGGTCAAAGAAATCAAATATTTCCAAAAAACAATCATCCATGTTTGTGTTTATTTCATGATCATCAGCACCTCCCAGGGGCAAGGCAGCAACATCCCAGACTCCGGTGGAACAGAGTGGGCAGGAACGGTCCACTGCAGGCTCTTCTGCTGGCCCCAGTAAGTTGTTCTATTGTTATATTAATACTTATACTTCCCTAACTTTTACAGCTCCTATTCATTCCAAACTGTTTCCTAATTCTATTTTTACAAAATAGTCTTTGATCTTCTTGTAGACTGTTTCTACTTTCTTATCCTGCCTCTCTACCATCACTCTCTGTGCTACTACTATTTACTATTATTTATGAGTCATCTGTGTAGGTAGCTATATTGACCAGTCTGCAAACAGTGTTAAACAAAACTCTGATCCAGCAATAGCTCTAGAGGCACTCAGTGCAGTCGTCTGGGTTGCCCTTGCTGTCTATTCCAGTCTTCTTAATGTTAGTGCTTTGACACTTTCCAACAACAAAATGTCTATGTCCACCAAGAATAAGCTAGTAGATGGCTTTTTGATTTGATAGTAGCACATACCATACCGCTAGTGTTTCAGGGACTATTCTGCACATACAGAAGTATGGACAAGAGAAATAGGACATTGTTGATGATAGGTGCAGTTCGACTTTCCACATACCTCAGTCAGAAATAACTATGCGGGACTCGGGAGCCCTCAACTTGTTGGAACTTCAAGTCCTTCTGGTGGTGATGAGGAGTAGTTGGTTCTGTCTGTAATTATAAAAATGTTGCACGTTAAAGAGCAAGCATTCATGAGTTGTGCCAAAAAGTGTTGCATGTTATAGCTAAGCATATAAGTTAACACCCTCCCCAAAACCGTGACTTCTTTTCAGTCCCAATAATTAAAAATTGTTTAACATTTTCTCTTCCATTACGAGATGAAGTAGGGGGTGGTGTATGGCATCTAAAAATATGACATGTTTTTTCTAGGTGTCACAACAACGGATGCAGCACTTGCCACCACCAGTGCCGGGGCCAGCAGCGCGGAGGGGTCCACTCAAGCGGCGGATGCGGCGGCGCCACAAATGCCACCAGGAGGAGCTGAGGGGGATGGCTCAGCAGCGGCGGACGGTGGTAAGTTATTATTATACTCCTTACTTATTGACATTTTAGAGTAGGCTCACAAAGGAGTGTATGATGTACTGTACAGTAGACAGTACACTACTACAAGTACACTGTACTGTTAAGAACAGTTAATGATTTAGAACTTCATTTTTTTAGCCAATCACGGAGAAGACAGTCACCCTTGACTTAGCAATAGCATTAGCGATGGTAGTTCTCGAGTAAGCAATGGCCGCCTCTATTTGACTTCAAATCAGCTGGGAAACTTTTATCATGAAGCCAAGTCATATCAGATGAACTTGAGGGATGTGATGAACGAAAAGGAAAAGAACTTAGGGTCAATGGAAGGACGAGCGAGTCGTAACATTTATGACTAAAGAATGATACGTGTTTTTGAATGCAGGCAGAGGTGGCTGAAAGGAAGGAATCAGGTGCATGGCTGCTTGAAGCAAGGATGGTTGGAGGAGAAAGAAAAAATGACTGCCTGTGTGGGTCAATCAGAAAATTCATGTGTGGTGTGCATTGCAATATATCATTTGGGTGAAACTCAAATGCAAGTCAAAATGGTGGTTTACCAAATAAAATGAAAAGGGTGTTATTTGGTTGTTGAGAAAAAGTAAAGTTGTTACAGTTGAGACATTAAAAAGAATGATAGACGTTTACTTTGGAAGCCTGGATGGTATCTTCTTCCTCATACATAGCAGAGGTGTATGTAGAGCAGACGCTCAGTGGATGAAGTGTGTTACTTTGTTCGAACAGCATGTCCGTGCCAGAGTAGCAAAGCAGAGGAAATCCAAATACTACAAGTTGTGATTGTTCAGAAACTCTCCCTTGCCCAAAGTAACAGTACAGTAGTTTACTTTGCAAGCACAGCATATATTGTGTATGTATTGTATAGTTGACAATTATATCAAGTCAATTCCCTTCCTCCGGCAATTATGGTTACCACACTCACTCCCTATATTCATAATTTTCTTTCTGCTGTGTTAATCATGGGTGGACTATCGCTGTTGTTCACTCAATCTATCACAACAAAGCACCTAAAGTCATCCGTCATATAAGCAAAGAGATCATGTGATCGGCTGGATACATGATCGGAAATGAATAATCTTCATTTTCCTTTTGTAGTACTGAAGGCCCAGGGGGGTCCGAAAAAAAAATCCATTGAGCATTAGCCCTTGATGTAACAGAGTATGGCCAGTGCCACCCCTATACAAAAGTAAGAGCTTCCCTATCCCCACCTGCATGTACTGCTTAAAGTAATACATGCAAGTCTGTGTCTTCATGGCTTGTGTCTCTTTTTCTTGGGTGCAAGCTGACTGAGCTGGCATTATGCCGGCTAACACAAGTTAACACAAGTCTTACTCTCTTAATTTCTATGCAGATAAGTACTTAATCAATAATAACTCAATCGAAATGAAGGAAAACAGAGTCCGTGGTGTAAGAGTTTCTAAGGGTTTTATTCCTCATAAAGGAATCAGGATATCATGTTCTGACCACCACACAGGATGTCAGAAGGGATAGATGAGCGCGCCGTCGTTTATTGACAATACATAGCTTATATACTTGATTTACATCATAATGTTCAATGTAAGAGGCGTAACAGCTGAGAGAAGACAAGATAACAGTATACACGTGGTGCTAGTACATCATCAAGAGGCGTAAACTAGGCGTGAACTAGGGTGTGTGCTAGAAACGTCACGGATAGGTGACGCAAGTGGGTGGCACCAAGGGGTGGTGCTAACAGAATGTTGCAATGTCAGCAGAAATCGGAAGCTTGGATGCGCGCGCAGCTGCATGACGTGTGATAGACGGGGTGCAGGGGACTTGACATTTACACTGGCGGAAAGAGACAGAAGTCTGGCATGTCAGATCAACTTGTGCTTCTATCATATCTGATATCTGATGTTTAGGAACTAAGCTATCTGGGCAGAAAGGTCTCTAGAGCAGAAGCTATTCTATACTTGCTGTGAGTGCGTGTATAAGCGCCTGAATGTCTGTATGAGAAGCGTGGGGGCATGGGGCCTTCCATGGAAGCATGGCAACAGAGGCTATGAATTACTTGCATAAAGACAGGTCGGCCCTTTAGCCCTGTAGCTGGGGAAGGATGTTTACTGAAGCTAGCAGGCTGGAATGTATCTTCGGGGAGGAAAACAGATAACTCGAAGGTTATAGTCAATCTTGGCAGGCAGCAGGCTGAGCTGAGCACGGAGGGCCGCGCTAGAAGTAAGTCAGAGTTCACGGGTACGGGGGCTGCTTGGGCAGAGGCCCTCGCAGTCAGAAGCCAGAAAAAGAGGCTCGGTGGCAGAGATTCAGGGCCTACTTTCAGCCAGGCTGAAAAACGTAGGAGTACACTTCAAAAAGACGTTGGCATAGCATACTTAGGAACGGACCATCAAACCCATTCATGGTGGGTCTGAAAGAGGACAAGTTAACGTTGGACGCAAATGTATTTGCGTCTTCATAGCTGGTACAGGAGGGAAGTTACATGCACTTTTAACTCGTACATGGAGTCGGTGGGGTACTCGCTAGGGAACACAACATGACCATAAAATTTATATTACCTCATTCCCTCCTTGTTCCCTACGGACCCTTCATGATATATCGATCCTCATAAATCGATCAGTTTGTTCTTGTAACATTATATGTTCGTCTTTCTTTCTTTGACTGTTTGAGAGGCAACTGGAATGCTCAATGCAGGATGTGGCACACAGTCCACATATCGCTGGCCCACACTGCAGGCACAGGCAACAACTGAATACTATAACAAGGCCAATGCCTAGGAACGATAAGATCTTCCATCCCCAATCTGTTAACGTAGTCCAGAACCAACCGGACCAAGTCCAGGTGCCTGGATTCTGATGTATCTGATTTGCAATTTTATGTAAACGGGTGATAGCTTGATAGACAGATGGTGCGTTTTGTGGAATGAAAACACAGCAACTTGACCCGATGACCTTACAGGCTCCACCTCTATCTGCCAAGATGACGTCAATCACAAGGCGATTTTGAAGGACAACAGTCCGTATAGCAGACTGCTCCTCTGTTAAGTTACCTAGAGCGGAGGCAGTTTCGTTCACTACTGCTTCGAGTGTTCTCGTTAATCTGCGTATTAATTTACTGTTTTGGACAGGCCCTAGGAAGAAAAAGAATCCTTTATTGAAATCAGTGTACTGTTCCCATGCCGTTTCTGTGTAGTCGACAAGGGGAATATCTCTTTTGGGTCTATTCGGTGCTAGATTCGTATTTCTATGGTAATCAGGGGGAGCTAGAAAAACAGGTGGCAGGAGGAAGGCAATGTAACAGGTACCATCCCAATCTGGAGGCAAACGTATGTATGCGGTATGACCACAAACAAAGTAGGAATGACTGATAGCTTTAAAGGACGATTTACCATGGTCACTGAACTCGACCACAGTAGTGCATTTACTATGACCTACGTGTACTGAACCTTTCTTGCTAACACATAATTCACCTGTGACTGGTAGTACTAACATATGGGGCAGAACTGGAGCAGTTTCAGATTCAACAGTGAGGATCATAAGGCTAATTGTGTAATTACCTAATCCATATACTTCATTTTCTAGATCAGTTCCTATTCGAGTGGGAAGTCCCTCTTTATCAGGATAACAGACGTTGAGCAGGACTAAGTTCAAGTTTCCCCAAACCCAGCCCCCATTGAAAACAGCAATATCAGGATCTAAAGAATTAATTATTTTAAACCATGCTCCACAGGAGCCATTGTGAGTGAATGGGTACGGAAAGAGAGGCAGAGCTCCCTTGTAATTCTGGTAGGGAGGGAGTCGGCCACATATCCAACAGTCTGTAGCATTATTTGTCTGATGGGAATGGTGTAACATACTAATGAATGTATTGTTGCGCAGCGCAAGTCTGTAAGAGAGTTCATGTGCGGGAAGTTCACTAAAAGTGTGTTCAGCAGAGACATTGTAAGCAGATTGTTCACGCCTGAAAATAGGCCAGTACATAGGAAGCAGAATGCTGGCAATAATAATTAGAATACTCAGAATAAACATGATTATTAGTGTCACTATGCAGTGACTACGAAGTGTTTTGCAATATGTTCTTCTCTTTTCCTCTCTCTCTCTAACTCGATCTAGGGGATACATGTCAGAAACTATTTAACCGATTCACCTAGGGGAGGACTTAAACAATTAAACTGTCTGACTTGCTAGATCGAAGCTTCATACGGTAAAGTTCTTGAGGAGTCTTTTCTCTTTTAGGCACAGTAACGTCTTGTGCTTCAACACAGTCTTTGGTGGGGGTGGACGAGTCAGAGTCCTGTTTCAGTCCGTTTTTTAGTTCATTGCATAGTTTGATGTGACTCGTGTGGACCCACCCCTTTCTCCCCTCGATTTTCACGGCGGTCCTGGTGGTAAGCAGAACGGTCTTTGGAGACTTCCAGCGGGGCTCCAGCGGACTTTTCCGGTCGAAATTCCGGACGAGTACCAGGTCCCCTGGACGGACCTCATTCGCCTTTACATCGGTGTTGTCAGGGAAGGCTGCGGCAACCTGTGAACGACATGATTGGAGTGCAGACATCAAGGAGGCAAGGTAATCTGTCAACATGTTACAATCAATATCAGTGATCTTTTTCGGAACGGGCGTCCCCCACATATTCGGCGGTCTGCCAAAGACCACTTCGTACGGGGATAGCCCTGATCTCGAGTGGGCGACCATTCTCATGTAGAATAGTGCCACGGGCAGGGCGACTATCCAGTCGACCCCTTTTTCCTGACAGATCTTGGCAAGACGGATTTTTAGTGTCTGATTATGCCTTTCTACAAGGCCAGCTGCTTCGGGATGTCGGACACAGTGGAACCTCCACTGATATCCTAGCAAGAGGGAAACTTGTCTCATCAGCTCGGACGAGAACGGCTGTCCGTTATCTGAATACACGACACGGGGCAAACCGTACCGTGGGAAGAATTCACGAACCAACTGTCTGGCAGTGGTCGGAGCAGTGTAGTCTGGGACTGGGTATGCTTCGGTCCAGCGGGACAGAGCACAAACAATTACAAGGACATACTTAAATCCTCTACAGCTATTCATCTGGATATAATCCATCTGGAGGACTTCAAAAGGGTGATCGGGAGGATGAAATCCACCTTGCTCAACAGGGACACTTTTACCTGGATTGAACTGACAACAGATCATGCAAGTACGCACTTTCTGTTTTGCTGCTGCTCGTAAGTGTTTGTTGTACCAGAGATTCTGTAAACTGTCTAACATGGCTTTCTCTCCAAGATGGGCAGGACTATGTGCGGTATTTATCATGACTTGAACCATTGAGTCGGGGAGAAACCATATAGATTTTCCCTTCGTCACCCAACCTTGATCTGTCTGAATCCCTCCTAGTTCAGTCCATTTCTTTATCTCCTCTGGAGTAGCATGTGTCTGGATATCAATTACATCTAGGGCGGGATCTCTAACTGCCATACACTGGGTCTGGACTATTGTCTTTGTCACATCAGTAGTCTGGGTGTGAGTCAGTGCTGTATGTTTTGCTGTCTGGTCTGCCAGGTCGTTACCCTGGGAAACAGAATCTGTGACTTTAGTATGTGCCTTACACTTCATGACTGATATGCCCGAGGGCAAATGTATTGCTTCTAACAGTGCTTGAATGAGGGGGCCATGTTGGATCTTGGCCCCATGGGAAGTCAGAAAACCTCGTTCTTGCCAGAGGACTCCGAAGTCGTGTACAACTCCGAAGGCATAGCGGGAATCTGTGTATATGTTAACATTTCTGTTCTTGGCTAGAATACAGGCTCGAGTCAGAGCGATGAGCTCTGCCGCTTGAGCAGACAGTGTGTCAATACGATGTGTTTCTTTAATTTCAGTTTCAGTGGTCACGGCGTACGCGGCCACTAATTCTCCTGTACTTGTTCTCATGCATGAACCATCCACATAAAGTGTCAGGTCTGGATTTGTCAATGGGACATCTGTTAAGTCTCGTCTAGGCTTAGTTACTGCATTAATTATTTCTATACAATCATGCGGAGCTGGATCTGTCATAACTGTAGGTAACAGTGTTGCTGGGTTCAGGATGCTGCAACGTCTGATTTCTATGTGTGGCTGGAATAGTGTTAATTCATAACCTGTCAGTCGTGCTATAGTTAAGTGTTGAGTCTGGGTTCTGTTTAACAAAACCTCTACAGAATGTGGTACTTGAACTGTTAACTGATGACCTAAAACAATTGAATCACTTTGTCTTATTGCTAACGCTGTTGCTGCTACTGACTTTAAGCACGCAGGGAGTGCTTGAGCTACTGAATCCAATGTACTAGAAAAATAAGCACAAGGCTTATGTGAACCTGCTTGGTCTTGAGTGAGGACAGACAACGCTGTGCCATCACGTTCTGTAACAAAAAGTGTAAACGGTTTGCTGTAACATGGTGTCGCTAAAACTGGTGCTTGGCATAAAACTTTCTTTAATTCTTCAAAAGCTTGTGTGTGTTCCTGAGTCCAAGGGAGGACAGTCGAAGTCGCTGCCTCCTGTGTCGTTAACTGGATGAGTGGTTTAGCTAAGAATGCATACTGGGGAATCCATTGTCTGCAGTACGAGGTGAGGCCTATGAAGGCCCGCACTTCCTTTTGTGTCTTGGGTTGCGGCATGTTCACAATTAACTGAATGCGATCGGGAGTGAGCTGTCTCCCCACTTTGGACAGCAAGTGACCCAAGTACACAACTTGCTGAACACAGAATTGTAGCTTCGAAGGAGACACCTTGTGTCCCTTGTCGGCCAGGAAATGTAAAACTGTCAGTGATGCTTTTTCACATTCGGGCTCACTTCGTGCGGTGATCAGCAGATCATCGACGTATTGTAGTAAAGCGGTGTTAACTGGCATTTGAATACAATCTAGTTGTCTTTTCAGTGCTTGACTATAGATGCTGGGGCTTTCTGTGAATCCTTGAGGTGCGCGCGAAAATTTGAAACTGCGTCCATTTAAACAGAATCCGAAGAGATATTGGCTCTCTGGATCAATAGGCACGCTGAAGAAGGCGTTCTTGAGATCAATTACAGTAAAGAACGTTGCTTCTGAATCAATAGCAGTCAAGAGAGATGATATATCGGGGACCACAGGATACTGTGGGATAATGCATTTATTCAATTCTCGAAGATCAATCACCAGCCGATATACTGGCGGTGCATTGGGATCAGTACGTTTAAGAATCGGAATGATGGGTGAGTTACAGATATTGGAGTCGGTCTCGACGACCACTCCTTGGGCAATGAGCTCTTCAATGATTTTCAGTAAAGCCGCTACAGCATCGGGTGGTAACTTGTATTGTCTGATTCTGGGTAATACAACACCTGCCTTGAGGGTAACGCGGTATGGTGTAATGTGCATACATCCTACATCAGTTGGGCCTTTTGCCCACAAGTAATCAGGTACATTTTTCAATCTGACGTCAAACTCACGAAGGACGTAATGACCCTTGAAATCCCGCAGAAAGAGTCTAACCCCCTCCGGGGAGCAGCATATTATAGCTCCTAGAGCCTTCAGTGTTTTAATTCCTAACAGATTTTCCGGACATGATTTTGTTAGTAACAGGTCTGTAACGCGTGATAATGGACCCACAGCCAGGGGAACTGGTTCTGATACTTCATTTACAATAGGTTGTCCTGAAAAACCAAGGGAAACATTTTGTGAGCCTGAGAGGGGTGCCCCTGGAACTTCGTCATGACTTATTGTAGTGCGACTTGCCCCTGTGTCAATTAAAAACTTTCTATCTTTCCCCAATACCTGACTGTGTACATAAGGACCTTCTTGATCTACAGGAATCTCGATAAGAGGCAAGCCACCTTCCCTCTCTAGGCTGTTTCATGTATATCGGGAATATTCGGGGTAAGCAGACTGGGCATACTGGTACATCTGTTGTGAGACTTGCTGAGTTGCAGCAATGGGCTGTGGCTGTGGTACTGCTACGGTCTGTGCTGTCTGTGCAGATGCATGCATGGGCTGTGTATTCTGTGTAGACTGATGCTGGTTATGGTCTTGTCTAGGCGGATGCGGTCTCTCTTTAGTTTTACCTGTCGCTATGTTATGTTTCAGAACTGCACATTCGTGTACGTAGTGACCTGGCTGCTTGCAATAATTGCATGTCCCTTTAACAGGAGCTGCAGCGTGACTTGTCTGGGTCGTACCTTTCCTGTGACTGTCGGATGGGACCGTCTGGGCTACTAACATTTTCATTTTCGTGTCTTTCATGCGCTTCTGTTCCTGATCTTGTTCTTCCCTAATTCTATTCTGGTGATATTGTAACATTTGTAACATCTGGGATGGCGTATTTGCTTGCCATGTACTCTCGACTTTATACACTCTATTTTTAACTAACGGTAGGGAATTCTCGACTAACTTTGATACAAAAAGATGTGGGTACGACTCGCTACTTGGCTGGAGGCCACTATTGATAATAAAACATTTCTCGAATCTTGAATAAAAGTCGCTAGTATCTTCATCATGTTTCTGTTTACAGGACGAGATTGCATCCCAATCCTCCTTTCTAGTTGTCAATAATCTGGGCAGGACCTGTACTATTAAACCTGGTAATGCTTTAGTTTTGTCCCCAAGGCCTAACCCTGGAACCCGTTTCTTTTCTTCATCCTCTATTTCTGCCCAGGCAATCTTTGCGTCTCCCACCTCCCAGTCCTTTTCCTTTAATTTCTCGAATATACCCGTAGGCAATAATACTTTCAACATTTTCATGATATCATCATATGTGTAGTCCCCCATTAATAACATGTCTTTAAGCTCTCTATGGAAACCTGCAGGGTCTTTATCATGGCATGGTACTAATTTCTTCATTTCTAACAGTTCTAATTTAGTCAGAGGCGTGTGCACATACACGCGTTTCAAAACCTTGTCCTCACCCATAACAGGGTGTACTTCTCGTAAGGGGTTCTGACTTTCAATACCACCCCCGCACTGCATATGGTACATTTTCCTTTCTGGAGGTGGGGCGGGGACATATTCAGGACTTACAAAGGTATCATATCTGCGTCGTTGTTCTAGAATTATTTGAACTAATTTAGTGCTTAGGCCTCTCCATCTATCCATCAGTAGTGCTTCTAGTGTCTCATGTAAGGGACCTGGATCGGAATAATGTTTTCTGTACTTAATGAGAAGGTGCTGAATCATATATACCCCTGCTAATTTCTGTTCGTCGGGGGAGAGGTTCAGAAATGTCTGTGCTACGGTGTCATCATTATATATGTCTGCATTTTCGGCCCATGATACCGCTGATCGGGCTAATTCTTGTTCATCCATAGAATTGAGTACATGGTACCCCACTCGATCTCGAAGCCGTTTATCAGTTTCCTGGAACTGATGCTCAGCAGAATTCGGATTCGTTAAGGCAGAGAAGAAAACTCTCTTGCTTTCTGGACGGATACCCTTCCTAAGATAAGTTCCCTTACCTACATATGCTATAGTGCTTGTAGTCGGTTCTAGTTCTTCAGATTCTTCTTCCTCCTCGGAGGGAGCCTTTTCTTTCTCTTTCTCGTGTACTGCTATCACTGCTTTCTTAATCTTTTTATACATGGCCTCTATGCAATTTTGTCTGTCATGTTTTCCATCAGCTATATTTTGACCCCACTTGTTCAATGCATCTAATTCACTCTGATCTGTTCCGGGCCTGTCTCGTTCTCTTATTAGACAATTTATGAAAAATCGTAGTATCAGTGCTTGCATGTTAACTTTCTGTTTCTCCAGGGCATCCTTAATACTGTCGGGGTCCTTTCCCGTTTGAACGAACTCATATATTCTATCTAGGCGCTCCTTCATTCCTGCATAACATAACAAACTATCAGTAGCAGATCTTAACCGTAAAGACGCTAATATCATTAAGTCGTCCTGTCCAGGTTCTGGATCATATCTACAAACTGACATATTTTCTTTTAGTGCATCAAGACGGGATGAATTAGAAGAACGGGGGGATCTGTGCGTAAGAGGACTCTGCATACCTCTGAGATTTAATCTGTGAGTCGGTGGCGGGGTCTGGAGACCCGCGGTCGCACCTCCTGAAGCGGAAACTTGGGCATTATCTCTGTGTGTAGTCAGTATCTGAATTTGTCTTTTAGTAGGATCTGATTGAAGTGGTTTCGGCAGATCAGTTTTAGGTGAGGGAAGTGGCGGAGCTGGCGGAACGGAACTAGTCTTTTTCGGTGTCGGCTGAGAGTGATCTTGGGGGGCAGTACCACCCCCGGCCCTGTCAGTAGGCAGGGCACGAACAGGCAGATTGGTGTAAGCTGGCGCTACATCTTCGAGATATGAATTTAGGAATATGTCTTTAGTAGTCTTATGCATTACTTTAGTTGGAACTAATGGTGACGGCAAATTTTTCGGTATTTCTGAAATGGCGTCAGGGGTACCATCGGCCAAAAGATACATGTTGTTCACTTTGCCATTTAGGATACGATCTATTTGTTCTACTTTTACTCGAATTCCCTCAGTAACTAATTCGTTTTCTTGGGCCTTTTCTGATTCTTTAAGCCTGTCTTCTCTACGGAGTGCTCTATCAGCACGCTTACGTGATTCCTTACGCCAAAATTCTATGGCGTCTTTCTGAGATTGTCTAGCTTTCTTTTTCCGTAATATTTCTTCTACCTTTATGATGCACTCGGCATCCCATGTTCCGTTAACTGGCCATCGGTATCTTTCCTCTAGGTGCTTGGTATAATCTGTCCATAACTCTAGATACAAGATGGCGTCTATGCCATGCTTATTATACATGAAATTACCTGGAGTGTCCCTAGGGGGGATTGGAATCTCTTCCTCTAACATCCCTTTCCTAGTTCCTATCTGCTTTAATTTGTTAAAAAACGGCATTGTGCCTACTTGATACTGGAATGCTTGATCCTTGATACTTAATGTCAACTGTAACTATTTATACAAAAAAACACAATAATGCACAAAAACAATCACATTCATACCACGACATTAATCACATGAAACATTTAAAGACATAGCTAACTTCCCCCTACTCTGAATGTACCGCTCAACGATACAGATACACTGCTGTAACAGTGCAGAAATTCGGAATACTTTATATACTGCTAAACAGTACAGATACACTGCCTAAAAACAGTGCAGACCGGACTTGCGTACCCAAACCCGTCTAGATACGACCCAGCAATGGTACTCACCGGGAAGCACGGAAAACAGAAGGCCTCGGAAAACTCGACTGGACTCGACTCGGAACTTCGGAAAACTTCGGAAAACTTCGGAAAACTTCGGAAAATTTCGGAAAACTGGTGGGCCTCTTCACACCTCGGACCTTGCTTCCTTCGGCTGGGCTCTGGTCGGGATCCTCCGCACTCCTCACCGCCTCGTCTGGGCACTGATCGCAGTCTTCGTCACCTCCGTGTGTCAGAGGGGGATGCAGGAAATCCTGCCAGTACACGTGTGGTCCGTCTAACTGATGGCAGGGGACACGGATTGCAACGCACCTTCCGGCGCGTGAGGTGGGGGAGGGGTCCCTATTCGGGCGCCAAAATGATGTAAATAATTAATTTACTCTCTTAATTTCTATGCAGATAAGTACTTAATCAATAATAACTCAATCGAAATGAAGGAAAACAGAGTCCGTGGTGTAAGAGTTTCTAAGGGTTTTATTCCTCATAAAGGAATCAGGATATCATGTTCTGACCACCACACAGGATGTCAGAAGGGATAGATGAGCGCGCCGTCGTTTATTGACAATACATAGCTTATATACTTGATTTACATCATAATGTTCAATGTAAGAGGCGTAACAGCTGAGAGAAGACAAGATAACAGTATACACGTGGTGCTAGTACATCATCAAGAGGCGTAAACTAGGCGTGAACTAGGGTGTGTGCTAGAAACGTCACGGATAGGTGACGCAAGTGGGTGGCACCAAGGGGTGGTGCTAACAGAATGTTGCAATGTCAGCAGAAATCGGAAGCTTGGATGCGCGCGCAGCTGCATGACGTGTGATAGACGGGGTGCAGGGGACTTGACATTTACACTGGCGGAAAGAGACAGAAGTCTGGCATGTCAGATCAACTTGTGCTTCTATCATATCTGATATCTGATGTTTAGGAACTAAGCTATCTGGGCAGAAAGGTCTCTAGAGCAGAAGCTATTCTATACTTGCTGTGAGTGCGTGTATAAGCGCCTGAATGTCTGTATGAGAAGCGTGGGGGCATGGGGCCTTCCATGGAAGCATGGCAACAGAGGCTATGAATTACTTGCATAAAGACAGGTCGGCCCTTTAGCCCTGTAGCTGGGGAAGGATGTTTACTGAAGCTAGCAGGCTGGAATGTATCTTCGGGGAGGAAAACAGATAACTCGAAGGTTATAGTCAATCTTGGCAGGCAGCAGGCTGAGCTGAGCACGGAGGGCCGCGCTAGAAGTAAGTCAGAGTTCACGGGTACGGGGGCTGCTTGGGCAGAGGCCCTCGCAGTCAGAAGCCAGAAAAAGAGGCTCGGTGGCAGAGATTCAGGGCCTACTTTCAGCCAGGCTGAAAAACGTAGGAGTACACTTCAAAAAGACGTTGGCATAGCATACTTAGGAACGGACCATCAAACCCATTCATGGTGGGTCTGAAAGAGGACAAGTTAACGTTGGACGCAAATGTATTTGCGTCTTCATAGCTGGTACAGGAGGGAAGTTACATGCACTTTTAACTCGTACATGGAGTCGGTGGGGTACTCGCTAGGGAACACAACATGACCATAAAATTTATATTACCTCATAAGGCCTAGTGTTGTAAATCACTAGGACTCTGGTACGCACAACAAAAAATAATATATATTCCTTTTATATCATTCTGTTTATTTTAAACTGTGTCTCAACACCGCAAATATATTAC
Organism: Lissotriton vulgaris; assembly: GCF_964263255.1. Classification (NCBI taxonomy): domain Eukaryota; kingdom Metazoa; phylum Chordata; class Amphibia; order Caudata; family Salamandridae; genus Lissotriton; species Lissotriton vulgaris. The sequence continues at coordinate 8,579,266 of NC_141695.1, forward strand.
ATTCACATATCATTCATCATGAATATCATTTGCAAGACCAATGCCAAAATTTATAACAAATAACATTCATTAGCAACAAAAGCAACAATTTTTCAAAACACAGGTTAACAAAAGAAAACAACCCAATGCATTTCGGGGCTTTGTACCCCTTCGTCGGGGGTCTAAAATACGTGGACTAATACGAAGCCTGTGTAAGGTTTGTTTTACCTATCAACAAATTTCTGTCAGTTAGTCAATATCGTATCTGCATATCGTGAAGGTCTCGCATACGTGAAGGAGACCTGCGAGTCTAGATATAGGGGAATCGAACTTGCTGCTGTTTCCGTTCACGATGCGTTCGACTTTATGATATTCGCCATCAGGAAAGTTAACCGTCACCTAGCTCACCGGCCGGCAGTTCTAGCTAGGCCGGCCGGCAGTTCTAGCTAGGCTAGAACTGCCGGCCGGTGAGCTAGGTGACTTTCAACCGTGCCAAAATGCTCTCTGCAACTAGGGCTACGCCCAAACCCCCCTTTTCCACCATGGATTTTCTACAAACCACTTGCATCCAATATTAGACCTTCCCAGCAATGCCCCCAGACCTCTCAACCCACCCACACAAACGTAGAACACCCCCAAACAGGCCAAAAGCAAAAATGGAAAATGTCACACTTCGAAAATTTGAGGGCTACCTCAAAATCACTCCAAATGCACTCTGCAGCTAGGCCCTAACTCCCCTTTTCCACCATGGATTTTCTTCAAACCACTTGCAATCAAAATTAGACTATCACAGCAGTGCTCCCAGACCCCCCGGACCACCCCCAACAACCAAGAACCCCCCGAAGAGCCCCCCAAAAAGACGCAAGTGAACTAAAAAGGAAAAACTTTTTCACCATGGATTTCCCCAACCCACCCCCAAAAACCTAGAACCCCCCCAAACAGCCCCCAAAAACATGCAATACTGGTAGGCCTCAGTTTAAATTGTGCTAAAACGCTGTCTGCAGCTAAGCCCAAACCTCCCCTTTTCCACCATGGATTTTCTTCAAACAACTTGCAATCAAAATGAGACTTTCCCATCAGTGCTCCAAGACACCCCGGACCACCCCCACAAATCTAAAACACCCCAAACAGCCCCCCAAAATCATGCAATACTGGTATATCCAAAACATGGCAAATTGTGCTGTTCACAAAAAATTGCTGTTTTCAGCTTTCCACTACTTCGATCCTCTTGAAACTTACCTGGACACTTGTTCCAGCGATTCCCAAGAATCTGAGCAAGGCAGAAAAAAATCGAACCACTGCGCTCTTTGAAGAAGAAGAAGAAGAAGAAGAAGAAGAAGAAGGTGTACGACTAGTTTTCACTTTTCACTCAAACACACGCGCCGGCAAAACACCAAAAAAGGCCAAAAGTCTGCCAATTCTGGACCAAAGAAAACCAAACCACCCTAAAACCTTGCCAACATCATTATGAACGAGCCTGCATTGGGCCCGAGCCCTAGACTCAGCGGGAACCCTACCAACTTAATCCCAAAAACCCTAGTAAATCGCACTGAACCCTAAACCCTAGATATGCTTTGTCTGTCTCTGTCAAAGAGCCTAGGTATGCTACATCAGGATGTTTCACTCAGTGGTGCCTGCCTTGACCGTCTGCATGGCCCTGCCGCAAGCATGAGCCAAAAATCGGTTCCGCTCAAGAATTTGCGAACGAGCAAACCCTTGATGAGTTAGCCAATCCGCTTCCGACAATATTATGGCTGGGCCTCATGCAGGTGCGGATGATGATACGGTTGCTGGTGTCGTTAATGACTGTGAGGGAAAGTGACTCCCTTCGGCCACAGATTCAGAAGTGGAACTTGACGCCGGATGGCCTGCAGATTCAGTTATACTTCTGCCGGCTCCTTGAATTGTCTGCCGCTCTTTTTCGAACCGAGTGGCTGACACAGCTAGCCAATGTTTGTACTTTGAAACATCTGCTTCATCAAAAGGAATGAATGCTTTGCTGGCCACTGTCTTTTTGTACCATGGATCCAGAATAGTGGCACAAATGTAATGTTGTTCTGTATGTATGTTTTTAAGCCTTTCATTGGCAGCTAGGCGGCTTAATAACCTCTCCGCCAAATGATATGCGTCTTGCTTTTCAGCATCATCTTGGAACGTTGAAGACACCGCCTTCAATTGGTGCTCTAGCATGCGCAACAATGGGATAGCTTTGCCCAAAGTACAGTCTTCCCTGCTGACTTCACGCGTGAAGACCTCAAAAGGACGAAGCATGTCTGTCAGGCTTGCAACTAGCTTCCATTCCTCCAACTGTAGCCTCATGTCTTTCATAGTAGAACCCAGTTTATAGACATAATCATTTATTACCCCCCACTGCTCAGACAGACGCTCAAGCATGTAGAAGGTTGAGTTCCAACGTGTGCCACCTCCTGGATGAGTCCTTTGACTGGCAGTCTACGTTTATGTTTAATGCTCCTCAGCTCCTTCCGGGCCTTAAAAGAATAGCTGAAATGTGTGCAGATTCTTCGGCAGGTGGTCAGTAACTTGCTCACTGTGTTTTCTTTTTTCAAGAAATCTTGCACCACAATGTTAATACTGTGCGCCAAACACGGCACTCTGAAATAGTCACCTTGTTGCTTGGCCTTAACTATATTACTGCCATTATCCGTGGAAACATAACCAACTATGCGATTTCTTGGATGCAGCCATTCATAGACCTTCCTATTAAACTCCTCCAAAAGGTTAGGTGCAGTATGAGTTTTCTCCATGGCAAACATGGCTACTGTTGCATGTTTCCGACTAGCTTGAAAAATTGTGGCACTGTCAACACCTGCAGATAACTGGACTTTAACCCCTGCAAAAGAGACCCAGTGTGCAGTGATGCACATGTAATCAAGGGCTTGGCAACTAGTCCACATGTCTGTTGTCAGGTGGATAGTGTGAACAGCACACTTCTGCAATGCTGACCCAATCACCTCCAGCACATCTTGATGTAGTGCTAGAACCGCAACTCTGGCAAAATAGGACCGGCTAGGAACCTTCCATTTAGGGCAGACTGTTGCCACAAATTCTAGAAAACCCACCCCTTCCACGAAATAAAAAAGGGAGAAGGTCTAGCGCTAACATTTTAGCCAGCTTTGCGTTATACAGACGTGCCGTTGGGTGGTTGCGTTCAAATGGCGCATCCGACCAAAACATTCTGCTAATGGTGGGCTGGACCGTTTTACGTGATGATGATGATGACTTCTTCAAACCAGTTAGGCTCAGTGATGTACTTTTTTTGCATTGGTGTCTGTCCTCAGACTCTTAGTGTGCCTCATACATGTTGCAGGCGTAGAGGGTGTGGGCGCTACCACTGCAGTGCTGCCTCAGCAGCACTCATGGTCTTGGACCTAACTTGGCGTGGTGGCACTGAGCCCAATGAAGCGGAGGTGCTGCTTCCAGCTTGGTCCCCGGCGGACACAGCTGCTGCTGCAGGCATAGTTTCTTTTTTTTACCAAGACATGTGGGCGGTGGGCCCACAAGTATCCTTGGTAGGTGGTGCCACTTGCTTCTTCTGCTCCTTCTTTTTTTTATTTATTTTTTATTTTTATTTTTTTATAAAAGACCTTTATTGATAGCATAGCCGTTTGCCAACATAGATAAATCTTACAGTTCCACATTTATATTGGAAAATATAACTTAAGGTCCCGATGGCCTATACTCAAGGAACACTGTACACAGCCAGAATGCCGGCATCCCGGAGGTCCGGCGGCGTGATGTATTGGAGTCAGGTCAGTATATACTAGGCATATATCCCACTGTAAGCCTTAAATAGCGCAGTAGGTCAGTCGGCTGTCTTAAAATGCAAACATGACATTGCGGTCTTGTAACAAAATAACGTGAGAGGTAACTACCCCATAAACTCCCCCAACTCCCCCCCCTGTTTGCTCTCGAGTGTAATCGTGGAATCCTTACCAATCTCCCATTGCTAACAATGTGAGGTGCACCCTCCGTGTGTTTTGTGTCCTCCCTCCACCCGTGCCGCCCCACACTCTAAAACCCCCCCTGTCCGCCCCCCATGAGGAGTACACATCCACTCAGCCTCCCTCGCTCCTACACTCCAATCATCAGTCCTCCCCCCGGGGTGGGCTTCCCGAACCCAAACCACAGTCCACCCCCTGAGCCTGGAGCTCATCAGTTCCGGAGGTGTCAGAGCTGCCCTCCTCCCCTTTGAGTAGGTGTTCCTTATAAAGGTCCCAGAAGTTTTTCGGCCTGCTTTTGGGCGGTAGTAAGTCGCTGTACAATTCCGTTTGGGTGCAGCAGTACTGTAAGTCCCTAAGCCATCTCGCTTTGGTAGGGAGTGGCCCGCGCATCCAGCAAGCAGCGACCACTCTCCTGGCTAACAACAACGCCATATCCACCAGCCTGCGCAGTGAGGGGGCTAGCGGTTTGGAGAAACCAAGGAGTGCTAGCGCCGGAGATCTCTGCAGCAACTCCCCCAGAATCTGGTCTAGCTCCGCAAATACCTCCTCCCAGAAGGACCACACCCCAGGACAGAGCCATGCTAAATGAAAGAAATCAGCGACCTGTGCTCGACAGCGTTCACACTCCGCGGAAGTGCGGAGGCCATAGCGTTGCAGCCGCTCGGGGGTGTAGTACACCCGTTGAAGGAACTTAAAATGCACCAGCCGGTGCCTGCCATTCAGAGAAATTCTGCGAGTGTTGGAGCAGCAATATCGCCACATGACGTCATCTATGGGGACTTGGAGATCATTTTCCCACGCCGCTCTAGCTTTAGAAGATTGTAATGTCTGATGTGACACCCCTAACTTGTTAACCTGTGAAACCAATTTAGCAGGCGCTTTGGTTTTAATAATATACGTCAATTCAGGTATCTCCTCAGGTTCCTCCAGTGTAGGGCCCAGCACCTCCTGGAAAGCCGAGCGGAGCCTGTGGAACTGGAATCTCTGCAGCAAGGAGGGGCCCGTCGTAGTGGGGGGGAGTTGTTCCCAGGTTTTCAGAGTACCCTCCAAGAACAAGTCCTCCATTTTTACTATGCCTAGGGCACGTAAGGCCTCTATCACGCCTTTCTCGTTGAGTGGGTCTAGCCAGAGAGCCCAGGCCACTGGCATCAGTGGAGAATACATCAGCTCACAACCTCGCGCTCTCGCCAGTGCGTGCCAGGCGTGATTGGACGCCTTAAGTGAGTCCATCTGCCCAACTGAACGGTCCGTAGGAAGGCAAATCGTGGCAGGCAGGGGGAGCGGGTCGGCAAACAGCCTCTCTAGAATGAGATGCGGCGTGCGCGCGTCACCGTGGATCCATGAGTGTAGGTGTGTCGCCTGCGCCACTCGATAGTAGCGTTCCATATCCGGAGCCCCCAATCCCCCCATCTCACATGGGAGAGTCAGAGTCGCCCATTTGACTCGGGTTGTTTCCCGCCCCAGGCCAGCCTGACCAAAACCTGCGTGAGCCGCCTGAAGAAAACCCTCGACAAGGCCACCGGGATGTTAATGAAGAGGAAGAGGAACCGGGGTAGCACTATCCTTTTCATGATGGCGATCCTGCCTAGTAGTGAAAGTGGGAGTCTGATCCAGTTTTCTACGTCGTCCACCAGTTTATTAAATGCGATTCCATAGTTGTCCCGGATCAGGATCTCGGGGTCAGTGTGTAGGCGGATGCCCAAGTATCTGACCGAGTCGTCTGTCCACTGTAGAGGGAACTCCATGTCAAAGGGCCGTGTCACTGGGGTCAGGGGGAAGGCAATAGACTTGTCCCAATTCACTTGAAGGCCAGAGAGTGATCCGAAGCGGACTACTTCTCTGAGGATCGGGGATAGATTGGACTCCGGATCACAAACGTAAAGCAAAGTGTCGTCAGCGTACGTCGAGATACCTATTTTATAGGTGGGGAAGCTGATACCTTCCAGACTGTGGTACTCTCGCATGGCACATGCTAGTGGCTCCGCTACCAGCGCATAGAGCAGAGGCGACAGGGGGCATCCCTGTCGGGTTCCTCTACTGATGTGTATCGGCTCTGAAACCCTATCTCCCAATCTTAGACGGGCCGAAGGGCGATGGTACAGTGCCCCTATCCTTTGCAAGAACGGCTCTCCCAGGCCCAGTTTCCGCAACACTCTGATCATGAACGGCCATTCGACAGAGTCGAACGCCTTTTCCATGTCCAGAAAAATCGCCAGCGCACGGTTCTCCTGTTTTACATGTTGCATCGTGCCCAGTACCGTGCGGATGTTATAGGTTAAGTTCCTGCTCGGGACGAAGCCAGATTGCTCCGGTGCGACCAGCTCAGGGACCAGTAAATCCAGCCGGTTGGCCAGCACTTTGACATACAATTTTGCATCTACATTCAGTAGGCTGAGCGGTCTGTACGAGCTGCAGAGATCCGGGGGTTTCCCCGGCTTGGGGATCGTAATCAGCAAAGCTTCCCGCATGGAGAGTGGCATCTCACCATCCTCGCAAATAGTGTCAAAGAGGGTTATTAGTTGTGGGAGTAGAAGATCTTTGAAGGCTTTATAAAAGCCCACCGTAAGACCGTCGGAGCCTGGAGCACTACCCGACCTCATGCTCCCCAGGGCCTCTAAAATCTCGTCTTCGTGTATTGGGGCCATCAGAAATTCCCTATCCGAATTCTTGAGGAATGGCATGGAGATGTGGTCTAGGTAGTCGTCTATTTCGTTTTCCGCACCCCCTGCCTTGGATCGATTGAGTTCCGTATAATAACGCCTAAAGGTCTCCAGCATTTGATCTTCCTCTGCAATTCTATCACCCTCCGGGGTCTGCAGTTCTTCAATCACCAAGGGTCTCCGGGAGCTCTTGACCATACGAGCTAATAGCGCCCCTGGCCTCTCCCCCTCACCATCTGCCCGGGCTGTGGCATACTTTCCCATGAAGAGAACTTCTCTGTCCGCCAGCGTATTATATTCCGACAGCAATTGCGAAAGCGCCGGACCATCATCGCTACTAGGAGCCACTATCTTACGGTTCTCTAAATCCGCCAATTTTGTTTCTAAGTTGGAAAGGTCCCGCCTAATGGCGCGTATTACGCTAGAGTGTTTGGACATGGCCATTCCTCTAATGAACACTTTGAAGGCCTCCCAGACCGTGAAGAAATCGTCAACCGAGTTGATATTGGTAGTAAAGTAATGTTCTATGTCTTCCGCCAGTTCCCCACGGAAGGCGTCGTCCAGCAGTGCGAAGGGGGGGAACCGCCAGGTATAGGGTGTAATCCCCTTCCTGGCAGTGGAAAGGTGAATCAGCACGGGGGAGTGGTCAGAGAGAGTGCGCGGCAGTACCTCACAAGAGCTAATACCACCAAGGACCGGGGGGGAGGCCAGCCAGAAATCTATCCTAGTATGTATGTTGTGGTAAGCCGAGTAGTGTGTGAAGCCTCCCTGCAGGGGGTGTTTGTCCCTCCAGACATCCACTAGGTCCAATTTGGTCATCTCTGCTTTCATATAGACGGCAGATGCAACCGGTCTCCGAGTTGGGCCCGTGGAACGGTCCTTGGCGGGGTCAAACACGAAGTTGAAGTCCCCCCCCCACAACATCTTGGATTGAGCGTGTGGCCTACATTTAGCGGACAGGGTCGCGTAGAATTCCGGGTTATCATAATTGGGGCCATAGACATTCACTAACAATAGATCCAGGCCTTTCCCCACACATCTAGGAAGGACATACCTACCCTCTAAATCCACATGAACCGGGGTCAACTTCAATCTCGAGGAGGGGTTGGCCCAAGTAAGCACCCCACGGGCGTGTGTAGTGAAACCCGCTGCCACGATATTACCCGCCAACCCCCTGGTTTGTAACATCCTACTGTTGGTAGGCAAGTGGGTTTCCTGCAGCAGTGCCAGGTATACATGATGACTGTGGAGATAGCTAAGGACCTTTCTCAGCTTACGGTAGTCATTAAATCCACGCACATTCCAGGTCATTAGTTTGAGCATGTGGTGGGCCTGTGTGTGAGCAGTCATTACAGCAATAGACATTGTACCATACTACAGACCACTATGGCTTCAGTGGTAGAGAGAGCACAACACTGTAGGGCACCATTACTATTTGTGGCTAGCCAGCCACTCCATACATTGACATTTCCATAAATCCAGTCACTCGTAGCAAACCTCGGGCTCTTTAACATTCCAAAGTAAAAAATCCCAACCAACCAAACCTTAGTCCCCGTCCCCCCTTCCCTCACCCACCCACAGCCGACCACCCCCAACCCGGCCAGACTGGTCCCCACAATAATCCCCATCAACCCAAAAACCATAGTCTGTTAGGCAGTTCGAAACCCAACTCCCTAGGGAGTGTCACAACCAAAAGCAAAGTGTACTTCACTCGGCTGCCAGGTTAGTCCTGAAATTACCCAGAAAATCCTCAATTTCCGCCGCCCTAAAATCTTTACATTGGCTCCCACTGCACAAAAGAATATACTTCAAGATTCTGATTGTAGCATTTCGGGCATTTAATCACACCGGCCCAAAATATCTCATTAAGCGTTTCCCTCACTACTACCCCAGCAGGTCCCTGCGTTCCTCCAACGACAATCTAATCCTGCCAACTAGGTTCTCTTTGAAAACCAAAGGCGGTAAAACCCTAACTCATCTTGCCACAAAAGCTTGGAATAGATTGCCCAAATTTATGAGGTCCTTAAACCAAGAAAAACACTTCAGGAAAGAACTGAAAACTTGGATTTTTAATCTTCCCGACGACTACACCATGGCAGCCATCTAACTTCTCTACCTTTAGGAAGCAACCTGATCTTTTTCCTGGAAATCAGCGCCAAGATGCTCCTTCCGGAGCGACCGTTGCGCTTTACAAATACCACCACAAATTACAAATTACAAATTACTGGGGCAAAGCGCGCCGAAACTGTACAGAACCACCAACGGTCTCAAAGTGTACTACCAGTTCTGTACCTCGGTTCAGCCCCAAGATCATTTCAGTGCCCATAACGAAATGCGTTCATGTAGAAAAAAGGGGGGGGGGGGTTCCCTCCCCCCTCTCCCCAGTGCCCCCCGATCCCGACCTCGTGTTCTAGTGTCATTCCACAGCAGCACCCCGCGCCGTTCCCTCCAGAGCCCATGTAAGGAGGACACTGTGCAGTGCTGTCACTTCCCCCCCCCCACCATCCACAGTTCCCAAGTAGACAGGACTTACTGCCCCCATTGGGGGAGGCGTAGCACATTCACGGCGGGGAGTCAAGTCGCATCCTCTGTAGGGAGGGTAACACATTCCCGCAGCGTCCCCCTAGTCCTGATCATCCATGTGCGAAGCTGAGCCTGCGTCATCACTCTGGTGCTGTCGATGCTCCTTGCGCTCCCGGGCCCACACCTTCAGGGACTTTTGCAGTTCTTTAGGGTCCGTAAAGAAGTACGATCTCCCACCTGTATTAATTCTTAGCTTGGCAGGGTAAAGCATCGCGTAATCGAGTCCCAGCTCGCGGAGTTGCTTTTTATGTGGTGCAAACTGCCGGCGCTCCTCCTGTACTTTGGCAGTAAAGTCCGGGTATAGGGAAATGTCCATGCCTTCCATTTGGAGCTTACCCTTTTCCCTAGCCAAGCGCAAAGCTATATCTCTGTCCCGGTAATTCAGGAGCTTCGCGATGATGGGACGGGGAGGTGCGCCAGGCTGTGGTTGAGGGCCCAGCGTGCGGTGCGCACGTTCCACGATGAACATCGGGGAGAAAGCCTCCTCCCCAAGCAGTACTTTCAATAAGTTCTTGACGTAGAGCTCCATCTTGCCAGTCCGAGTCGATTCTGCCACTCCCGTTATACGAATGTTCGATCTGCGGGAGCGTGCTTCTAAATCCTCAGCTTTGTCACGGATGACCTGCAGCAGCCTGCCAAATTGCTTCCTATCCTTGTCCCATTCGATCTGTGCTTCCTCGGCCTCCGTGAGGCGGCGTTCCGCCATATCCAGGCGCTCCGCATGTTTGTCTACTCGCTCCGCCATGCGGTCCATGCGTTACGACAAAGCGTCTATCTTGGAGCCCACCGTCTCAATGCTGTTTTGGATGCCTTTTTCCATAGCAGCCAGCAGCTCTCGGAGCTCTGTAGGAGCCGGGGCCGTTGCCGCTGGCCCTTTAGGGGAGGCCTCCGGAGCTGGCACCTCGGTCCCCTTCGCCTGAGTAGTATCATTTTTCCCCATGATTCCTCCTTTACGCAGTGGAACACAGCTTCGAAGGGGACCCCTTCGTCCCAGGACAGATAGAGTCGCAGAGGTGATGCACCAGCCGCCTATTCACCGCCACCAGTGGCCTGGCGTGGGCAAGAGGAGCGAGCGAGCCAAGATGGCGTCCTCCGGGAAAGTTTCGCCGCTGTCGGGCGTGCTGGTCAAGCCCCTGCACTTCACTGAGCGGTCTTAGCCCCCCTGCCCCGCCGCAGACAGTACCTTCCAGTAGCAACGCTGTAGCACGGGGGTCTCCGTGTGTTCCAGGGTCTGCTGTGTCCGTGGCTGTCCCAAAGTCTCTGCGCTCCGCGCCGGATTGCCGATGCACCTACGGTGCTCCGCCGCGGGTCCTCTGCGTGGGGGTGCTGATTTGTTCACTGCGGGGTGTCGGGAGAAAGTAGGGGGACGCTCCGGTAGCCAAATGTCTTCTCGCGCTTCCAAGCGCGGAGCACCCCGTCTCCTCCAGCGTCCGGGGCCGCACGTCGGGTGACGTCGCTCGGCCCGTGCTACAGGACAGACCGCGGCTTCAGGCCTGGTCTGCCGTCTCTCCGCGTCGCAGATCTCCGCTGTGATTTCTCGGAGTTGAGCGCTCGCCCGAGCCCGTTTGTCTTTTAGTCGGGTCCGGTGGCGCCGGGGGATGTATGGTCTCAGCACACAGCAAAACGGGCACGTTCTAGGATATATGAGCAGGATATTATCGGGGCTTAGGCGAGGAGCCGAAAGCTCACGCGTCCGACATCGACGCTGGCTAGCTCCGCCCCTTCTTCTGCTCCTTCTTACTGGCAGTGGCACTGGCAACTTTTTTCGCTGAGGCGCTACGGCCACCTTTCTTTGGGCCCATCTTCTTCAGATGTCAAAACAGCAGGCCGCAGTTGCACGAGTTGCAGAGTTGTCTTGTCTGTGGCCACACGTGACGTCACGTGACGTTGTGCTGCACACACCACTGCAGGACTTCTTCCTGGCACTGGGGGTTCTTGTGTGCACCTAAAAGCATTGGAAGCCAGAGGAACATCAGTTAAACACCCCAAAAAGTCAAAAAACACACAAAAATCACCACGATCCAATGCCATCCATGCCCTCAATGATGTTTAAATTCAAAACATCCCACAGAAAGACTTGGTCCATGATCCACTCACTACCCCTGGGCCTAATGGATGAAAGCAAGGCAAACTGGGTGCAGGCCTGAGCACACTGCCTGGCTTCAAAATGGGCCCTTGACACCCAGCTACATGGCCCCCACCCAAATTGGCCAGGCCCCAACACCACCCAAAAAAGTCGAAAAACACACAAAAGTCACCACAATCCAATGCCATCCATGCCCTCAATGATGTTTAAATTCAAGACACCCCACAGAAAGACTTGGTCCATGCACCACTCACTACCCCTGGGCCTAATGGAAGAAAGAAAGGCAAACTGGGTGCAGGCCTGAGCACACTGCCTGGCTTCAAAATGGGCCCTTGACCCCCAGACACATGGCCAGGCCCTGCCTGGACCAGGCCTCAAAATGGCCCCCACTCACATGTCCAGACCCCAACACCACTCCAAAAAGTTGAAAAACACACAAAAATCACTTCAATCCAATGCCATCCATGCCCTCAATGATGTTTGAATTCAAGACACCCCACAGAAAGACTTGGTCCATGCACCACTCACTACCCCTGGGCCTAATGGAAGAAAGCAAGGCAAACTGGGTGCAGGCCTGAGTACACTGCCTGGCTTCAAAATGGCCCCTTGACCCCCAGCCACATGGCCAGGCCCTGCCTGGACCAGGCCTCAAAATGGTCCCCACCCACATGGCCAGGCCCCAACAACACCCCAAAAAGTTGAAAAACACACAAAAATCACCACAATCCAATGCCATCCATGCCCTCAATTATGTTTCAATTCAAGACACCCCACAGAAAGACTTGGTCCATGCACCACTCACTACCCCTGGGCCTAATGGAAGAAAGCAAGGCAAACTGGGTGCAGGCCTGAGAACACTGCCTGGCTTCAAAATGGGCCCTTGCTCCCCAGCCACATGGCCAGGCCCTACCTGGACCAGGCCTCAAAATGGCCCCCACCCACATGGCCAGGCCCCAACACCACCCCAAAAAGTCAAAAAACACACAAAAATCACCACAATCCAATGCCATCCATGCCCTCAATGATGTTTAAATTCAAGACACCCCACAGAAAGACTTGGTCCATGCACCACTCACTACCCCGGGCCTACTGGCTAGTGTGGCTTTACACGCACCACAAAATTAAAAAAAAATTCCACATATAACAGTGAGCTATTCAATTCCATGACATAAATGATATTTAAGTTCAACAAAACTCACAGAAACAGTTGTATCATGCACCCATAACTAACCCTGGGCCTACTGCATACTGTGGCTACCCACAATATATATTTTTTTAAAGTTGTATCAAAGTTTAACAATTGTAGTTGCAGCAACTGCAATGCCCAGAGCAAACAACACTAACTTACTTGTAAAATCTCAAATCCAAAAGTAATCCAAAAGTGATCCAAACAAAAAGTCCTCAAATACAAATATCCAGCAGCAGCCACAAAAAGTAATCCTTCCAGCTCCAGATCCAAATGAAAAGTGACTAGGACATGGAAAAAGCAATGGGAGGAGCCTGCTGGACAGGAACAGGAGCATGGAGACTCTGGGGCACTTCCTTCCTCCCACCCCCCACACCAAAAATGGACTCCTGGCACCAGAAATTGCAGCCAAATGTCAATCTGAGACGTTATTCTGATCAAAATCATCATTATCAGAAGGTTTATGCTGCCTGCGGTAGATTTCTTGTGCAGAATTGCAATTTTTGCAATTTCGGGAAAGCGAGCTGTTCAAATCTCCCGCCGGAAGTCAGCTGCGCGTCCCATCTACTTGTTCGGCATTGTTTACTCCCGCGATGCGTGATCGTGGACCCTTATGACATACACGCATTGTCAAACTCTCGCTGTGCAAGATGGCGGGCAGCGATGACGTAATCGCGGTCGAAAAACTCTCGCCGATCACTCAGCAAGATTCCAAATGGCACAGCACACGCAAGCCTGGAGGAAAAACAACTTGACGAACTCAGAATCACGGTAAGTCAACGCAGCGCACGCGATATTGTATTTTTCAAGCGCGACCAAGCAAAAAAGTCCGCAGCTTGCGAATTTACGGAGTTTTGGGCAAATTCACGCGATTCGCGAACCGCGAATTTGCCAAAAATCCGCAAATTTCATGAACAAAACGGATTTTACGCCAACACTTAGCTGTAGACAGCACTCGAGTCGTATTCCAGCAGGAGGGGTGAGATGTGCCCAGTGCGATGCAAAGCAGGCGAAGTGACAGAGTGCGGGCAGCCCAGCGAGACGTACGGCAAGCGGCTCGAACTCGAGCGGGGCTCACACGAGGCGGGGACGGCCAGGCACAAGCGTCACGGCCCAAAGAGGTGGCGAGGCGCACTGGGGGTCACGGCTCCAGCGAGGAGGCGGAAAGGCAGCAGACCAGCAGCAGACTACGAAGGAAGGATAAGAGCCCAATGGTCCTGGGGTTCAGTTCAGGGGGCAAGCTTCCTTCCAAGCCCTTGTTGATCGTTTTTAGAAATGCACAAGTAGATTTTAAAAGTCTTTCTCAGTCTTTTCCTCTCTTTCTTGCAGCAAGGCACCCACCACAGGACAGTCTCTCAGGTCAGAGGCAGTAGTCCTCCATGCAGCTTTTCCAGGTCCTTCTCTTCGGGCAGAGGTTCTTCTTGGCGCAAATAGGATCTGATTTCTTAGGAGCTGGGCTCCTAAATTTATACACAAAATCCTTTGTTCTTGCAGGCTAGGGGGGCCTTTACCTAACCCAGTCCAGTCCCTGAGCACTTTGTTTTGCGGACTCTGGCTTCTCCTTTCAGTGAGCAGGGCAGGAATATCAGACGCTCCGCAGGAGGTGGAGCCAGCATTGTGATGACAAGTACAGTCCAGGAGTACTCTGTTGACAGTCTTCCCCCCTCTCTTCACAAGGTGCAGGGCAGAGACATCAGCCGCTCCCCAGGGGGCGGAGCCAGCATTGAGGTGGCAGAGCACAGCACTATTCAGAGTCAAGGGGCACTCCCCCCACCCATCCTGGTGAAATCTCTCTGTTCACCACCTGTCAGCCCCAGCCTGTCTCCTAGAATTCCCCAGCCCTGTCACACCCAGAAACCAGACAGCAGATACACATCAGAGCAGAGGCGGGCTGAAATGGTTAGGCAAGCATCTAAACTTGACTTTCTTCCATGCTCTCTGAGTCTGTTAGGATTACAGAGTGTAATATTTGCAGCAGCCCATTCTGGCCTATGGGGAGCAGGTAGCCTTACAATAGTGAAAAACGAAAATGGCTGTAATTCACTATTAGGACATGCCACACACATCAGGGCTTGTCCTACCCTATGCTTACAATGCATACTGCCCTTGGGCCTACCATAGGGGTGACTAATATAAAGTTAAGGGAAGGTTTAGGGACTGGCAAGTGGGTGCACTTGCCCAGTCAGCATGACAGTCCCAGACTGCACGCAGGTTCTGAAATGGCAGACCTCAGACACATTTTGCTAGGCAGCTTCTGTGGGTGGCACAACCAGCGCTGCAAGCCCACCAGCAGCATTTGTATTTACAAGCCCTGGCACTCCTGGTGCACTAGACTGGGGACTGATAGTAAACCAAATAAGCCAAACATGGAATCCAATCAATGTATACATTTTTCATAGAGATCACTTGCACTGTGGCACTGATTGGCAGTGGCACAGTGCCCTGAGCAGCTAACACCAGCAAAACATGTGAGGCACATCAGCAAAAACTGGAAGGGTGACTCGCGCCAATGCTCACTGTAAGAAGTTGGCCTGGCATTTGCTGTCAACTAGTTATAGAGGGCACATTGCACCAGTCCAAACAACCCTCATTGAAGATAGGTTTAAGACAACCTTTGGAGAGCATCCTTCAGGCTAAGTCTTGAAGGAGTGAAAAGCAGCTTGGTTTACGAGATTATAACCTCTTGAATGACCAAATGAAAGGAAAACCACACAAGGTATATCAAGTCAAGTCAAGTCAAAAAGGCTTTATTTCGATAAAAGATTATCATAAAAGCAACACATAGATCACAATACAACAATTTTAAAAGCAAAAAAACAAACGTGGACATACAATAAAGATTTAACCTATTAGAAGGAATTTACAAAACAGTTCATTAGGCAATCAGTTTAAAAGAAAATTAAACAGTCAATATTAGCCTTTTAGTTCATTTAGTTTTTACAAATTTACAAAGCAGTTCAAAAGGCAGTTCATTAAGCAGTCAATTTAAAAGGGAATTAAACAATCAATTTTAGCCTTTTAGTTCGAATGGACCAGGCCCATGATAAAAATTTGGCTAGGGCGCAAGCATAGGTGGCACGGCTATCAGACATTAATATCCTGGCTCCTAGTACCCAGCTGCCGACATAAGTTTTTGAGCCAAACCCTCCTTGGTATTGCATACTCTCTGCACTCGAACATGAGATGTGCCAATGTCTCTGGTTTGTCTAGGCAAGCTGGGCAAAGCTCTGTAGTTTGTGCACGAGATTTCCAACGTGAAATAAAAGAATAGAGGGGAAGAGTTCCTGCTCTAAACTTGAAATATAAAGCCCTATCAAAAGGTTTTTCAATAATGTCAAGGTACACTTCCCGTTTAGGTTGATCTTTAAACTTCAGGAAGTCCTCCGTAAGTCTGCCCATGGTAGTACTAGTGTTCCTTTGTAGAAGGATCCAGTCCCAATAAAATTTCTTAAGTGTTAGCTTCGGGGGTGAGGTTCTATTTATCCATGCTTCGTTTAGGCCCAGATTTGCTAGCAATGTCTTCATATCTCTCAACCATTTGATTTTGTGCCACCCTGATAGTGACATGATTTCTGCTAGGCCTTGCGCATATTTACTGAGCTCCTCCACACGCCACAGACGTGCCCATAGCAGAAGTGGACGGAATTTTGCAAGGTCATCAATTGGGCGACAGCCTAAGTCCAACATTAGCGGGACCGTGGGAGTGCCCTGCGGGAGAGACATAATCGCTCTACAAAATTTCTTCTCGGATCTTGGTAAAGCGTCGGTAATGGATGAGCCCCAAAGTTCGGCCCCATAGAGAGCAGAACTGACCCCTTTGGCCGAGTAGATCTCAAGGACTGTAGCTATTGGTCTTATTGTACAGGAGCGTTGTTCTTTCAGGAGAGCTCCTGTTATCCTCTTGTGAGTTAACAGCATTTTGTCTAAATGTGGGGTCCATTCCATTTTGTGTGAGAGGCGTATCCCAAGATAGTCGAAGACCTCTACCCTCTCCAAAGGTTCAGCGTTCAGGGTAGGAGAGCGGACATGTTTTTTGGGAGGGTTCAGCACAAGATATTTAGTTTTGCTTGTGTTGATTACCAGGCCTCGTTTGGTGCAGAAGGATTGAAAGTTATTTAGGAGCCTTTGGAGGCCTATTGGGGTTTTAGATATTAAAAGCGTATCATCCGCGAAGAGGAGGGTTGGTATACGTTCCCCAGCCAGGG
The DNA here is from genome assembly GCF_964263255.1 of Lissotriton vulgaris. Classification (NCBI taxonomy): domain Eukaryota; kingdom Metazoa; phylum Chordata; class Amphibia; order Caudata; family Salamandridae; genus Lissotriton; species Lissotriton vulgaris. The sequence continues at coordinate 8,595,927 of NC_141695.1, forward strand.
ATGGTTCATCTGAAGGATGTTTCCGAAGATGCTCAACCACCCCATTGATGTAGAGTGAGAAAAGGGTGGGAGCTAACACACATCCCTGGCGGACACCTCTCTCAACCGGGATGCTATTTGTTTTTCCCCCCCCTGGGCCCCACCTGATCTGGGCAAAACTATTTTCATGCAACCTAACAAGTAGGGATAGCAAGTAGTGAGGCAACCCCATATCAGCCAATACACTCCATAGGGTCTCCCTAGGTACAAGGTCAAAGGCAGACTTTAAATCGATAAACGCGAGATAAAGACTGCCCTTGCCTATGACCACAACTTTCCAATACACCATCATTAGTCTAAAAGCTTGTTCGATTGTCCCGGTACCCACTCTAAAGCCCGCCTGGTAGTCAGAAAGGATTTTATTTTCTTCTACCCAGTTTAGAATTCTGACCAGTAGGATCTTGCCGACTACTTTTTGGCTGATGTCTAACAGGCTAATGGGCCTATAGTTTGATGGATCTTCTCTGGGACCTTTTTTATAAATAGGGACCGCCTCCGCCCCTTTCAACGAAGAGGGGATAGGGGCGCCCCTACAAATGGCGGCGAGTAGGGAGTGGATCAGTTTTCCCCACTTCAAGATATCAGATTTCAAGAGGTCACCAGGAATACCGTCCGGGCCAGCCGCTTTTTTGGGAATGATAGTGCTTATTGCGTAATCCACTTCCTTAATTGTAAAGTCAAAGTCATTAGGCTGGGTGTCCCAAATTGGAGGGAACAATAGTGGAGCCACAACCCCCCCTACAGGATCACTGGAAACAGTAGGAGTGAGATGATCATCTTGACGGGTGTAAAGCTTTGAAAAGTGTTTAACCCACGCCTGACTTGGGATATTGCAAGTTATCAAGTCACTATCTGGCCTATTTCGAGCTCTTATGGTATCCCAAAAATATTTTGAATCTTTCTTAGAGCTAGCTTCTTTAAGGGTAGACCAGTAGGCCTCTTCCCACTCCTTTTTTGCTAGCCCCAGTGTTCTCTTGTGTTCTTTCCTGGCTATCTGTATTAAGGGTTGGGATTTGCCCTTAACGGCCTCGATTAGCCGAGTCTTAGCTTTCCTACATGCTACGGTATACCAGACATGTACCCCCTTGGTTTTGTTCTGAGACATATTCTTCCCTGTAGTACCCTTTACCCAAAAAACTTCCCCTATAGCCTTAACAGCAGCTTCAAAAATGGGTGTTGCCCTATCCGCTACCGTGGCTAGATCAATAGTATCGATCTCTGCTTGTGAGGCCATAAGTACCTCTTCTATACTAGAAAATTTATCAGCGTTACTGGCAACTTTGTTCCACTTTAGGCGTCTTCCACAAGAGGAGACAGTGACCCTGTGTATACATTTGGGTGGTGCTACCAATGTTCCATTGGACCAGGGATTCGTGATAATTAGGGAAAGCGAATTATGGTCACTCTCCACAGTCGGTATGATTGTCATATCTTCGACCGAACTCCAGAGCCTCAAGTCCAACAGAATATAGTCGATCCTCGAGGTATGACCAACCCTGTTGAATGTTGGAGCGTCCATCCGGTCAGAAGATGTACGGCCATTGGTGGCTCTTAGCCCAAACTCCAAAGTCAGTGCATTTAACTGCACTGCACTACGGGTCCAGCGCTTAATCGGGGGGATAGAAAGTGAAGGAATACCCCATCTACTATCTTCTTCACCTAGGTCAGGGATACCGTCCAGGGGAAGTGGCTCATAGGTGCAGTTAAAATCGCCTGCTCCTAGGGTATAATCAGCTTCTTTATGGTCCCTAAGATGCACCTCAAGATCAGATATTACAGATGAGGTGCACCCATTTTTTGTACCTCTGGCATAGACGTTGTAAAGATCTAGAGTCGCACCTCTGCAGGGATTAGACAAAGAAATGCCTAGGATATCTGAGCTATTTATCTGCTTAGATGTTATTCGGCAGTTAAGGGAGATGCTTACCCAAATAATGAGGCCCCCCGAGGGGCGCCCCTTCCCATGCCTGGGTTTCTCTGCTGGAGCAAAATAGGTAACAAACCCAACCCGGTGGAGTGGTTCAGTGCTCCAGGTCTCCTGAAACATGCAGATCTTATGTGCTTCAACCAAATCACTCCACTCAGGCAGACCCAATTTCCTGTGGATGCCCGCAAGGTTCCAACTGAGGATTTTTATTTTGTCCTTGGTGGTTTCTCCTCTAGTGCCATTAATGTCTCTAAGGCTATGGGGATCTACACATTCCCTCTCTAGAACAAGAGATGTTAGCTTGGTCAGGCTGGTGGCCGTCGCAGTTGGAAGATTAGGGCATGTGGGATAAGATGTGACTGAAGAACCCTCCTCCTCGCCCCTATTGGTGACAGAATGTATGGAGGAAGCTTCATCAGAATTAAGTCAGTCTACCTCATCCAGCGCACAGAATCTATTCCAGTGGGCAAACTGGGATACAAAGGGGTCAAATGGAGGAGGTGGGCCTTGCCATGGTTGCTGCCACTGGTGAATAGTATGTTGTGGAGCATGTGTATACCCTCTATTAATTGGAAAGCTGAATCTAGGGGGATGTTGTCTTGGGGGCATGGGTAGGAAGTAAGACAAGGGAAGTGGATGGATTTGAGTAGCGGGTCCACTGCTAGGTGTATTACATATAAAATTCACTACCCCTGTATCCCTGAATTTAACAGTTACAACATCTCCTGCTATAGTCTTGGTATTTCTACCCACCCACTCTCCTCTTCAGACTGCAAGTATTTCACCACTCATATGAATGGGTAGTGGTTTATGCAGCTGAAGCCACTGGGCACACTTGTTTCTCAGTTCAGCGAAAGTTTCTCTTCTTCCCTCCTTCAGTGGTGGTACACCCGTCAATACAACCACAAAGGGAGAAACTTCCGGCGGCAAGTTAATTGTCTTAAAACGAGCCGGCCTTGTTTTTGATTCTTGAGTCTTGTTTGCGGAAGAAGTTGATGTCAAATTAGTATCCAAACCTTTAAAACCCTTTGCTGGTTGATTGGTCACTTTTTTTGGACCAGAGGTTGTTTGCATCACCGGGGTGGGGCCAATGACACTAGGAGTTGGGGGAGGTACAACAGATTTTCCCCCCATTTGAGTCAGATGTTGTGTTGCTGTTCCTAGGTTATCTGGTAGAATTTTGGCCTTAGTAGGAGGATCTCTCGAAGATTTGCTGCTAGTTGTATTTTCCTGAGGCACTTCTTTTGTTTTCCCGTGCGTCTGTAAAGGCACATTCCCACTTGCCTTATTAGCCAATTTGGAATTGATTAATGATGTCAGTCTATCAATTTTGGACATTAAAGGCTTAATTTGAGCCGTTATCGTAGCTTCAAGGTCCGATTTTAGGTCTATTACCATATTTTCGACCCAACAAGGTATGCCTGATACAGAGTTTGGGGTGGGTAAGACAAGGTTATGGTTCCTGGTTTTAATTTTAGGCTTTTTCTTAGTCTTAAGCGCGTTCTTAGTAGAACCTATATTCCCTAATTCTGACAATACGGGAATGTCTCCTACCCTTGGTTCTTGGGGATGTTTATTTAAAGTTAACTCTGACTTTTCGGGTGATTGGCAAGCTTCTAGGTCTGGAGTGACCTCTAGATCAGCTAATGATGGGTCAGAATCCGATTGAGTTACTGATAAGTCAACTGCACTTGGGACTGTATGAGTATCAGCAACAGTCGAAGGTAAAGGAAGGGAGCAATTAGTTAAAGATTGCTGGGCAGGTGAGCTTGCAGTTGCTAAAAGGCCCAAGGACGAGCGTTTGGCATTCATAAGGTCCAAGGATACTCTCTTTTCCAGTAAAATAATACTATGGTCAATTGTCTCATTAACCAGAGAAGCAGGCAGTTCTCTTCGGCCGAATAGGGAAACAATTGTTTTTCGCCGGGAGGACAAGACGAAAGCGCCCCTGGTTTCCACTTCTTTTAAACAGAAAAAGACGCTCTTTAATGAGCAGTATCGCCAAGCGTACTACGTTTATTTGCAGGACTTTTTAATCCGAAGTCATACACAAGAAAGTGTGAAAGAAAACTGATGTCACTTCACTTATCTTTAAACGCATATCTCTACAACTGAACGTACAGGAAGTTTATTCAAACAAGAATTTAAAGGGTGATCGTTCTTGACCCCAGATACACGACAGACAAAAGATTGAGTCTTGATAAAGGTGGTCCAAAACTTTTTCAACCACCGAAACGCGTCGACGCAATTCCCAAGTAGAATTCCTAGACTCGGATACCGGTGTTGATACAATATAAAAACTGTGCACAGCACATGGTTATCACATTGAGTTCGAATGTACACCTAGTACTGTAACAATTGAATGTCGTACTGTTGTCTGTTCCCCTTTCCTCGTATCAATATTGCTGGTCGACTTTGATCTCCATGTATGTCAAAAAACCGTTTTAACAATTTTTCCTCCAATTTATTTGTTTATATTTGTGTACAGTGGTGCCCTTGCCCACTTGTTTTTAATATATTTTGTAATATTAATTAATTGTGTACACTTTTCTTAACTTTATTGTCCTAATTGATTTGTTATTTAAGTTGTTTTATTGAATATCTTGTTTAAGGGAACTTCTTCTCAGTATCAATTGTCTCATTAACCCGGGAAATAAATTGATCTATAGGCCCGGTGACTTGTGCTACGGCCAACGCTGTTTTAGTTTTACTTCTGGTTCTACCAGGCATGGTGGACATATATGGAGTCCTATACGCTGAGTTGTACAAATAATAACAGCAAGAGCCAAGGGGGGTGGCCCGGTCCGGTCTCTACCGGGCACTAACGGGCAACAACGGGCCCGCCCTTGGCCCGGGCTTAGCCCCGGGCTATGACCCGCGCGCGTCCCGCGATGTGCGTTAAAGACCTTGCTTAAATTCCTGTTGGGTGAGAGGGGGCGTGGCACTGGGAGGGGGCGCGGCTCACGCGGGAAGAGGAAACAGCTGATGGTATTGGATGCTGATCCTCGCAGTCCCCGGGCCGCGCCTCTCACCTCCTCTGCGGCCTCGCAGGTGGTTTTCTCCTCACACCGAAGGCAAAAAGGGATGGAACAGTGGCAAGCTACTCCTGTAGCCACGGGCAAAGTTCGACACTGGAAACCTCAAGGCGAGCGGCTCCCGCGAAGCGGGGGCCGCGAGAGGTAAAGAGCACTTTGGTGGGGGCGTGGCACTGGGAGGGGGCGCGGCTCACGCGGGAAGAGGAAACAGCTGATGGTATTGGATGCTGATCCTCGCAGTCCCCGGGCCGCGCCTCTCACCTCCTCTGCGGCCTCGCAGGTGGTTTTCTCCTCACACCGAAGGCAAAAAGGGCTGGAACACTGGCAAGCTACTCCTGTAGCCACGGGCAAAGTTCTGACACTGGAAACCTCAAGGCGAGCGGCACCCCACACAAGGTATATATAAAATATATGTATTTATTACTAATCACTGTCTACTAACCTCTTTATGAGATTAGAGGGCAAGATATACAATATCAACACATTAGAAGGTAAGTAAATAGCACAATATACAATGTGCCCCAGGGGAGACCAATCCATGTATTAGGAAAGTGGTATAAGAAACACGACTTGACTGGACACAGTGCCTAGAGCACGTATAATCGCTGGTACCCCAAGGAACCACCCAAGGTAGTGACACAGGGGACCCATGGGGGACACGTGCAGTGTGAGAAAACAGCCGTGAGCTCCTTACAATCCTAAAGGAAAGTCGCGGTTAGTATTTTTAAGATTATGGACACATCAGAGAGGACTTGGAGCAAACCCTTTTAGACTTATAAGGTTCTAAGGCCAGCACCCATGTGAGCACTGGAGTACTCGTGTTACCTCACCCAGGGAAGCCGGGTGCATAGGTGCCAAATGGTGTCGGGAATCATCGCTGCAAAGTGCTGCTGCTGTGGAGAATAAAAGGGTCCAGTGTGATCCAAGCCTAGATTGGAGCTGTGAAGAACCTGAAAGCAGAGGAGACAGAGTCTGGGTCACTTCAGGGTGACCAGGGGCATAGAAGACCAATGCCTACCAATGTCGGGTGTTTCAGGTGCGATGAGGTGAAGCTTGACTCCACTGCCACGGGGACCAGGAGACGTTGACGATGACCAAAGTCTGCAGGCGAGCTGTCCCACAAAGGATGTTGAGAGCTGGGGGGTCGGTGGTCAGATCAGAGACCAACAAGCCTTGGCAACAGTAACCCACAAGAGTAAAAAGGCTTCGGGATGGACCAGCAAGGTCCAGGTGACTCCCCAAGCAATGGAGAGTCAGGGCATGTCTGGAGCAACCAGGTAAGCCCTTTCAAAGTTACAGTACCCTTCTCAGAGACCCACAAGTCGGCGGACATTGGATCGCGAAGGGACCTCGAGAGGAATCACACAATACCAGCCCACGGGACACTCGAGGAGTGTAGGCCAGTAATCTTCAGTGGCATCACTGCTCAGGGTTGGGACTACAATGAGTCCAATACACAGCCTCAGGGATTACCATAAAGTATTATCAGATGCAAATGGTCACGGTGTCCAGGGGTTTGGGTTGCACGGTCCCCACAAGGGCTTTGGATCTCAGGTTTGCTGAGAGCACGGATCGGCCTTGGGGAAGCTTGGAATTTCACCTCCTGTGTTGCAAAGTCTTTGGAGTCCTTCAGAAGCTGCTTAGTTGCAAACCGGACAGTTGCGTCTTTGGTGCCTGCCTTGCAGGGGAGTAATTCCTTTACTCCAAAGGAGATTCTTCGTCATCCAATGAAGTGTAGATAGTTGAAGTTCCGGGATTTTGTAGCGGAGTTTTGTCCAGGTAAATCTAAAGTCCTGTAGCCAGGGGTTCCTACTTTATACCTAAGGAAGGGGTGGGACAAACTCTGGGAACCTACCTATGGGAGGGTCAGGATAGAGGGGTGGCTACACCCATATCCTTTGTCCAGTTTCACACCAGAGCAGGGGCTGATAGCTCCTGCAACTGGTTTGAGCTGGACTATGCATAGGGACACCAAATGTGCCCCCAGTGCAGACATCAAAGCACTCTTGGAGTGCACCCACCCAGCCCCAATACACTAAAGCCTGTTTGGGAGGTGGTTACACCTCCCTGTGACAGGGAACCTATTGTCCAGCCTCCCTTGCCGGAGTTTCGCCAGCAGCAGGACAGCAGATGCATGTCTGTGGCTGGCAGCATCCAGGGTTCTGTTAAGCTGGTACCAGGTGTACCGATGTAGTCGTATTTCTCCCTCTAAGAGATTGGAATCGTATCTCAAGCACTAGGTCTGGCGGGGAGGTATGATTCCAAGGTGTTTGACACCAAACTCAACATGTTTCCTTGCAGCCATTTTAAAGTTAGCATTTACCATGAGGTTATAATGCACTTAAGAGTATATGATTGGCTGCATAACAGAACAACCCTGTATAATAGATTCCGAAGGCTACAGAGGGACCTTGCTCTTGCATGGGCATTCTCATACAAAACTCAGCACCCAGCCTTCAGTATTGATAAGGCCTGCCATTGGGGTGACTGATAAGTTTAAATGTGCAGTGATATAAGGTAGCTATCGGGAACTTATATCTAAGTAAGGGGTGCATGCACCACCTTACACAGGCTGCTGTAGCAGACCTGTTGTGTCCTTTTGCATTTTCTCTCAGGGGTGGCATAATACATGCTGCAGCCCCTGCGAGGCCTCTGGGGTACCTATGCCCTGGGTACATAGTGTACCATATACTAGGGACTTATAAGGGTACCCCAGAATCCCATCTGTGGTGTAGCTAAAGTACATGCAATCCATTTTAGAGAGAAGTCAGATAGGCTGGGATCCTGAATAGCAGGATCCCAGCCAGACTAAGTCGAAAACCAGCAAAACACCAGGAAAAAAGTGGGGGCAACCATGCAGTCACATTCCACTTTCCTACATACACACTCTTGCATCACATCAACACTGACATGTTTTTATTTCTGAAAGCTGAGTTTGTGAATTTGTGTGATTAGCTTGTGTGAACTGTCTTTACACCTTTACTTAGTGATTCAAGCTCTTGGTTTTCCTTGTGTCCTTTCAAACAAATATGTCATTTGCATTATTGAAATTTAAGTCCCTTTTTCTGGTTTTACAGCTTCAATCCTGTTTCAATTTAGGAGCGGCCTGAAGACACCCTCTTGAAAGAAGACCACATCAGGATGGAAGAAGAGTTCACCTCTGCTCTCAGGACACAGCTTTGCTTCTGATCACTCACTGACTCTATCTTTGCCTTTGACCCTGTACAGACCCCGCTGCCTTCTGCTTAGATTCACACTAAACACACAAAACCTGGGGAGGAATGGTGGCGGCAAATCTGACCACTGGCCATCGCTCAGTTTGGACCCAGACTCATGAAGATGTCAGGGCTTACCTGTGCCACCTAGGACTTTACTTCAAACACACAGAAGGTGACGGGAGGCTGCTTGCAATACGTCTTACCACTGGCAATCACTCGGGGTAGCATTCCAACCCATCGCTTTCACTAAACACACTTACATACATGCATATATATATATATATATATATATATATATATACACATATATACCTATATACATACCTAACTGCATTCAAGATGCTAATTAGATAGATGGTTTTGTACTTGATGCAATGAAAAATATGGTTTTCTACAGAAATGAAAATCCAGGATGTTGTTTCTAAAAATGAGACTGATCAGCAGAAAAGGAATCAACACCACAGATCTCCTGATGACAATCACACTGGAAACATCCCGCAGCTTCAGCACATCTCACCGAGAGACCTCTCCGACTGTGACTGTGGTTAAGGAGGGCCAATAGCTCACAAGAGCACCAGGTCAACAAGAGCCTGATGTAAGCCTCACATGAGGCCCTAGTGCGGCTGACATGAAGCCATGAGGTTGACACAACGTTGACGTAAGCCTCACATGAGGACCCAGTGTGGCTGACATGAAGCCATGAGGCTGACACGATGTTGGCATAAGACTCACATGAGGACCCAGTGCGGCTGACATGAAGCCATGAGGCTGACACGATGTTGACTTAAGATTCACATGAGGCCTAGTGCGGCTGACATGAAGCCATGAGGCTGACATGATGTTGACATAAGACTAGCATGAGGCCTAGTGCGGCTGACATGCAGCCATGAAGCTGACATGATGTTGACATAAGACTCACATGAGGCCCCAGTGCTGCTGACATGCAGCCATGAGGCTGACATGATGTTGACATAAGACTCACATGAGGCTCCAGTGCAGCTGACATGCAGCCATGAGGCTGACATGAGGTTGACATAAGACTCACATGAGGCTCCAGTGCTGCTGACATGAAGCCATGAGGCTGACATGAGGTTGACATAAGACTCACATGAGGCTCCAGTGCTGCTGACATGAAGCCATGAGGCTGACACGACATTGACGTAAGACTCACATGAGGCTCCAGTGCTGCTGACATGAAGCCATGAGGCTGACACGACATTGACATAAGACTCACATGAGGCCCCAGTGAAGTTGACATGAAACTGGCATGAGGCTCACACAATCCTCCAGTGAGGTTGCAATGAGACAGACACGAGGCTCCAGTGTGGCTGACATGAGACTCACATGAGGCTGACAAGCGGCATTCATGTAGTTTACCAGTAGAGAGTCTAATGCTGGATATAATCTTAAATGTATTTATAGTGCTTTCAGAGTAAAGCACTGGATTTAACTAACATTAAGCAGCTTGGTCAGAGTTAGACTGCGGCCCCAGACTTGGGGATTGATGGGGCTCAGCACCATTTTCCTTTTCTTGACTCTTGAATCAGGCTGTATTGTATGTTAACATTAATATAGTGCTTCATACCCCTGTGTGGGACCCTGAAGCGCTTGCCTGCGTGGGCAGCACAGTAAACCATGCAAGGAGTGTGGATGGAAGGTGTTATCTTTGTTTTGATGCTACAGAGGAAGTGTTTTCTTGTCAAGGGAGATGACCACCGAGGTTTGGTCATCGTGTTATGGGACGCAGCCGTTGGCAGCGTGATGGATGCTAGACCCCTGACCTGGTCAGTGTGACTGCTCTCCCTGCGCACAGCTCCACCAGTAAGTGCTGCCCTCTGAGCCCTGAGCTCTCCGTTGTGCTGACGGTTCGAGGCCCTCCTCCACCCGCAGGCTCCTGCCTGTGACTTATCCCTGGGGTAGGCAGTCATAATATCGAATTGTTAATATTGAAGTACAATAATATCGAAGTAGTAATATCGAAGGTAAGTAATATCGAATGTAAGTAATATCGAGGGTAACATCGATTTTGTTAATATCTATGTAAGTAATATCGATGTTACTAATATCTATGTTAGTAATATCGATGTTACTAATATCGATTTTTACATGATTTTTATGTATATTATTATGTATTTAATATGTATTTTTTTATGTAATTTAAGTAAATTTTGTATTTTAGTACCGTAGCGGGTTGTGGGTTTATAGGGGAATAGGGTAGGAACTAATTTAATTATACTAATTTAATTAATAATTTATTAGGAATTATAAATTACTTTGTAATTAATAGGTAATTAATTTTTATTATTAGTAACTTATTTCAATTAATTGATTAATTAATAATTATGTTCTGTAGCGGGTTATGGGTTTACAGGGGAATAGGGTGGGAAGTAATTTAATTATAGTAAATTAATTATTCATTTATTAGGAATTATAAATTTATTATTAATTAATAGGTAATTAATTTTTATGAATTAGTCATTTATTTTAAATTATTGATTAATTGATAATTATGTTCTGTAGCGGGTTATGAGTTTACAGGGGAATAGGGTGGGAAGTAATTTAATTATAGTAAATTAATTAGTAATTTATTGGGAATTATAAATGTATTATTAATTAATAGGTAATTCATTTTCATGAATTAGTAATTTATTTTAAATTATTGATTAATTGATAATTATGTTCTGTAGCGGGTTATGGGTTTACAGGGGAATAGGGTGGGGAATAGGGTGGGAAGTAATTTAATTATAGTGAATTAATTCGTAATTTATTAGGAATTATAAATTAATATTTAATTAATAGATAATTCTTTTTTAATAATCAGTAACTTATTTTAATTAATTGATTAATTGATAATTATGTTCTGTAGCAGGTTATGGGTTCATAGGGGAATAGGGTGGGAATAGGGTGGGAAGTAATTTAAATGTAATTAAGTAATACTTTTTTATTTATTGTTTTTGGTAATTATATTATTGTTAATTAATAATTAATTGGTAAGTAATATTTATTAATTGGTAATTATTTTTTATGAATGTACCTGTAAACGCTGCAATTCATCAGCGGTGGAATGCTGATTACTGGAACTCTGCCTCGCCCTGGAAACTGTTCACGGGGGCTGCTCCATCTTACACCTGGCTCCCTGCACTCCGACCGGTCCCTCTCCACCGCCGTTAGCCTCCTGACATCTGGCATGGCCGCCGAGTGAGGGGGACTACAGGTCCCAGCAGTGCTTGCGGCAGAAAGCCGCCGACGCCCTGCACGAGCCCGGAGGCGCTCTTAAGCAGCGGGGGTCCTCGACAGAGCGGGTGATACCTGTAAACACCGCAATTCATCAGCGGTGGAACGCTGATTACTGGAACTCTGCCTCGCCCTGGAAACTGTTCATGGGGGCTGCTCAATCTTACACCTGGCTCCCTGCACTCCGACCGGTCCCTCTCTGCCACCGTTAGCCTCCTGACATCTGGCACGACCACCGAATGAGGGGGACTACAGGTCCCAGCAGTGCTTGCGGCAGGAAGCCGCCGACGCCCTGCACGCGCCCGAAGGCGCTCTTACGCAGCGGGGGTCCGCACATCACGGGATGCGCGCGGGTGACGCCGGGCTAAGCCCGGGCAAAGGGCGGGCCCTCTGTGGCCCTCAGAGGCCAAAAGAGGCTGGGCCACCCCCCTCAGCTACTGTATTAGGTGAGTCTGTTAGTGTCACCTTCGAAATGGGGAAAAGAAACACTGTTAATGTGGTACCAGCTATCGAAGGGTCTTTTGTGACCCAAAGTTCCCTAGAAAGCATGCTGGAGAATGCCTTTAACATGGTAACTAATGAGATTGCTAACACTGAGAGGAGGATGTCAATGGGCTTAGCTACTACACTCTCTGAGACATCTCTACAAAATGCAAATTCTGCCCCCCCACTTTCTCCCACGATTATTATCTCAAAACAACCACTACCAGCTAGCACTCTAGAACCACTGCTAGGTGGGAACAACCCTGGTAAATGAAGACCATACCTCTGTCTGCACGCAGACAGAGTCACTACTCGATAGCATCAGCCAACCAAAAACTAATGGGAACTTGATTGAAACTATCATAGACACTATTTTTAAACAGATGGAAAGTCAAATGATCAAGCAATTTAATACTATTTTTAAACGTTTAGATAGACTGGAAAATCTTGTTAAGAAAGATGACGTAAAAAGGAAGGGACAAATTAGCCTTGATCTACTGAGGGGAGATCGTCTATTGAAAGACATAGAGTCTATTTGTAAGGATAATTTGGGCAAAGGGCCAAACACTGCCAACAGTAGCATAGTTACACCAACATCTGCACCCACCGCTACCCCGAAAAACAACATCACTGCTAAAATTCCATCCAACAAGAAACCACAGCAAACCACAGTCACGACAGCTGCACCCCTTAGCTCCACCTGCATCACTAGCACGGCCAGCGGACCCCCTAAGGATATTCCCACCCCTGTGGTCCCTAAACCAGGGGCTGCAACCTCTACTGCCCCTGACAAAGGGCCTGCTGCCACACCAAGGCCTGTGAAGACTATGGGACCCACCCTGCATTTACCACCAGATGCTTGCCCATATGTCTTAGTCCTAGCCGGCGTTCCACCACTCAAAGAAGGGCAAGGCGAGTCTTGGGTCCAGCTAAACAATAAATGTATATACTGGTTGCGTAAACACAAAGGGGTGGGTCATGACATTTCAAATGAAATCTTGTCAGCCCGCCGGGTAAGCTGGGTTGGTCCCTTATTTAAGAACATCAATGGCGACTTCATTGTGCTCAATTTTCGCCATCCTGGGACAGCAAAATACATACTGAATAACAACAATATTTATTCAGGTCCATCGACTGTCATAACCTTACTCCCCTTAGGCTATTTTTATAGGCCCCCCCAGAGACCATTTAACCAAGTACCATCACCTTACCCCTTGTTCAACAGATTTAGTATCCTATCGGACATGAGTAGTTTTGAATGACCACCACCTACACCAACTTTGGAAACATCACAAATTGACCAACCACTCGTAACCGTTTCCACTGTTGAAATACCATGTCGTACTAAATCACTGGCCCCCAATGAACCAGAATTATCGGTCCTACCAATCACACTCTTAACATCTTCCAAGGGCACGCACACTCTACCATCTACTGACAACCTGATCATCCTGAGTTGGAACATCGCTGGTCTCCTCACCAAAACACAAATTAAAGAGTGGATAGAGTGGGTCACTAATTTTGATGTGTTGATGTTGCAAGAGACATGGTGTACTAGCCCTTTATTCCTGGAAGGGTACAGTTGTTACAACCAGAATGCATTCCCTTCAGCCATGGGCCGACCAAGCGGGGGTCTAACTATCTGGGCTAAAATCACGGCAGGAGTTCAAACCGAACTATTACCTGTTAATGACAAGAGTTTTCAGGTGTTGGCATATACTAGCAAGATAAAGTTATGTATAATCAATTTTTATAACAATGATTTTGTAACTCATCCTAATCCGAATTTCACAAGATTATTTGATTTTATAGATGAAATTGTGGAAGGACATAAATATGGCAACTTTGATGGTATCTGTATAGGGGGTGATTTCAATGCCCACATCCACTCAAGAACCTCTAGCTGTAAAAGAGGCATGGAACTACTTGACCACATAACCTCTCGCGACCTAGTTAACGTTATGGATGAGGTGAAAAGCAAAGGGACTGAAGAACCACAAGCCACCTATGTAGGGCGAGGGTGCTCAACCACCATAGATTATGTATTTCTATCCTCGATCTTAAGAGATCTCCTACTAAAGGCCAAGGTGGTTGACGTCCCTTACAGTGATCACTACCCGATACTAATAAACTTAAAATCTATCAAAAAAACGGGGACAAGGAGAGAAATTAGCGCACAAAATTTAGCAGTCTCCACAGACAGACTTAGGGTGGTTTGGAGGGGGTTGATAATAAGTAAGTTTTGGCACGTATTGTTAGGATAGACCCCCAACTAGTGTCAGTCTGTCTTTCCACCGACAGCTCCGAACACACGATCATAGAGGCGTTTATGGACCTCAGTAAGGCCATAAAAAATTAGATCTCGAAACCAACCCGAACCACCGACAATAAATAACCACAGTGGTTCGATTCCCAATGCTCTAAAGCCAATCGCGATCTTAGGGCAGCCCTTACAATGGTCCCACGTGACCAGTCTGCTGTGAGGAGACTGAGGGCTAGTTATAAAACTGTACTTAAAAGAAGGACAGAGGAGCTATTACAAGAACACTGGGATTCCCTTATGCGTTTTGCTACATTGAGGGATGTGATATTTGTGATATTTGTGGGGGTATTTCTAAAGCGCAACGTTCACTCCGGAGGGAGCATCTTGGCGCTGAAACTGGATTTTGGAGTGAGGTTAAGAGTTTAAGATCACTGGGAACCAACATCACCCCGATAAATTGTAATATACCTGGGGACGAGTGGGTGAAACATTTCTCGAAAATATATGAGGCCCCACTAAACACCACAGGCCCCGTCCCACCCTTAACCCCTCTTAACATCACTCTAATGGAGGTAGAAGATGCCATCACAGCTAGCGCAGGGAACAAAGCTCCTGGCCCCGATGGTCTATCCATCGACCAAATTAAATCGGAACCAGAATTTTGGGCGCCACTACTCTGTAACATCTTCAACCATCTATCCCATACCCCCCCCCGCCAGTAACCTGGTTAAATAGCACCATCGTGCCCATTTTCAAAAAGGGCAGTAGATTGGATCCTGCCTGTTATCGACCAATATCCTTGATCGATAACACTCTGAAGATCTTAGGCAGGGTCCTTTTTAGTAGGATTAGTATTTGGGCAGAAGAAAATTCCATTTTACATCCATGCCAGCTAGGCTTTAGAAGCAACGTGGGCACCGTGGAACAGTGCCTAAATTTAAATTTAGTAATGGCAAAGTACACAATTGCTAAAAAATCCCCCCTTTATTTAGGTTTTATGGATTTAAGTTCTGCATTTGATTTTGTTAACCGTTCCCGTTTATGGACAGTTCTGTTGAATTATGGTTTAGATGAATCTTTAGTTCACTTCCTGGCTCATTTGCACAGTGACCTGAGAGCCCGCGTCCGTTTGAACACCCTAGGCGAGGTATCCAGTGATATTTTAATTGGCAGGGGGGTCAGACAGGGGTGTGTCTTGGCCCCCCTGCTTTTTATCTTGTACATAAATGAATTAAGCAACTTTGTGTGTAAATTGACATCTGATGTGCCGCAAGTGAATGGCAGACCACTTGCAGCTCCCCTCTACGCGGATGACGCAGTACTTATGGCCCGCACACCCAATGCACTACGAATTTTAATTTCAGGATTTGTTGCCTACATGGCAGATCTGGGGCTCTGTACAAATTTTAACAAATCATTTATAATGTGTTGTGGTCCAAAAAAGCATAAGATCGACTGTATTTCAATAGGGGACAATGTTTTAAAGTGCACTAACACTTTCCCTTACATAGGCTTGTTATTTGCTGATTCTGGGTCTTGGCAACCGCATGTAGCACAAGGTAGAAACAAACTGAGCAAAGCCATAAACTCTGTTACCTCTGTCCGCCAACCACAAAGCGCTGAGGTCATCGCTTCAATGTTACATATTTACAAGACCCAATGCTTACCCACAGGAACTTATGGCGCTGAGGTATGGGGCTATACAAACTGTGCCAACATACAAACAGAGGAGAACCGGTTTTGTAGGAAGATCTTGGGGGGTTATCTCTGTCCCAACTTACTTGTGCCACCAAGAACTACGCATTAAAAACACGGAGGACTTTATAAAATCCAGACCTGCTTTGTTTTGGCTGAAAATATGGAGGAATCAAGACGCATCCCTGACCCGTGACATCATTAAGGACTGCTTGAAATGTGGCCGGGCCACCCAGATACTGTGGCTCGCGGCGGTGGAAAAAAGCCTACGGAGTGTGGAGCAGGGACATTTATTTACATCTCCCCACATAATAGACTGCTCGCATAAGAACCTAGTAAAAAGGGCCCTGTATAGCCACTACAACTGTGAAAGAGAAAAGAAAGACCTCACAAAACCGGCAGTCCTAAGGTATCTATCATTTTTCACACCAAGTGACAGGCCTAATCTACCCGAAAGTTATCTGTGCAGAAAGATGAGTAGATGGAACAGGACTTTGCTGTTCCAGTTCAGGGACGGGAGTATTAAAAATCTATTATGCTTCCCAATAGGATTTAATAGGAATTTGGAGCACCTAAACTGTCCTTGTAGCCATGGTGGCAAACAAAGCCTTTTGCACTTTACACTTTTTTGTGGTTTTTATGTTAAATACACCAAACATTTTTTAATGCCATACTTTCGTAATACTGACCAATTTGACTTTGAATTAGCTTTTGAAGATTTATTACGGTTAAGCTGTGACGAAGTAATTTTTAGAGTCAGTTGCTTTCTTAAATCTGCAGTCCGCTCTAGAGTATCACTGAACTTGCCTTGAAAAGTTTTGTACTGTGAATTGCTGATTTGCACATCGCCTTATTTTGCACAAATAACTGCATTTTTTGCACACATTATAGAATTATTTTTTCTAGAGAAGCCAACCGTAGTTCTTTTTAATATGAAGTCCACTCAAGAGTGTCTTTGAACCTGCCTTGAAAAGTTTTGTAATATGAATTGCTGATTTTGCACATTGCTTTAATTTGCACAAATAGTTAAATTTTGCACACATTATAGAATTACCTTTTGTAGAGTCGCCGATTGCAACTCTTTTTTATGAACTTAAAACTTGTTACTTCTAATTTTGAAGTTACTTGCACATACAGACCATGTTGAATTTGCTGTTTTTATCACATGACTTTAAATGTAAGCGCATTGGACTTGGTTTCTTGTATGATATTCAATGAAGTTGAGATGTTATGTACTGTTAAGTGTATTATTTTATTATTGGTGTTTGTTGTGTGCTCATAGGGGAATAGTGTGTAAAGTAATTGATATGTAATTAAGTAGATATAAAATTTATATTTGTGTATTGGTAATTCATTTATTGGATATTAAATATTAATTGGTAATTATTTTTTAAATAGTTATTTATTGGGATTTGTAAATAGTTTAGATTTATTAAATAAATAATATTTTAAATATTTTAAAACATACATTTATTTATAAGTATGTTATTTTTAATGTCTATGCTATCCAACACTTTCCCTACTGTTGCACTCTCTGGAGTTGGAATTGTAATTTTTTTAGCTCTACGCTATCCAACGCTTTCCCTACTGTTGCATTCTCTGGAGTTGGAATAGTAATTTTTACCCCTACGCTATCCAACACTTTCCCTACTGTTGCACTCTCTAGAGTTGGAATAGTAATTTTTACCACTACGCTATCCAACGCTTTCCCTACTGTTGCATTCTCTGGAGCTTGAATAGTGATTTTTATCCCGACGCTATCCTACGCTTTCTCTACTGTTGCACTCTCTGGAGTTGGAATAGTAATTTTTACCCTTACGCTATCCAACACTTTCCCTACTGTTGCACCCTCTGGTGTGGGAATAGTAATTTTTACCCCTACGCTATCCAACGCTTTCCCTACTGTTGCACTCTCTGGAGTGGGAATAGTAATTTTTACTTCTACGCTATCCAACGCTTTCCCTGCTGTTGCACTCTCTGGAGTTGGATTAGTCATTTTTACTTCTACGCCATCAAACGCTTTCCCTACTGTTGCATTCTCTGGAGTGGGAATAGTAATTTTTACCCCTACGCTATCCACGCTTTCCCTACTGTTGCACTCTCTGGAGTGGGAATAATAATTTTTACCCCTACGCTATCCAACGTTTTTCCTACTGTTGCACTCTCTGGAGTGGGAATAGTAATTTTTACCCCTACGCTATCCAACATTTTCTTTACTGCTTTTTTGGGGGTTGGAATAGTATTTAATTTCTGAATTAATCAAAAGGGAATGGACACTGGCGTCTACTAAACCTTCGGTTAGTCTTTGAAAACCCTCATAGACAGCCTGATTTAGTCGATGCGGTGTATCTTTTATCCGCCCCGTCAGGCGTCATGGCATATTCATAGGGTAGTCAAATAACGTGAGGTATGCCTGCCTCACCCGAGGCTACCTCTGGTCCAGGTAGAAGTGTCCAGAAATAATAGGAAAGGGAAAAATATAAAAACAGTGTGTCACCAAAAAAGAATTTTTAATGAAAAGGTTGGCACTGTTGTTAAAAAATTCGATATATATGTAATCGGGAACCTAGATTACCATATATCTATATATATATGGATGCGTCAACATGTTTCAGCTCTATGAGCCCAGCCGGGTCTGTAGAGCTTTCGTCAGGACAAAAAGACAAAAATACATACACAGAAGGTACTTACACAACTTGTGTAGGTTCCTATAGCTATTATGGAATTTCTTATACAGTCACCATAATAGGCGTTCTTAGAGGCTTCTACAGGAGTGAAGAGTCGCTAGGAGTGGTCTTTGCCACGAGGACCAGCTTTCAGTCCCTGTGCTGACTCTGCCCCTGGTTACCTCTAAGAACGCCTATTAAGATGACTGCATAAGAAATTCCATAATAGCTATAGGAACCTACACAAATTGTGTAAGCACCTTCTGTGTATGTATTTTTGTCTTTTTGTCCTGACGAAAGCTCTACAGACCCGGCTGGGCTCATAGAGCTGAAACATGTTGACGCATCCATATATATATATAGATATATGGTAATCTAGTTGCCCGATTACATATATATCGAATTTTTTAACAACAGTGCCAACCTTTTCATTAAAAATTCTTTTTTGGTGACACACTGTTTTTATATTTTTCCCTTTCCTATTATTTCTGGACACTTCTACCTGGACCAGAGGTAGCCTCGGGTGAGGCAGGCATACCGCACGTTATTTGACTACCCTATGAATATGCCATGACGCCTGACGGGGCGGATAAAAGATACACCGCATCGACTAAATCAGGCTGTCTATGAGGGTTTTCAAAGACTAACCGAAGGTTTAGAAGACACCAGTGTCCATTCCCTTTTGATTAATTCAGTATCTAACTAGGGGAACTGAATTGGCCTTGAATCCTCTTCCCTCCTTTTTGATAGTAGTATTTTATTTCCTCTGTTATTTAATATTTTTTGTTTTGTTTTACTTAATGTAGTATATAATTAATTTTTGAAATATTAAAAGTAAATTAATTTTCTTTAATTTGTTTTGTATAATTATTCAATTTTTATTCATGTTATTATTTTATGTTTATAGTTGAATTTGTAATTTATAATATTTTTTATTATTTATAAGTTATTACAATAGTTATTAAAAATGACTAGTAAGTATATATATATTATCTATTATATGTATTTGTTTAATATTTTATATTAAATTATGTATATTACTTATTAATTTTAAATAATATAAATTATGTTTAGCTATATTTATTATATTTTAAAGTTTTTTTTAATTAATTTTACATATTGTTTTCAATTTTTAAAAACGATATTTTTGACATCTATATATTTTTTCCGATATTTTTGTACTTACTTTGTTTTAGATAGGATGTCGATATTGTTGACATCGATATTTTTGTTGCAATGTTTTTGTATCTCGATATTCTGACTTTCGATATTCTGTCATAGATCGATCCCTGGTGGTGCAGTGGGAAAGCCCTCTGCTCTTCTACTGTTCTGCCTTTCTTGTTTTTTTTCTGTGCTCTTTGTTCTCTTTTTGCTCCCTCTGGTCTCTTTTCAGAATGGGGGGAAAGTCCTTCTACTACCTCGCAGCCAATGCCTGGAACAACCTCCCTTTCCACCTCCCGAAGACCCTCACACTGCCCCAGTTCAGGAAGGATCTTAAGACCTGGCCCTTCGGGTAACCCCAGCACTCACCGGAGCTGCCACCTCCCCCCCAGCGCCTTGAGACCCTCACGGGTAAGTAGTTGCGCTTTGATAAGCTCTGTAGATCTCTTCATGATGTTTCTTATTGTTACGGTAAACTGAGGTCTTTATTTTGAGAGGCCTGGAAAATGGCCTAGCTTTTCCCCACCTCTGGAGTATGGAGTACCGATAACAGGGATATTGAAAATCTAGGCCATTGCTAGTTGGACCAAATAGATCCCCTAAGAAATTAGGAATAAACAAGGGGATTGGCATTTCTGAGCCCCATTCTACTGGTAATTCAGCATTTTCCCCCAGATTTTCAAATGTAGATTTTTACTGCTTGAACCAGCTGAAATCTCTGTGTAAAAATAAACAGATCTGCGGAAACACAGTGGAACTCAGTACAGTGATAGGGCCAAAAACTTGGATTTACTGGTACCATTGGAATTAAGATGCCACTCCTAATGAAGGCCCGGGTTGGTTAAAACACAGGGTTGTCCATTCTGACGTCTTTGTGGTCCTCCTGAGCAGGCATAGCCTAGGGGGAGAGAAAGTCAGGAGATCTGCAGGGATGGACTGTGTTACAATCTTCCCTTATATGATTCTCATGATGAAATCTCAACAAGCGGTCATAGCATATAGCCAGTTTGGACCTGCAATGTTGGATTAAGTTAGAGTCCTCCGGTGGACAGTGGTGTGCGGCAGATCTCTTCTTTTATTTCTTACCTCTTCAGTTGGTGATGGTTGGTTTGTTGCTGTGGACTGGTACAGTACTGCGTGATTGACATGACCTGCAGTGGTTCTGTTTTAAGTAGTTTCGGAGGGTTGTGCTATATAAGAGAATTATTATGCAGCATGTTTGAACTACATTCTGCCACAGGACCGCTGAGTGTTATAGGCTTATTATTAGTGAGGACCAAGAGGGAGTATGTATGAATTTACTTTATAGGATAATTCACAGGCTAGACGCAGGACAACCCTTTACAGCTCACCAGGCGAAGAATCCTATTTGAGTGTTTCTGAACATCAGGAGAGTGGTTTGGTCAGGTTGTTGCATATTTGTGGACTGTAGCTGTAGTTGCAGGGGTGATTATTGTTTCAGATTCTATCCCGGGGTTATGGATTGGTGTTGGTACCTTGGAAACCATGTTTTCACCTCTCTTCTGGACTGTGAATGCTCTGATGCTATACATCCTACCTGGTAGTGAGCTCCAGAGCCTGGCAACTTGTGCTCAGAAAGCGGTGCCTTCTATGGATTTCTTATAGTAACATTTATGACCATCTGCGGTGCAAGGGTCGAGTACAGTTTAGTATTTTGTTTGTATTGCTTGAAGTTTATTTGTAGGTGTAGTGATCTTTTCTCTTGGGAGGCTAAGTAGACGATGTAGAGTGCCTTGAACATTGCTTTTCAAGCGCTATGTAGCCAGTGGAGAACTTGTGGGACGAAGTCATGTTTCCTCGGATGAGGTGGAGAAGGAGTCTTGAGGCAACATTTTGGATTAGGGTTGTGGGTATTAGTAAAGCGCACTATCACCTACAAGGGTATCCTGGTGCTAAGCAGGTGTGTGTGCCCAGCTCTGCCTACAATCGATTGTTTAATTGAAAATGTAGGTCTTCAGCTTTTAGCAGAAGTCATTAAGCTAGGAGGAGGCTTTGATGTGGAGAGGGAGGCTGTTCCATGCTTTAGTAGCGATATAAGAGGAATGCCCATGCTCCTGTTTTGGTTATGTGTGAGATCTGTGCCAGTAGGATTCTCAAAGAGTGCAGGTCTGGGTGGATGGTGTAAAGAGATGCGATGGTTCAGGTGGTGGGGCATAAGTTGTGTAATGTCTTGAATGTGTAAGTGAGGAGTTTGAAAATTATTTATTGTATGATACAACTGGGGATGCACATGTATAGACTTGTCAAAGTTAAGATTGGAGATTACGAGTGTGAGGACATATTGTAGCTTTTGTTGGTATCCAAGGAATGAGAAGATGCTTCGCAGTATTCCCATTGTGTAGAAGGCGCTCTTTTTGACCTTCTTGACATGCTCGGAATCCATGGTCACTCTTAGGTTTCTTACTTCTCTTGATGTAGTTGGCAGAGCATAGAGTTCCTTGGGCCATTTGGCATTAGTCTGGTGTCTGTGCCATTATTTGCAGGTCATGATCTTGGTCTTTGTGGTCTTGAGCTTTTGGTGGTTGTTGATCATCTACGCATGTAAGGTACAGTGGCGGTTGTCAGGTGTTAACTTGCAATTGTCTTACGGGACATTTATTTTTAGAAGGATTTGCATCTTATCTGCATAGCATTAAAAGGTGAGCTTGAACAATACAATGAGCTCTGGTAAGGGTTTAAGGAGAGGTTGAACAACAGAAGAGATATGATGGAAACCTGTAAGGCACACAACGTTGGGTGTGAGGGCCTGACGTATAAGGAGACAGGTACACCAAGAGCTTGGAGTCTTTGAGATATGAGGTGATCTATTACAGATCGTTTCTGTGAATTCCAAGATGTAGTCATTGTAGACATATATGGTGGTGAACAGAGTCAAGTGCACCGGTTTGACAGAGGATACAGGGGTTTTACTGAATCAAGCCCTTTAGACCTCACTTCCAATGGGACAGGACAGCAGTGATATCGCTTGGCAGGGTAGAGTCGAGGTGCAATAACAAAAAAGTTGGAAGTCCTTTATGTCCCTGAGATTCCAGATAAGGAAGCCAACCAGCTAGCATTTAGAGTCACTCTATGTGAAGTGATGCAGTTACAATCCTTCTCACCCAGGCAGGGGAACAGCAGGCAGCAGGGCAGCACAGCGAACAGGAGTCCAGCAAAGCAGCAGTCCATCAGATTGGCAGTCCTATAACAGCACAGCCGTCCTTCTTCCTTGTAAAGTCTTAACAGGTCCAGAAGTGTACTGAAGTGGTGGTATCTGAGGTCCAGTAAGTATACCCAGTTGGCTCTTTGAAGTGGGGGAGACTGTAAAGTGCACAGAGTTCATGCCCTTCCTGTCTTGGCTCTAGAAAAAGCATGACTTAGAATAAGCGCGGATTGTTTTCCGATTTGCCCTGGAGTACTTTCTACTGGCTAATCCAGTAAGTGCTCCCTCATTGGGTAAATGTATAGTGCTTTTACTACACTGCAGCTACGTAAAGGGCCAGAAGACGTGTCTCCAGTGACCATGTGTGCCTTTAACACAGGCACAGGCACACATGGTCACTGGAGACATATCTTCTGGCCCTTTACGCAGCTACAGTGTAGTAAAAGCACTATGGGGCAGATTTACAAGCCGCATGCGCCTCTTTTGCGCCAGCAGCACAAAAGATGCGCCATGGTGCTGGGTATTAACAACGTGACGCATCTGAGAGATGCGTCACGTCACGATGGAGTGACATTATAGCTAATACTGACCTCCGGACTCACTATTCTATTTTTGTAACAATCCAATTATTGGTCCTAGGACATATTCCCTTAAGCCCATGAATCTGATTGAGAGGATCTGCTGTGTTTTAAGAATTCTCTGGTGTATATTAATCCTTTATCTGCACTAAGATTGGATGAAGATCTTTTACATATGAATTATCATGGCCTACCATGACCAGTGACTCCTTGTACTTAAATCTCACGATATTATATTTGAGCCCTGGCGAAGTTCCACCGGAACGAAACACGTTGGCTGATGCTGGCTTTTTCTAAAAAAGAATCTGAACAATAAAGTATTTTCGAAGACTTTTGTAAACCAGTGACCTGTATTCTCTTGTGCACTGTCCTTTTTGGATAATCACTACATGGGGTATGTAGCCCTTTTGTGTTTGCATATGACACAGCCTTTTCAGGTGTAAGTGAGGCTGAGTCCAGCTTCTCCCTCCCATCCTGCCTGGCTGGCCCGTCAAGTCACACCTGAGCACACATTGTGTATGGCTGTCTAGAGCGAATTCACAAAACCCATTTGTTACCATCCCAGACTTGTATCAGAGACAGGCAGCGGGACCAAAAGTATGAAAAGGGCAACTTTCTAAAAGTGGAGTTTCCAGAATTGCAATTTAAAATCAGACTTCAGCATAAGTTGTGATTTTAAATTGTGATTCCAACGACACCAAACATAATAAGTCTATCTCTTCACAATTTGGATTTACACTAATAAAATGTAATAATGTAATCCCAATGTTTTTCTATGGGAGAGATAGGTCTTACAGTAATAAAAAACTAATTTAAAGTTTCACACTAGCAGGATATGTGCAACTTAAAGGTACATGTACTGCCTTTTAAGCACATTGCGCTCTGCCCTCTGGCTTTGTATGGTTTCTTTTTTTCAGTAGGAACTGTTCGTTTGTAGACAATGTAAACGTCAGGATGGGGCCAGACTGATTCCATGCACCCTCTAATGCATATAAACCTGCAGGCTCACAATGTCACCATATGTAAATGTAAATTGATACTTGTATAGCGCACTACTCACCAGCAAGGGTCTCAAGGCGCTTGTACGAATAACTCTGTGGAACCCATCCTGGCTTTCCCTGTGAGGCATCCACTCCTGGGCACCCCCAAGGTGGAGGCCAGGCATCCTTAGCGTTGTGGGGGCCGTTGTGGAGATTAAGCAAGCTCTTGCCCAGAGTTGCAGAGTGGGGCTCCATTATTGGAATAGGCACCGAGGCGAGAATTATCAGGTCCGTGGAATTTTGAGCCCAAGACCGGCCGAGGCTGGGAATTGAACCCTGGTCCCGGGCTAGACCTCTGCATCAGGGTCTGCCGCTCTAATCACTGAGCCACACTTCTCCACCCCTAATCCTAATAAAGTAGCAAATGGTTTAGGCAATCTCAGAACATGACAACCCTGATTTCCCCACGAATTGTGGTAACAGATCTAGAACTTTTTCGCTCAGTGACTCATACTCACTCAGAAAGGTGCACAAGAAATATACAAAGGCAGGTTTTCAATGATGTTGTGAACTATTGTGATTCTTGTATAAAATATATGCGCTGCAATGATTAATAGACAGAAGCAGGTGAAAGTGATTAGCAAAATAAGAATGGTGTAAAGAACAAACAATTCCACTATTGTGCTACACCAGTGTATATATGCTGTTATATAAGTACTGTGCACAGTGTACTCTAACTCTGTGCTCCCTAACCGATTTACTAGGATGGGTGTTCTGCCAAGATTCCCCTACTGGATTATCTAAAGCTACATTACCTGAAGACAAGGGGCATGATTCACAAAGGCAATCTGAGGCAAAAATATAACTTTACGACTGTTGGTATTCACAGAGGTAATTTACAGGCTGTACTCTCCGCACCCTGGCCTTACTCTCTGCACCCAGGGTGGAATCTCTGGATTGGTTCGGATTAAGTATAATCAATGTGCCGTAATGCAAGTTTTACAAAAAGGAACATTAGGAATGTGTGATAGATGATAGAGGAGGTCATGAAAATCAGTTCGGGCAGGGAAAAGGGAGGGGACACGACATCATATCCCAGAACACATTTGCTCCTTTGCATCATGGTACATGCAGTCCACAATTTGTGCTTCCCTCAGTGTTGAATGTACAATGCAGTTAACACTGGGGGAGAGAAAATTGTGGACTGCATGTACCATGTACCACAATTACACATCCCTCAGTGTTGCACTAGTTAATTGTGTACCTAAGTGCTGGTAGTGGTTCCCCACTAGTCCGCGTTGGCCTCACGTCTCATCCAACGCAAAAAGGTTTTCTTCAAAACTCCAAAAACACAAAATTAAAAGTAGTATGGTTCATGCTCTTTTATGGGGTTTCAATGTTGTTTATTCACACTTTTCCTTTGACTTTGTTTTGCTTTTGCAAAACACAATTCTTTGTTCATTTTCTATCTTTATTACTGAATGTTTCAACCATAAATGATGTGATTCATAATGCTGCAATCCTTTGCCCAATGAATTTCAGGTCGGGTGACCCTTCTTCAGGACTCTCTATATCAAAAGATGAAGCAAAGTCAATGTCTCTAAATGTCTTTATATGTCAGCACCTGAATATTAGAATTTAAAAAAAAATGTTTTAGCCAAGTGCAGTGATGCCTGTGAGCTGTTTTTTTTTTAAACATGGCCATGCATGTGAAATACCTATGTTCCCCCATTTTGCGCTCACAATCCTTGTTGTATAAAGTGTATTTCGTCCATAGGCTATACAAGTTACAAATGAAACCAAATGTAAAAATATTTCTTTTTGTTACGAGTGCACAATCTATTTTAAGCTGAAAAGCATTTCAAATGGTATTTCAGTGCAATGTTTCTCTATATTGAAATGATTCAGAATAGATAACAGAACAATTCACAATTAAAAAAAGCTGTTGTACTAGTCGTCTACACCTTATTTTTTAGCACACATGTTCCCAGCAAATAACAGTAAACAATTTTGTATCTATGACAAGATCTCATTATTTATCAATCAGTAATTTTAATATTAAGCACACTTTGATCTCGAGGGAAAATATTACAGCAATCATGCAACTATGTAAAGAATCTTAGTTTACCAGTATGTTAAATGTACTTATTTTTTAAATGATCAG
This sequence comes from Lissotriton vulgaris, assembly GCF_964263255.1. NCBI lineage: Eukaryota > Metazoa > Chordata > Amphibia > Caudata > Salamandridae > Lissotriton > Lissotriton vulgaris. Next base: position 8,622,533 of record NC_141695.1, read on the forward strand.
GTAAGAAGTTATTAAAATGTTCAACCTATCCAAGTAATGTACCTTTGTAAAAGCAGTTTACAGGCGATTTTAATCTATTAAAATTTCGGGCCTATGTTCTTGCATATAAATCCAAGTGCAAGTAAGTATCTGCTAACAGTAAAAATAATATGAGGTATTGAATCACTTTTCAATACACCTGGAGGTTCCTCAAATCTCTGATTCCATTTTGTCCTATTCTTAGCATAGGCTGTGCAAAAGAACAAGATATGTGCAATATGTTCTGGCTGGCCTGGAGTGCATGAAGTGCAAATTTATTTCTCAGCGTGTCACCCGTCTCCCATTAGAAGTATAAGTTCTAATTAGAAGAATTTCAAGCGGAATTTTATATACATTATCTTTGCCAAGTGCGGTTGGACTTCATCTATAGAGTCCTCAAAGGCAGAATTTGGCTTGATGGTAAAGAACTGTGATGTCATCCTTTGTGTTACCTAGTTGTGTGTGCGGCTCATTCCAATATGGAGATAGGCGAAGTTTAACAAACCATGTTTTAACATGTCGCAACCAAGGGAAAGTTTGGTTTGTATCTAATTTCAAGATTTCCCTAAGACCTCCTCTATAATGACCCTGTTCCTCCGTTGTCCATACTCCAATCCAATAGAGAATATGTCTCAGTGCTGCCACATGTTCTATCTGTTTAAAGTTTAGGTGAAAGTGCATTAGTGTCAACAGCGCCCCTACTGGGAGAACTAGCAGTCCTTTCATAAATGTATTTTTCTGTAGTGGCAAGCGACTGTACCCTATCTATGTACCCTATCTATGCCCCATAGTTCTGCCCCATATAATGCTGCTGCCTGGGCATTATGTCTAGAAGCATTCAACGGTGGAGTTATTGCTTTGGTGGTAGAGTTATTATATTTATTCAATATTGGCCCGAGCCCTGCGCGAGGACGATCTTTGCATGACTTATTTAGGGGCTCCGATGATAATCTGGAATCTAATATTACACTCAGACAGTTAAAATTGGTTACATGCTCCAATTTATTTTTTCTCCCCCACAGTTTTTCCTGAAGGACCTATGTGGTTTTACTGTCATGTATTTGGTCTTATGTGTGCTTATTTCTAGCCCTGACTCGAGTTGTGGTTCTTATACCACTTTCCTAATATATGCTTTGGTCCACCAGGGGCCCTCTGTGTATTTCGTACTATTTACTGTATTTCTTGCTGAAGTATTGTGTTTATCTCAATGTTGGAGATATTTAAACATACTAGAGAGTAATCTATACTACTATTATAAAGAGAGAAGTCTGTCCTTTGAGCCAGGTAAACTCGAAAAGTACACCACCAATCTAAACACCCAAGACATCTATGAAAACCTCAGGGCAAGCAGAAGGACATAGGCGATATAAAAATAAAAAATATACGTTATTTAAAACATTTATGAATAAAAAATAAAGTAGTCCCTAAAAAGTAGCACCGGCCGCAACGTATGCGTGATGACATCGGGAGCGCGGGGAGGAGTGGCGTTCAGGAGCAACAGGAAGAGCGGAGGACATGATCGCGGGGAGGAACAGCGGAGGACAAGCGGAAAGGAGCGGCGAGATGCAGAGGAGCAGTGGCAGCGTGGGGAGGAGCGGCAGATGAGGTAGCGGACAAGCGGTCAGGAGCAGCGAGAAGCAGGGGAGCAGTGGAGCGGTAAACACAGCAGCGCGGGGAGGAGCAGTGGATGAGGTAAGTCAAGCAGCCGCGGGTGCGCAGCGAGGGACGGGCGGGGGCCATGAACAGAGAATGAAAGTCGGGACATCGGGGGAAACAAAGCATGGGCAGAAGCGGCCGCTCTGCTGCGCCCCTCCTGCTGCAATGCTGCCCCCAGCCCCTTTCTGCCCCGGGCAAGGCCGGGGCGGGCTGCTAGTATATAATAAATACATATTTTTATAAATACTTAGTGTGGTTCTTTTTGCACTTGATCTATACTATAAGATTGCATTCTGGTAAAACAAGCTGCTTCACACTCCTTCTGGACTAAGCCTGAAGGCTGCTCACCACAGCTACCACTTGGAGAGCTTTCTATGGTTGTCTAAGTCCTCTTAAATCACAATAAGGGTTGTCTGGACTGGTTCAAGGTGCCCCCGTATATAAATGGACATCATATACCAGGCCAGCTTCTCACACAGCTCCAATGCGGATCGCTTGCGCCATGGTGCAGGGGGCCTGCGCTGCAGACAGGATTGACCTCTGTGCAGGAAGGGACATCTTCCTGCACAAAAACAATCCAGAGGCAGTTTCCTCTTTCTTTGTTTGCTGCCTTGCGTGGCGTGATAAAGGTGGCTTAGTAGTTGTGTCGCCCTTGCACCTCCTTGCATGGTACTAGAGTGACGCAACTTAATGTAAATCTCCCTCATAATATCCATCTGTCTGAAACAACATATGTGCAATGCAAGTCACTGGATCATACAATATCAGCTCATTTCATTGCAAGTGCAGATGAGCCATGCTACATCAATCAAATACATCATTTATTGAAAAGTTTAATAAACATTTTTAATGTTACCTTTACTTTACCACTGGGAGATTTCCCCCCGACTATGGAGTCTCCCTACGATAAAGTGAAAAAGTTCATTTAACTTGCACAAAAAGCAAACATATTTCATGTTAAACATTAATGTACATTAATTTTATACATTTATTTCAAATGTAAAGCAAAATAAAAAATGTGACAGCAATTTTAACTTCGTTTTGAATTAAATCTTTAATTATTTTAAATGTATTAAATTAAATAAAACATTTTTTACTGGCTTAAATTAAAAATGAATTCACACTTAAAGTCAAAAATGTAATTGTTTATTATGCATTATTAAATATTAAAATTGATTCATAGAGTTAATTAAAAGTAATATAATTATATTTTAATAAAAACAAATTGATGTATAAATGAAAGAAGATTGTTAAAATATTTGATAATAAAATGATAAATAGGTTTTATTTTTTTAGTGATTTGTAACAATATATTGTCTTTATTTATATTGTAAATAATTTAGTTTACATTTAGTTTAGTAGAGGAGGATTTGAAATGGAACTACTCATCTACCACTCCACTATCAGGCCACGTAGTGGATAATACCCAGTCCCAAATTTGTGCTATTCCATTGACACTTGAGATGATTCATCAGGCCATCCTCTCGCATAGGGAGGAAACACGACAAGACAGTCGGAAAACACAGGCAGCCAGGAGGAAGATGCAAGGAACTGTCAGAAAGATTTCCAAGGCATGTTTAAATGTTGGAGAGAGGGTGACAAATCTCGATGAGAGAATCGTGGCAACGGAGTCAGAAGCTGCCAATGCGTCAGCTCAGGCCGAGGCCTATAGTTTGCAAATCAGGGATATCCAGTGGAAACTCGAGGAATCTTAGAACAGGCAGAGGCGAAATAACCTCATGGTGCTGGATGTCCCTGAAGGAGTTGAGGGGCAGGATACAAGAATGTATATAATTAGCCTCTTTAAATCTGCCTTCCCTGTGCTAAGTGAATGGAATTGGGCGGCCGAAGTCCAAAGGGCCCATTGCATTCCGTTTAAACCCCGAGTTCAAGCAAAAGAGGGGGATAAATCTCGGGCGATCCTCATATTTCTTTGCAATTTCCTCCTAAGACATGCGATAGCAGAGAAGGCTAGACCAGAAGCAAAAAGGGCAAGTGAGGGGGTCTCGTTTTTCATCCGCCCGGACTTCTGCCACTCAACGGTGGAGAGACGATGAAGATTAAGGCAGCTAATAAAACCATTCACAATAAAAACATTCAGGCATATCTTATCAACCTGGCACAGCTTAAAGTAATTAATGAGGGACAGATCCGGTACTTCGCATCAAAAAGTGAAAAAATTGAAAAAAAAACCCAAAAATTCCTGGAACTATTGTATTATTTGTGTTGTTGTAGTAATGACACTTTTTTGTTTGTGCAGTTTATGAATCTAATTCAGAGATGGGATGATGACTCAGTGGGAAAAATTTACAAAATCGAGAATGCTTAAAATCTGTACAGTTAATATAGGAGGATTGAATGATTGGGGAAAAGACAAAGGTTAGGGTATTTTGTCAGATCAAACCAGATGGACGTGATCTGTCTACAGGAGACCCATCTCCCATGGGCCAAAAAACATTTGCTGGGTATAAGAGGCTAAGACCTCCTTGCTTGCTCCTCTCAGACATCTACAATTAGAGGGGTAGCGATATTGGCTAAATCCTCCTGGGGGAAAACAAAGCAGCAAATGGCAAATGGTCTCGATAGATGGGCGTTGGTGGAACACGAAATGGGGTATACAATCTGTACAGTCTATGGCTCCAACCAAGATGATTCTGAGATCTTCAACTTCTTGGAACTGGAACTAACTAATTGGTCAAGACCCATTATTATGTGTGGAGATTTCAATATCTCTGCTGATTTGAGTAATAATACTATTATGGTGGTCGTAAACCCAAAGTGGTTTGTGCCCTAAGCTCTTTAATGGAATCACACGGGCTGGTTGATGTCTGGGGGAATAAGGAGCCTAAAAGACAGGGATTTACTTATTTCTCATGTCCCTATAAGAAATACACAAAATTGGATTATTTTCGAATCTCCTCCACTGAATTAAATAGGGTTGATATTAAAAATTTACCCAAACTATTATCCGATCATAGTATGCTAATTTTGCAGTGTGATATCGGTATTTCAGCAGGGACTCAGACAAGATGGACCTTTGAGAGAAAGCTACTAGCTAACCCTGTATTTGTAGAGCACTTACGGAGTTGGGCCCGGGAATATTATGATATGAATCGATATAGTACTAATAGAAACATGGTCTGGGATGCATTTAATTCCACCCTGAGAGGAGAAACAATCAGTTACTCTGAAAGATACAAAAAAAGGATTGGGAAGTCAAGGAGAAATTGACCTCCCAGCTTGTAGAGGCAGAAGAGCGTCATATAAGGGATATTATTCAGGGCTGTGATGCTACTGAGAGTCAGCAAGAGATCCTGGCTATAAAAGCAGAATTATGTAAGGGATTAGCCCAGAAAGCGGAGGATGAATACCAGACACAGAAGGGTAGGCTCTATGAAACAGGGGAACAGGCAGGGAAGTTTCTAGCACTACGAACAAGGGAATATTATATCTAACATCCAAGAAGGTACCCTGAACTATACAGAACCCGAAGACATTAGAAAGGTTTTTAGAAATTTCTATCAAAATCTATATATGGAGGAGACGCTCCCTGATGGTGTTACCACAGAGTTTAAAGACGAAGGATCTCAGCTGGCTGGGACAGATAGAATTATGCTTGATAGTGACATTAATATAGAAGAAGTGATGGAAGCATTGCAGGAGCTAGCACCAGGGAAGGCCTCTGGTGTTGATAATATCCCACTTGAAGTATATAAAAGCCTACAGAACGAGATCGCCCCTATACTGTTAGATTTATTCACTGGTATTGTCTTTGCCGGTGACGTACCGCATTCATGGAAGAAAAAACATATTGTTGTATTCCATAAGAAGGGCTGTAGTGTAGTTCCTATATTCCCAATAGCCTCTGTGCATTGGAATAACATAAACGGCAGTTTAGACGTAGGTAGGAATGAGGTCGACTAGGTCTCTACTGAATATGTTAGACTTAATTAGGTATGCCAGCTAGCTCAGAGGTTACTAGAAACTTTCTCGAATGAACAGGGAGGAGTTAACTTCCCTGATTAGACAAGAAGGGATTAGCTTCTGACAACTGCATAAACATGACAACTTTGCTCCCTCCAGAATAAGGAGTATATCTCCAGAGTCGTGTGAAAACAATAGATAGCTATTTCACTCAGTCAATTGTGCATACTGAGTATCACCAGTGTGCAGAGAAATAGAGAGACGGGTGTTTTCAATAAAAGGTGTTATTTATTGAGCAGTCTTCTTTCTCATGCAAGAGAAGTGAATTGCCACAATTGCAATACTTATCATAAAGTAAAGTGCGTACAGTAAAAGGAGTATTATGAAATAATACTGTAAAAGCATTTATATAGTTTCTGAGCCACATGATACATAAAACGGATAAAATATATACAATTACATACAATGATAAAAGTTGACTAAACGTACTCAACTGGTGCTTCTAAAATACGCCTACCCCGGTGTACCTAACCTAAGCCTAGTAAGTGGGAAAGAGTAAGTGAGCTGCAGTTTAAGTTAAGTTAGTTTTGCCAAGAATCTGAATCAAGAATTCTCTAAGGGTCTAATCAGCTCCGTAACCTGCAAGGGTGACTGGAAAGACGTGAGCTGGATTTTCTCGTCAAATGGGAGGAACGGCTTCCTTCGGCACCCGCATCAGTTGGGCTTTGGGTAAGTAGATAGCCGCTCTGCTCCAAACCACTGTGTGTTGCTTAAGGCAAATGCTGATATATTTATACCTGGAAGGTGCTGTGTTTGACGTAAGGTTGGACATAAGACGTCAATAAGAACTGTCACTAGGAACTGGCAGTTCTTTCAGGACTCGCAGGAGTTCTAGGACAAATCAAAACAAAAGCAGGGGGAATACCCAGGTTGCTGGAGGTTTGGTTTGTTTAAAGAACTCGTTGTACTTTCTAGGAGTCTAAGGAAGTCGCCTTGCCGTATTTGGGCTGCATTGTCTATTACTAAATATGGGTATGATTCTTATGCCTTTATAAGGATATGATTTGTTATAACCACATAAGGGCATAAATCGGGGATATTTAATTAGGGTCCTAGATACGTTTACAGCAGGTCAAGCCTAAGGAAAAACCTGGCTCGTATCCTCCAATATCCCCCATAAATGCTGACATAAAGATTTACACTAAGGTCTTGGCCAAAAGGCTCTGAAGGTTTATTGGCGGTCTGGTCTCCCCATGACAGCATGGGTTTATCACAGGCCGTGGGACTACGGACCATGTCAGACGTGCTATCACACTATTTGATGCCCAGGCTGCTGAGGGGGGAAGGAGGGCCATAATCCTTCTAGATGCCGAAAAGGCCTTTGATCGCGTCACATGGAGGTATTTGTGGGGGATATTGGACTGAAGGGGCTTTGGCCCTAGAATCTTGAGCGCTATTAAGGCGATGTACTCCAACCCAAAAGCCAGAATCCAAGTAATGGGAGGTAGCTCAGAATTATTTTCTATCTCAAGGGGGACACGACAGGGCTGTCCCTGTTCACCCATTCTCTTTGCCATGTATATGGATCCCCTGATACGCTATCTTCTGGAATGTAGGGGCATTGACCCAGTAGACTGCAATAGGTTCGAAACCAAGCTGCTAGCCTATGCGGACAATCTGGCCATTATCACCCCGGAACCAGATAAGGCTTTGGCAGTGATCTCGGGTATAGCTAGGGATTTTGGAAGGAAGTCAGGATATCTCCTAAATGAAAGTAAAACCCAGATAATCTGTACAAATAATATTACAAGGTCAAATGGGAGGTATCTTGGTGCAGCTGTCTATCTGAGAGTTAGAATAAGTTCAACAACTAATGAAATTGTAAAAGATCATTTTAATCCTCTGATAAAATCAATTACAGCAGATTTAAAGAGAATATACGTCCTCCATATTTCCATAATAGGAAGAGTTAATTTTTTTTAAATGACCATTCTCCAAAAGATTTTATATCTATTTCGGTTGATTCCATATCTGATTGATGAGGCGGTTTTAAAAACTATAGAGACAGTTTTTTTAAACTTCAACTGGCAATTTGGCAAGATCAGACGCTCATTGAGATATTTGTCCCTTCTGCAACAAAGGAGAGGGCTGGCAATGCCAAATATTAGATTTTATCAACTGGCTTGCCTGCTGAGCCAGATGGCAATCTTATTCGAACCTGCCACTAATCTGTGCGATACTCCATATAGTGACCAAGTCATTCCATCTATATACCAGCTGCTGTTGGGCAGTGAGGCCCTGGGACTTTTGCTCGTAAAAATGACAGACGATACTATAAGAAAATGAGATACATCGTGCTGGATAGTCTTTGGGAAATATGGAAGCAAGTTCGGAAGGCAATGGCGATTCCGAAAATGAATTATTATACATCTTTGTGGAATTCCAGTATTCTTTCGCAATGCAGCAATTTTAGAATGGTGAGATTGTGGGAGCAACAAGGGGTTACAAGAATAGGGGATATTTTTGGAGGAGATAGTCTTCTTGAGCTTTGAAGAGGTCCAGCAGAAATCCGGAATCCCGGCAAATCAGGGATTTAAGTTTCTGCAGATCCTCGAGTCTTGAGGGGTATTAGGCCCCGGATCACCCTAGGAGACCAGATCAGCTTGATAGAATATTTATTAAGGGGTGGAACCAAAATCAAGATGATTTGTGGCTCTCTGCTTTCTAGTATACAGGAAAAATGTGAAATGTCCTGGGTAACTAGATTAGGCGACCCAGATGTCAATATTGATAAATCACTGCAGATGGCTAGTAAAGTATTCCGCTCCTCAAATCTGAAAGCCCAACAGTATAAGACTCTTTTTAATCTGTATTTCACCCCTGCTAAATTATGTGAATGGAGAAAAAGAGCTTATGACAAATGTCCAAGCTGCCAAGAAGGTCCTGCCAACTTGCTGCATATGTTTTATCAATGCGACAAATTAACTGTAATTCAAGGGGAGATTGAGAAATTTTGGGAAGGGCTGCTAGGTTTGAAGATCAACCTATCCCCTACTCTAATGCTGACAGGAACTGATAGCAATCTAGGGCTTAATAAGGAGAATGAAGCGTTTGTGTTTATGTGTGTGGCCTTTCTCCTTATATTGCTAGCATCTGGTTGGAAAGATACAACACCTCCCTCCTATCAAATGTGGTTGGCTTGTCTCCTGGGGATCTATAATAACGAGTCCTCTCTCTACTCACAGAGGGGTAGAAAGATGAGGGCTTGGGGCCAAGCCATATGGGCACCAATCAGGGGCTGGCTCGATATGCACATAGGAATTTAATGCTTCAAGAATAATATTTGGTGCTATTTTAGATGATTATCTTTTAAATATTGATTCAGGATCTCCTCTTATAAATGTAATATGTTGACTCTCATTTTTAACTGTCTTTTTCAGAAAGCTATACCTCAGTCTGTCCCCCATAGATCTGTCATATACATTCCTCTTAATATCATGTCTAGATCTTAAATAAGGTATTTTGATACAAAATATATTTTTTGTATGATAAAAAAGTCAAAAATGTAATTGTTTATTATGTATTAATAAATATTAAAATTGATGTATAGAGTTAATTAAAAGTAATTTAATTATAATTTAATAGAAACAAATTGATGTATAAATGAAAGAAGATTGATAAAATATTTTATAATAAAATGAAAAATGGGTTTTATTTTTTAGAGATTTGTAACAATATATTGCCTTTATTTATATTTTTAACTAATGTAAATAATTTAGTTTAAATTTAGTTTTTTCTTTCCCTTCACTAAAGGCAACACCAAACTTGTTTCACCTAACTTGAGACCAATGTTCCTTCTAATTATTTTTGTCTTTGTGTGGAAGCAAAATGTTTGTGAGTGCGCTTAATTCATCTGTGTGTTGAATAAAGATTGTAAGATAGATATCTGCTTTGAAGTGTACGGCCCTAGTAGTTACCACAGAGAGGGACAGGGACTGAGTTTCCCATCAATACAGTATAAAGTGGCACAGCATGGTAACATTTTAAAGCAGACATATTTTTGGTGCTACTTTTTATTATTAGTCTACTTTACTTTAAAGTACCATTGGAAGTAATATTGGTTAAAGCCCAGATAGAATTTTATACAGTTTGTTCCCCTTGAAATTAGGACATTGTAAGTAGGGCATCTGGGACAAGACATACTATCTAACGTACACAGAAATAATATCTTTTGGTCTAAACTAATGAGATTTAAGAAGAACTTTACAGGCACTTTCTGGGGTCTTGAAAGTGGGGTTTTGGGCAAAAAAGATAGGCAATTTAAAGTATATTTACTGAGTAAATGTCATGAAAATTTAAAAGGATTTTTCTGAGTCCATTATGAAATGCGAATCGGACATTAAGCTGGAAACACTGATCTGATATGTCTACAGTGTTAACTTAGAAGCAGTACTTAATTTGTGAATTAACAAGAGCCTTGCCCACCTTTTCCTGGGAAGCCCCCCCCGGTGCTGCTGTTGAATGTCAGGGCCGTTGAATACCAAGGTTCTCTTCTCTTGAGTCTCCTCATGCTTCTTCATCTACCTCAGTTCTCTCCCACCCCAAGGTTCTCTTCTCTTGAGTCTCCTCGTGCTTCCTTTATCCACCTCAGTTCTGTCCCCACCCCAAGGTTCTCTTCTCTTGAGTCTCCTTGTGCTTCCTTCATCCACCTCAGTTCTCCCTCAGCCAAAGGTTCTCTTCCCTTGAGTCTCCTCATGCTTCCGTCATCCACCACAGTTCTACCCCACCCCAAGGTTCTCTTCTCTTGAGTCTCCTCATGCTTCGTTCATCCACCACAGTTCTCCCCCACCTCAAGGTTCTCTTCTCTTGAATCTCCTCATGCTTCCTTCATCTACCTCAGTTCTCCTCCACCCGAAGGTTCTCTTCTCTTGAGTCTTCTCGTGCTTCCTTCATTCACCACAGTTCTCCCCCACCCCAAGGTTCTCACCACTTGTCTCTCTCATGCTTCTTCATCCACCACAGTTCTTCCTCCACCCGAAGGTTCTCTTCTCTTGAGTCTCCTCATGCTTCTTCATCCACCACAGTTATTCCTCCACTCTAAGGTTCTCATCTCTTGAGTCTTCTCGTGCTTCCTTCATCCACCACAGTTCTCCCCCACCACAAGGTTCTCTTCTCTTGAGTCTCCTCATGCTTCCTTCAGCCACCACAGTTCACCTCCACCCCAAGGTTCTCTTCTCTTGAGTCTCCTCATGCTTCCTTCAGCCACCACAGTTCACCTCCACCCCAAGGTTCTCTTCTCTTAAGTCTCCTCATGCTTCCTTCATCCACCTCAGTTCACCTCCACCCCAGGGTTCTCTTCTCTTGAGTCTCCTCATGCTTCTTCATCCACCACAGTTCTTCCTCCACCCTAAGGTTCTCTTCTCTTGAGTCTCTCATGCTTCCTTCATTCACCACAGTTCTCCCCCACCCCAAGGTTCTCTTCTCTTGAGTCTCTCATGCTTCCTTCATTCACCACAGTTCTCCCCCCACCCCAAGGTTCTCTTCTCTTGAGTCTCCTCGTGCTTCCTTCATCCACCTCAGTTCTCCTCCATCCCAAGGTTCTCTTCTCTTGAGTCTCCTCGTGCTTCCTTCATCCTCCTCAGTTCTCCCCCCACCCCAAGGTTCTCTTCTCTTGAGTCTCTTCGTGCTTCCTTCATCCACCTCAGTTCTCCTCCACCCCAAGGTTCTCTTCTCTTGAGTCTCCTCATGCTTCCTTCACCCACCACAGTTCTTTCCCCACCCCACGGTTCTCTTCTCTTGAGTCTCCTCATGCTTCCTTCATCCACCACAGTTCTTTCCCCACCCCATGGTTCTCTTCTGTTGAGTCTCCTCATGCTTCCTTCAGCCACCACAGTTCTCCCCCCACCCCAAGGTTCTCTTCTCTTGAGTCTCCTCATGCTTCCTTCATCCACCACAGTTCTTTCCCCACCCCACGGTTTTCTTCTCTTGAGTCTCCTCATGCTTCCTTTATCCACCACAGTTCTCCCACCAAGGTTCTCTTCTCTTGAGTCTCCTTGTGCTTCCTTCATCCACCTCAGTTCTGTTCCCACCCCAAGGTTCTCCTCTCTTCAGTCACCTCGTGCTTCCTTCATCCACCTCAGTTCACCTCCACCCCAAGGTTCTCTTCTCTTGAGTCTCTTCGTGCTTCCTTCATCCACCTCAGTTCTCCTCCACCCCACGGATCTCCACTCTTCAGTCTCCTCGTGCTTCCTTCATCCACCTCAGTTCACATCCACCCCAAGGTTCTCTTCTCTTGAGTCTCCTCGTGCTTCCTTCATCCACCTCAGTTCTCCTCCACCTCAACGTTCTCTTTTCTTGAGTCTCCTCATGCTTCCTTCAGCCACCACAGTTCTCCGACCCCAAGGTTCTCTTCTCTTGAATCTCCTCTTGCTTCCTTCATTCACCACAGTTCTCCTCCACCCCAAGGTTCTCTTCTCTTGAGTCTCCTCGTGCTTCCTTCATCCACCTCAGTTCTCCCCCAGCCCAAGGTTCTCTTCTCTTGAGTCTCCTCGTGCTTCCTTCATCCACCTCAGTTTACCTCCACCCCAAGGTTCTCTTCTCTTGAGTCTCATCGTGCTTCCTTCATCCACCTCAGTTCTCCTCCACCCCAAAGTTCTCTTCTCTTGAGTCTCCTCGTGCTTCCTTCATCCACCTCAGTTCTCCCTCCACCCCAAGGTTCTCTTCTCTTGAGTCTCCTCATGCTTCCTTCAGCCACCACAGTTCTCCCCACCCCAAGGTTCTCTTCTCTTGAGTCTCCTCATGCTTGCTTCATTTACCTCAGTTCTCCTCCACCCCAATGTTCTCTTCTCTTGAGTCTCCTCTTGCTTCCTTCATTCACCACAGTTCTCCTCCACCCCAAGGTTCTCTTCTCTTGAGTCTCCTCGTGCTTCCTTCGTCCACCTCAGTTCTCCCCCACTCCAAGGTTCTCCTCTCTTGAGGCTCCTCGTGCTTCCTTCATCCACCACAGTTCTCCTCCCCAAGGTTCTCTTCTCTTGAGTCTCCTCATGCTTCCTTCATCCACCACAGTTCTCCCCCCACCCCAAGGTTCTCTTCTCTTGAGTCTCCTCATGCTTCCTTCATCCACCTCAGTTCACCTCCACCCCAAGGTTCTCTTCTCTTCAGTCTCCTCGTGCTTCCTTTATCCATCACAGTTCTCCCCCACCCCAAGGTTCTCTTCTCTTGAGTCTCCTCGTGCTTCCTTCATCCACCTCAGTTCTCCTCCACCCCAAGGTTCTCCTCTCTTCAGTCTCCTCGTGCTTCCTTCATCCACCTCAGTTCTCAGTCCTCAGTGAAGTAGTGTGGCTCACTGGTTAGAGGCGGCAGACCCGAGAGCAGAGGACGGCCCGGGACCAGGGTTCGATTCCCGGCGCGGCAGGTTTCTGGACCAGGGTCAGCGGACTCGATAATTCTCTCGCCTCGGTGCCCACTCTGATCAGCGATCACACTCGGCAACTCTGGGCATTAGCTTGCCTCATCTTCACTAACGGCCCCACCAGACCGCCGGGGATGCCTGGTCTCACCCTGGAGATACCCATTAAGGGACCATCTCTCAGGGAAGCCAGGAAGGGTTTCGCAGCGGTCGAAGCGCCTTGGGACCCTACGGGTAAGTAGTGCGCTATATAAATGCCAATACATTTACATTTACATTTACATTCTCCTCCACCCTAAGGTTCTCTTCTCTTGAGTCTCCTCGTGCTTCCTTCATCCACCTCAGTTCTCCCTCCACCCCAACGTTCTCTTCTCTTGAGTCTCCTTATGCTTCCTTCAGCCACCACAGTTCTCCCTACCCCAAGGTTCTCTTCTCTTGAGTCTCCTCTTGCTTCCTTCATTCACCACAGTTCTCCTCCACCCCAAGGTTCTCTTCTCTTGAGTCTCCTCGTGCTTCCTTCATCCACCTCAGTTCTCCCCCAGCCCAAGGTTCTCTTCTCTTGAGTCTCCTCGTGCTTCCTTCATCCACCTCAGTTCACCTCCACCCGAAGGTTCTCTTCTCTTGAGCCTCCTCGTGCTTTTTTCATCCACCTCAGTTCTCCTCCACCCCAAGGTTCTCTTCTCTTTAGTCTCCTCATGCTTCCTACATCCACCATAGTTCTTTACCCCCCAAGGTTCTCTTCTCTTGAGTCTCCTCGTGCTTCCTTCCTCCACCTCAGTTATCTCCCACCCCAAGGTTCTCTTCTCTTGAGTCTCCTCATGCTTCCTTTGTCCACCTCAGTTCTCCCCCACCCCAGGGTTCTCTTCTCTTGAGACTCCCCATGCTTCCTTCAGCCACCACAGTTCTCCCCCCACCCCAAGGTTCACTTCTCTTGAGTCTCCTCATGCTTCCTTCAGCCACCACAGTTCACCTCCACCCCAAGGTTCTCTTCTCTTGAGTCTCCTCATGCTTCCTTCATCCACCTCATTTCACCTCCACCCCGAGGTTCTCTTCTCTTGAGTCTCCTCATGCTTCCTTCATCCACCTAAGTTCTCCTCCACCCCAAGGTTCTCTTCTCTTGAGTCTCCTCATGCTTCCTTTATCCACCTCAGTTCACCTCCACCCCAAGGTTCTCTTCTCTTGAGTCTCCTCATGCTTCCTTCATCCACCACAGTTCTTCCTCCACCCTACGGTTCTCATCTCTTGAGTCTTCTCGTGCTTCCTTCATCCACCACAGTTCTCCCCCACCACAAGGTTCTCTTCTCTTGAGTCTCCTCATGCTTCCTTCAGCCACCACAGTTCACCTCCACCCCAAGGTTCTCTTCTCTTGAGTCTCCTCATGCTTCCTTCAGCCACCACAGTTCACCTCCACCCCAAGGTTCTCTTCTCTTGAGTCTCCTCATGCTTCCTTCATCCACCTAAGTTCTCCTCCACCCCAAGGTTCTCTTCTCTTGAGTCTCCTCATGCTTCCTTCATCCACCTCAGTTCTCTTCCACCCCAAGGTTCTCTTCTCTTGAGTCTTCTTATGCTTCCTTCAGCCACCACAGTTATCCCCCCACCCCAAGGTTCTCTTCTCTTGAGTCTCCTCATGCTTCCTTCATCCACCACAATTCTCCCCCCCACCCCAAGGTTCTCTTCTCTTGAGTCTCCTCGTGCTTCTTTTATCCACCTCAGTTCTCCCTCCACCCCAAGGTTCTCTTCTCTTGAGTCTCCTCATGCTTCTTCATCTACCACAGTTCTTCCTCCACCCTAAGGTTTTCTTCTCTTGAGTCTCTCATGCTTCCTTCATTCACCACAGTTCTCCCCACCCCAAGGTTCTCTTCTCTTGAGTCTCTCATGCTTCCTACATTCACCACAGTTCTCCCCCCACCCCAAGGTTCTCTTCTCTTGAGTCTCCTCGTGCTTCCTTCATCCACCTCAGTTCTCCTCCACCCCAAGGTTCTCTTCTCTTGAGTCTCCTCGTGCTTCCTTCATCCACCTCAGTTCTCCCTCACCCCAAGGTTCTCTTCT
Organism: Lissotriton vulgaris; assembly: GCF_964263255.1. NCBI lineage: Eukaryota > Metazoa > Chordata > Amphibia > Caudata > Salamandridae > Lissotriton > Lissotriton vulgaris. Next base: position 8,637,588 of record NC_141695.1, read on the forward strand.
CTTGAGTCTCCTCGTTCTTCCTTCATCCACCTCAGTTCTCCTCCAGCCCAATGTTCTCTTCTCTGGAGTCTCCTCATGCTTCCTTCACCCACCACAGTTCTTTCCCCACCCCATGGTTCTCTTCTCTTGAGTCTCCTCATGCTTCCTTCATCCACCACAGTTCTTTCCCCACCCCACGTTTCTCTTCTCTTGAGTCTCCTCATGCTTCCTTCAGCCACCACAGTTCTCCCCCACCCCAAGGTTCTCTTCTCTTGAGACTCCCCATGCTTCCTTCAGCCACCACAGTTCTCCCCCCACCCCAAGGTTCACTTCTCTTGAGTCTTCTCATGCTTCCTTCAGCCACCACAGTTCACCTCCACCCCAAGGTTCTCTTCTCTTGAGTCTCCTCATGCTTCCTTCATCTGAGGAAATATAAATTTTTGGTCATGTTATGTTCCCTATCGTGTACCCCACCGACTCCATGTATCAAGCTTAAAGTACATGTAACTTCCCTCCTGTGTCAGCTATGAAGACGCAAATACGTTTGCGTCCAACGTTAATATGTCGTCTTTCAGACCCACCCTGGATGGGTTGAATAGTCCGTTCCTAAGTATGCCATGCCAACGTCTTTTTGTGGTGTACTTCTCTGTTTTTTCAGCTCTAACTGAGTAGGCCCTGAATTTCTGCCACCGAGCCTCTTTTCTGGCTTCCGACTCCGAGGGCCTCAGCCCAGGCTGCCTCTGTACCCGTGAACTCTGACTTACTTTCAGCGCGGCCCCGCGCGCTCAACTCAGCCCTGCTTTCTGCCAAGACTGACTTCAACCTTCGAATTATCTGATCTGCTCCTCGAAGATACATTCCTGCCTACTAGTTTAAGTAAACATCCTCTCAGCTGCAGAGCCAAAGGGCCGGCCTGTCTCTGTGCAAGTAATTCAAGTAATTCATAGCCTCTGTTACCATGCTCCCATGGAAGGCCCATGCCCCCACGCTTTTCCCGCAGACATCCAGGCGCTTATACACGCACTCTCAGTCAGTATAGAATAACTTCTGCCCCAGAGACCTTTCCGCCCAGATAGCTTAGTTCCTATAACACCAGATATCAGATATGATAAAGGTACAAGTTGATCTGACATGCCAGACTTCTGTCTCTTTCCGTCAGTTTGAATGTCAAGCCCCCTGCACCCTCCAGCTTCACGTCATTCACACGTCATGCAGCTGCGCGCGCATCTAAAGCTTCCAATTTCTGCTGACATTGCCACATTTCTGTTAGTGCCACCCCTTTGTGACACCTACCTGTGACGTTTCTAGCACACACCTCCAGTTCACGCCTAGTTCACGCCTCTTGATTACGTACTAGTATCACGTGTATACTGTTATCTTGTCTTCTCTCAGCTGTTACGCCTCCTGCACTGTTGCTTATGACATGAATTAAGTATATAAGCTATGTACTGTCAATAAAATGTAGCGCGCTCTATCCCTTCTGACACCCCTGTGGTGGTCAGAATCAGATATCCTGGTCATGACCATTCCTTTTTAAGGAATAAAACCCCTAAGAACTCTAACACCACGGACTCTGGTTTTTTCTTTCCGATCTGAGTTATTATTGATTAAGTACTTACCTGCATAGAAATTAAGAGAGTAAATTAATTATTTACGTCACATCCACCTCAGTTCACCTCCACCCCGAGGTTCTCTTCTCTTGAGTCTCCTCATGCTTCCTTCATCCACCTCAGTTCACCTCCACCCCAAGGTTCTCTTCTCTTGAGTCTCCTAATGCTTCCTTCATCCACCACAGTTCTTCCTCCACCCTACGGTTCTCATCTCTTGAGTCTTCTCGTGCTTCCTTCATCCACCACAGTTCTCCCCCACCACAAGGTTCTCTTCTCTGGAGTCTCCTCATGCTTCCTTCAGCCACCACAGTTCACCTCCACCCCAAGGTTCTCTTCTCTTGAGTCTCCTCATGCTTCCTTCAGCCACCACAGTTCACCTCCACCCCAAGGTTCTCTTCTCTTGAGTCTCCTCATGCTTCCTTCATCCACCTCAGTTCACCTCCACCCCAAGGTTCTCTTCTCTTGAGTCTCCTCATGCTTCCTTCATCCACCTAAGTTCTCCTCCACCCCAAGGTTCTCTTCTCTTGAGTCTCCTCATGCTTCCTTCATCCACCTCAGTTCTCTTCCACCCCAAGGTTCTCTTCTCTTGAGTCTACTCATGCTTCCTTCAGCCACCACAGTTATCCCCCCACCCCAAGGTTCTCTTCTCTTGAGTCTCCTCATGCTTCCTTCATCCACCACAATTCTCCCCCCCCCACCCCAAGGTTCTCTTCTCTTGAGTCTCCTTGTGCTTCTTTTATCCACCTCAGTTCTCCCTCCACCCCAAGGTTCTCTTCTCTTGAGTCTCCTCATGCTTCTTCATCTACCACAGTTCTTCCTCCACCCTAAGGTTTTCTTCTCTTGAGTCTCTCATGCTTCCTACATTCACCACAGTTCTCCCCCCACCTCAAGGTTCTCTTCTCTTGAGTCTCCTCGTGCTTCCTTCATCCACCTCAGTTCTCCTCCACCCCAAGGTTCTCTTCTCTTGAGTCTCCTCGTGCTTCCTTCATCCACCTCAGTTCTCCCCCACCCCAAGGTTCTCTTCTCTTGAGTCTCCTCATTCTTCCTTCATCCACCTCAGTTCTCCTCCAGCCCAATGTTCTCTTCTCTGGAGTCTCCTCATGCTTCCTTCACCCACCACAGTTCTTTCCCCACCCCACGGTTCTCTTCTCTTGAGTCTCCTCATGCTTCCTTCATCCACCACAGTTCTTTCCCCACCCCACGTTTCTCTTCTCTTGAGTCTCCTCATGCTTCCTTCAGCCACCACAGTTCTCCCCCACCCCAAGGTTCTCTTCTCTTGAGTATCCTCATGCTTCCTTCATCCACCACAGTTCTTTCCCCACCCCACGGTTTTCTTCTCTTGAGTCTCCTCATGCTTCCTTCATCCATCACAGTTCTCCCCCCAAGGTTCTCTTGTCTTGAGTCTCCTCATGCTTCCTTCAGCCACCACAGTTCACCTCCACCCCAAGGTTCTCTTCTCTTGAGTCTCCTCATGCTTCCTTCATCCACCTCAGTTCACCTCCACCCCAGGGTTCTCTTCTCTTGAGTCTCCTCATGCTTCCTTCATCCACCTAAGTTCTCCTCCACCCCAAGGTTCTCTTCTCTTGAGTCGCCTCATGCTTCCTTCATCCACCTCAGTTCTCCTCCACCCCAAGGTTCTCTTCTCTTGAGTCTCCTCATGCTTCCTTCATCCACCACAGTTCTCCCCCACCCCAAGGTTCTCTTCTCTTGAGTCTCCTCTTGCTTCCTTCATCCACCACAGTTCTCCCCCCACCACAAGGTTCTCTTCTCTTGAGTCTCCTCGTGCTTCTTTCATCCACCTCAGTTCTCCCTCCACCCCAAGGTTCTCTTCTCTTGAGTCTCCTCATGCTTCTTTATCCACCACAGTTCTTCCTCCACCCTAAGGTTCTCTTCTCTTCAGTCTCTCATGCTTCCTTCGTTCACCACAGTTCTCCCCCACCCCAAGGTTCTCTTCTCTTGAGTCTCTCATGCTTCCTTCATTCACCACAGTTCTCCTCCCACCCCAAGGTTCTCTTCTCTTGAGTCTCCTCATGCTTCCTTCATCCACCACAGTTCTTTCCCCACCCCATGGTTCTCTTCTGTTGAGTCTCCTCATGCTTCCTTCAGCCACCACAGTTCTCCCCCCACCCCAAGGTTCTCTTCTCTTGAGTCTCCTCATGCTTCCTTCATCCACCACAGTTCTTTCCCCACCCCACGGTTTTCTTCTCTTGAGTCTCCTCATGCTTCCTTTATCCACCACAGTTCTCCCACCAAGGTTCTCTTCTCTTGAGTCTCCTTGTGCTTCCTTCATCCACCTCAGTTCTGTTCCCACCCCAAGGTTCTCCTCTCTTCAGTCACCTCGTGCTTCCTTCATCCACCTCAGTTCACCTCCACCCCAAGGTTCTCTTCTCTTGAGTCTCTTCGTGCTTCCTTCATCCACCTCAGTTCTCCTCCACCCCACGGATCTCCACTCTTCAGTCTCCTCGTGCTTCCTTCATCCACCTCAGTTCACATCCACCCCAAGGTTCTCTTCCCTTGAGTCTCCTCGTGCTTCCTTCATCCACCTCAGTTCTCCTCCACCTCAACGTTCTCTTCTCTTGAGTCTCCTCATGCTTCCTTCAGCCACCACAGTTCTCCGACCCCAAGGTTCTCTTCTCTTGAATCTCCTCTTGCTTCCTTCATTCACCACAGTTCTCCTCCACCCCAAGGTTCTCTTCTCTTGAGTCTCCTCGTGCTTCCTTCATCCACCTCAGTTCTCCCCCAGCCCAAGGTTCTCTTCTCTTGAGTCTCCTCGTGCTTCCTTCATCCACCTCAGTTTACCTCCACCCCAAGGTTCTCTTCTCTTGAGTCTCATCGTGCTTCCTTCATCCACCTCAGTTCTCCTCCACCCCAAAGTTCTCTTCTCTTGAGTCTCCTCGTGCTTCCTTCATCCACCTCAGTTCTCCCTCCACCCCAAGGTTCTCTTCTCTTGAGTCTCCTCATGCTTCCTTCAGCCACCACAGTTCTCCCCACCCCAAGGTTCTCTTCTGAGTCTCCTCATGCTTGCTTCATTTACCTCAGTTCTCCTCCACCCCAATGTTCTCTTCTCTTGAGTCTCCTCTTGCTTCCTTCATTCACCACAGTTCTCCTCCACCCCAAGGTTCTCTTCTCTTGAGTCTCCTCGTGCTTCCTTCGTCCACCTCAGTTCTCCCCCACTCCAAGGTTCTCCTCTCTTGAGGCTCCTCGTGCTTCCTTCATCCACCACAGTTCTCCTCCCCAAGGTTCTCTTCTCTTGAGTCTCCTCATGCTTCCTTCATCCACCACAGTTCTCCCCCCACCCCAAGGTTCTCTTCTCTTGAGTCTCCTCATGCTTCCTTCATCCACCTCAGTTCACCTCCACCCCAAGGTTCTCTTCTCTTCAGTCTCCTCGTGCTTCCTTTATCCATCACAGTTCTCCCCCACCCCAAGGTTCTCTTCTCTTGAGTCTCCTCGTGCTTCCTTCATCCACCTCAGTTCTCCTCCACCCCAAGGTTCTCCTCTCTTCAGTCTCCTCGTGCTTCCTTCATCCACCTCAGTTCTCAGTCCTCAGTGAAGTAGTGTGGCTCACTGGTTAGAGGCGGCAGACCCGAGAGCAGAGGACGGCCCGGGACCAGGGTTCGATTCCCGGCGCGGCAGGTTTCTGGACCAGGGTCAGCGGACTCGATAATTCTCTCGCCTCGGTGCCCACTCTGATCAGCGATCACACTCGGCAACTCTGGGCATTAGCTTGCCTCATCTTCACTAACGCCCCCACCAGACCGCCGGGGATGCCTGGTCTCACCCTGGAGATACCCATTAAGGGACCATCTCTCAGGGAAGCCAGGAAGGGTTTCGCAGCGGTCGAAGCGCCTTGGGACCCTACGGGTAAGTAGTGCGCTATATAAATGCCAATACATTTACATTTACATTTACATTCTCCTCCACCCCAAGGTTCTCTTCTCTTGAGTCTCCTCGTGCTTCCTTCATCCACCTCAGTTCTCCCTCCACCCCAACGTTCTCTTCTCTTGAGTCTCCTCATGCTTCCTTCAGCCACCACAGTTCTCCCCACCCCAAGGTTCTCTTCTCTTGAGTCTCCTCTTGCTTCCTTCATTCACCACAGTTCTCCTCCACCCCAAGGTTCTCTTCTCTTGAGTCTCCTCGTGCTTCCTTCATCCACCTCAGTTCTCCCCCAGCCCAAGGTTCTCTTCTCTTGAGTCTCCTCGTGCTTCCTTCATCCACCTCAGTTCACCTCCACCCGAAGGTTCTCTTCTCTTGAGCCTCCTCGTGCTTTTTTCATCCACCTCAGTTCTCCTCCACCCCAAGGTTCTCTTCTCTTTAGTCTCCTCATGCTTCCTACATCCACCATAGTTCTTTACCCCCCAAGGTTCTCTTCTCTTGAGTCTCCTCGTGCTTCCTTCCTCCACCTCAGTTATCTCCCACCCCAAGGTTCTCTTCTCTTGAGTCTCCTCATGCTTCCTTTGTCCACCTCAGTTCTCCCCCACCCCAGGGTTCTCTTCTCTTGAGACTCCCCATGCTTCCTTCAGCCACCACAGTTCTCCCCCCACCCCAAGGTTCACTTCTCTTGAGTCTCCTCATGCTTCCTTCAGCCACCACAGTTCACCTCCACCCCAAGGTTCTCTTCTCTTGAGTCTCCTCATGCTTCCTTCATCCACCTCAGTTCACCTCCACCCCGAGGTTCTCTTCTCTTGAGTCTCCTCATGCTTCCTTCATCCACCTAAGTTCTCCTCCACCCCAAGGTTCTCTTCTCTTGAGTCTCCTCATGCTTCCTTCATCCACCTCAGTTCACCTCCACCCCAAGGTTCTCTTCTCTTGAGTCTCCTCATGCTTCCTTCATCCACCACAGTTCTTCCTCCACCCTACGGTTCTCATCTCTTGAGTCTTCTCGTGCTTCCTTCATCCACCACAGTTCTCCCCCACCACAAGGTTCTCTTCTCTTGAGTCTCCTCATGCTTCCTTCAGCCACCACAGTTCACCTCCACCCCAAGGTTCTCTTCTCTTGAGTCTCCTCATGCTTCCTTCAGCCACCACAGTTCACCTCCACCCCAAGGTTCTCTTCTCTTGAGTCTCCTCATGCTTCCTTCATCCACCTAAGTTCTCCTCCACCCCAAGGTTCTCTTCTCTTGAGTCTCCTCATGCTTCCTTCATCCACCTCAGTTCTCTTCCACCCCAAGGTTCTCTTCTCTTGAGTCTTCTTATGCTTCCTTCAGCCACAACAGTTATCCCCCCACCCCAAGGTTCTCTTCTCTTGAGTCTCCTCATGCTTCCTTCATCCACCACAATTCTCCCCCCCCACCCCAAGGTTCTCTTCTCTTGAGTCTCCTCGTGCTTCTTTTATCCACCTCAGTTCTCCCTCCACCCCAAGGTTCTCTTCTCTTGAGTCTCCTCATGCTTCTTCATCTACCACAGTTCTTCCTCCACCCTAAGGTTTTCTTCTCTTGAGTCTCTCATGCTTCCTTCATTCACCACAGTTCTCCCCACCACAAGGTTCTCTTCTCTGGAGTCTCCTCATGCTTCCTTCAGCCACCACAGTTCACCTCCACCCCAAGGTTCTCTTCTCTTGAGTCTCCTCATGCTTCCTTCAGCCACCACAGTTCACCTCCACCCCAAGGTTCTCTTCTCTTGAGTCTCCTCATGCTTCCTTCAGCCACCACAGTTCACCTCCACCCCAAGGTTCTCTTCTCTTGAGTCTCCTCATGCTTCCTTCATCCACCTCAGTTCACCTCCACCCCGAGGTTCTCTTCTCTTGAGTCTCCTCATGCTTCCTTCATCCACCTAAGTTCTCCTCCACCCCAAGGTTCTCTTCTCTTGAGTCTCCTCATGCTTCCTTCATCCACCACAGTTCTTCCTCCACCCTACGGTTCTCATCTCTTGAGTCTTCTCGTGCTTCCTTCATCCACCACAGTTCTCCCCCACCACAAGGTTCTCTTCTCTGGAGTCTCCTCATGCTTCCTTCATCCACCACAGTTCTCCCCCACCACAAGGTTCTCTTCTCTGGAGTCTCCTCATGCTTCCTTCAGCCACCACAGTTCACCTCCACCCCAAGGTTCTCTTCTCTTGAGTCTCCTCATGCTTCCTTCAGCCACCACAGTTCACCTCCACCCCAAGGTTCTCTTCTCTTGAGTCTCCTCATGCTTCCTTCAGCCACCACAGTTCACCTCCACCCCAAGGTTCTCTTCTCTTGAGTCTCCTCATGCTTCCTTCATCCACCTCAGTTCACCTCCACCCGAGGTTCTCTTCTCTTGAGTCTCCTCATGCTTCCTTCATCCACCTAAGTTCTCCTCCACCCCAAGGTTCTCTTCTCTTGAGTCTCCTCATGCTTCCTTCATCCACCTCAGTTCACCTCCACCCCAAGGTTCTCTTCTCTTGAGTCTCCTCATGCTTCCTTCATCCACCACAGTTCTTCCTCCACCCTACGGTTCTCATCTCTTGAGTCTTCTCGTGCTTCCTTCATCCACCACAGTTCTCCCCCACCACAAGGTTCTCTTCTCTTGAGTCTCCTCATGCTTCCTTCAGCCACCACAGTTCACCTCCACCCCAAGGTTCTCTTCTCTTGAGTCTCCTCATGCTTCCTTCAGCCACCACAGTTCACCTCCACCCCAAGGTTCTCTTCTCTTGAGTCTCCTCATGCTTCCTTCATCCACCTAAGTTCTCCTCCACCCCAAGGTTCTCTTCTCTTGAGTCTCCTCATGCTTCCTTCATCCACCTCAGTTCTCTTCCACCCCAAGGTTCTCTTCTCTTGAGTCTTCTTATGCTTCCTTCAGCCACAACAGTTATCCCCCCACCCCAAGGTTCTCTTCTCTTGAGTCTCCTCATGCTTCCTTCATCCACCACAATTCTCCCCCCCCACCCCAAGGTTCTCTTCTCTTGAGTCTCCTCGTGCTTCTTTTATCCACCTCAGTTCTCCCTCCACCCCAAGGTTCTCTTCTCTTGAGTCTCCTCATGCTTCTTCATCTACCACAGTTCTTCCTCCACCCTAAGGTTTTCTTCTCTTGAGTCTCTCATGCTTCCTTCATTCACCACAGTTCTCCCCACCCCAAGGTTCTCTTCTCTTGAGTCTCTCATGCTTCCTACATTCACCACAGTTCTCCCCCCATCCCAAGGTTCTCTTCTCTTGAGTCTCCTCGTGCTTCCTTCATCCACCTCAGTTCTCCTCCACCCCAAGGTTCTCTTCTCTTGAGTCTCCTCGTGCTTCCTTCATCCACCTCAGTTCTCCCTCACCCCAAGGTTCTCTTCTCTTGAGTCTCCTCGTTCTTCCTTCATCCACCTCAGTTCTCCTCCAGCCCAATGTTCTCTTCTCTGGAGTCTCCTCATGCTTCCTTCACCCACCACAGTTCTTTCCCCACCCCATGGTTCTCTTCTCTTGAGTCTCCTCATGCTTCCTTCATCCACCACAGTTCTTTCCCCACCCCACGTTTCTCTTCTCTTGAGTCTCCTCATGCTTCCTTCAGCCACCACAGTTCTCCCCCACCCCAAGGTTCTCTTCTCTTGAGACTCCCCATGCTTCCTTCAGCCACCACAGTTCTCCCCCCACCCCAAGGTTCACTTCTCTTGAGTCTTCTCATGCTTCCTTCAGCCACCACAGTTCACCTCCACCCCAAGGTTCTCTTCTCTTGAGTCTCCTCATGCTTCCTTCATCCACCTCAGTTCACCTCCACCCCGAGGTTCTCTTCTCTTGAGTCTCCTCATGCTTCCTTCATCCACCTCAGTTCACCTCCACCCCAAGGTTCTCTTCTCTTGAGTCTCCTAATGCTTCCTTCATCCACCACAGTTCTTCCTCCACCCTACGGTTCTCATCTCTTGAGTCTTCTCGTGCTTCCTTCATCCACCACAGTTCTCCCCCACCACAAGGTTCTCTTCTCTGGAGTCTCCTCATGCTTCCTTCAGCCACCACAGTTCACCTCCACCCCAAGGTTCTCTTCTCTTGAGTCTCCTCATGCTTCCTTCAGCCACCACAGTTCACCTCCACCCCAAGGTTCTCTTCTCTTGAGTCTCCTCATGCTTCCTTCATCCACCTCAGTTCACCTCCACCCCAAGGTTCTCTTCTCTTGAGTCTCCTCATGCTTCCTTCATCCACCTAAGTTCTCCTCCACCCCAAGGTTCTCTTCTCTTGAGTCTCCTCATGCTTCCTTCATCCACCTCAGTTCTCTTCCACCCCAAGGTTCTCTTCTCTTGAGTCTCCTCATGCTTCCTTCAGCCACCACAGTTATCCCCCCACCCCAAGGTTCTCTTCTCTTGAGTCTCCTCATGCTTCCTTCATCCACCACAATTCTCCCCCCCCACCCCAAGGTTCTCTTCTCTTGAGTCTCCTCGTGCTTCTTTTATCCACCTCAGTTCTCCCTCCACCCCAAGGTTCTCTTCTCTTGAGTCTCCTCATGCTTCTTCATCTACCACAGTTCTTCCTCCACCCTAAGGTTTTCTTCTCTTGAGTCTCTCATGCTTCCTACATTCACCACAGTTCTCCCCCCACCTCAAGGTTCTCTTCTCTTGAGTCTCCTCGTGCTTCCTTCATCCACCTCAGTTCTCCTCCACCCCAAGGTTCTCTTCTCTTGAGTCTCCTCGTGCTTCCTTCATCCACCTCAGTTCTCCCCCACCCCAAGGTTCTCTTCTCTTGAGTCTCCTCATTCTTCCTTCATCCACCTCAGTTCTCCTCCAGCCCAATGTTCTCTTCTCTGGAGTCTCCTCATGCTTCCTTCACCCACCACAGTTCTTTCCCCACCCCACGGTTCTCTTCTCTTGAGTCTCCTCATGCTTCCTTCATCCACCACAGTTCTTTCCCCACCCCACGTTTCTCTTCTCTTGAGTCTCCTCATGCTTCCTTCAGCCACCACAGTTCTCCCCCACCCCAAGGTTCTCTTCTCTTGAGTATCCTCATGCTTCCTTCATCCACCACAGTTCTTTCCCCACCCCACGGTTTTCTTCTCTTGAGTCTCCTCATGCTTCCTTCATCCATCACAGTTCTCCCCCCAAGGTTCTCTGCTCCTGAGTCTCCTCATGCTTCTTCATCCACCACAGTTCTTCCTTCACTCTAAGGTTCTCTTGACTTGAGTCTCCTCATGCTTCCTTCAGCCACCACAGTTCACCTCCACCCCAAGGTTCTCTTGTCTTGAGTCTCCTCATGCTTCCTTCAGCCACCACAGTTCACCTCCACCCCAAGGTTCTCTTCTCTTGAGTCTCCTCATGCTTCCTTCATCCACCTCAGTTCACCTCCACCCCAGGGTTCTCTTCTCTTGAGTCTCCTCATGCTTCCTTCATCCACCTAAGTTCTCCTCCACCCCAAGGTTCTCTTCTCTTGAGTCGCCTCATGCTTCCTTCATCCACCTCAGTTCTCCTCCACCCCAAGGTTCTCTTCTCTTGAGTCTCCTCATGCTTCCTTCATCCACCACAGTTCTCCCCCACCCCAAGGTTCTCTTCTCTTGAGTCTCCTCTTGCTTCCTTCATCCACCACAGTTCTCCCCCCACCACAAGGTTCTCTTCTCTTGAGTCTCCTCATGCTTCTTTCATCCACCTCAGTTCTCCCTCCACCCCAAGGTTCTCTTCTCTTGAGTCTCCTCATGCTTCTTTATCCACCACAGTTCTTCCTCCACCCTAAGGTTCTCTTCTCTTCAGTCTCTCATGCTTCCTTCGTTCACCACAGTTCTCCCCCACCCCAAGGTTCTCTTCTCTTGAGTCTCTCATGCTTCCTTCATTCACCACAGTTCTCCTCCCACCCCAAGGTTCTCTTCTCTTGAGTCTCCTCGTGCTTCCTTCATCCACCTCAGTTCTCCTCCACCCCAAGGTTCTCCTCTCTTGAGTCTCCTCGTGCTTCCCTCATCCACCTCAGTTCTCCCCCCACCCCAAGGTTGTCTTCTCTTGAGTCTCCTCGTGCTTCCTTCATCCACCTCAGTTCTCCTCCACCCCAAGGTTCTCTTCTCTTGAGTCTCTTCATTCTTCCTTCATCCACCACAGTTCTTTCCCCACCCCAAGGTTCTCTTCTCTTGAGTCTCCTCATGCTTCCTTCATCCATCTCAGTTCTCTTCCACCCCAAGGTTCTCTTCTCTTGAGTCTCCTCATGCTTCCTTCAGCCACCACAGTTCCCCCCCCACCCCAAGGTTCTCTTCTCTTGAGTCTCCTTGTGCTTCCTTCAGCCACCACAGTTCTCCCCCACCCCAAGGTTCTCTACTCTTGAGTCTCCTCGTGCTTCTTTCATCCACCTCAGTTCTCCCTCCACCCCAAGGTTCTCTTCTCTTGAGTCTCCTCATGCTTCCTTCAGCCACCACAGTTCTCCCCCCACCCCAAGGTTCTCTTCTCTTGAGTCTCCTTGTGCTTCCTTCAGCCACCACAGTTCCCCCCCACCCCAAGGTTCTCTACTCTTGAGTCTCCTCGTGCTTCTTTCATCCACCTCAGTTCTCCCTCCACCCCAAGGTTCTCTTCTCTTGAGTCTCCTCATGCTTCCTTCAGCCACCACAGTTCACCTCCACCCCAAGGTTCTCTTCTCTTGAGTCTCCTCATGCTTCCTTCATCCACCTAAGTTCTCCTCCACCCCAAGGTTCTCTTCTCTTGAGTCTCCTCATGCTTCCTTCATCCACCTCAGTTCTCTTCCACCCCAAGGTTCTCTTCTCTTGAGTCTCCTCATGCTTCCTTCAGCCACCACAGTTCTCCCCCCACCCCAAGGTTCTCTTCTCTTGAGTCTCCTTGTGCTTCCTTCAGCCACCACAGTTCTCCCCCACCCGAAGGTTCTCTACTCTTGAGTCTCCTCGTGCTTCTTCATCCACCACAGTTCTTCCTCCACCATAAGGTTCTCTTCTCTTGAGTCTCTCATGCTTCCTTCATCCACCACAGTTCTTCCTCCACCCTAAGGTTCTCTTCTCTTCAGTCTCACATGCTTCCTTCGTTCACCACAGTTCTCCCCCACCCCAAGGTTCTCTTCTCTTGAGTCTCTCATGCTTCCTTCATTCACCACAGTTCTCCCCCCACCCAAAGGTTCTCTTCTCTTGAGTCTTCTCGTGCTTCCTTCATCCACCTCAGTTCTCCTCCACTCCAAGGTTCTCCTCTCTTGAGTCTCCTCGTGCTTCCCTCATCCACCTCAGTTCTCCCCCCACCCCAAGGTTGTCTTCTCTTGAGTCTCCTCGTGCTTCCTTCATCCACCTCATTTTTCCTCCACCCCAAGGTTCTCTTCTCTTGAGTCTCTTCATGCTGCCTTCACCCACCACAGTTCTTTCCCCGCCCCACGGTTCTCCTCTCTTGAGTCTCCTCATGCTTCCTTCATCCACCACAGTTCTTTCCCCACCCCACGGTTCTCTTCTCTTGAGTCTCCTCATGCTTCCTTCAGCCACCACAGTTCTCCCCCCGCCCCAAGGTTCTCTTCTCTTGAGTCTCCTCATGCTTCCTTCATCCACCACAGTTCTTTCCCCACCCCACGGTTTTCTTCTCTTGAGTCTCCTAATGCTTCCTTCATCCACCACAGTTCTCCCTCAGCCAAAGGTTCTCTTCTCTTGAGTCTCCTCATGCTTCCTTCATCCACCTCAGTTCTGTCCCCACCCCAAGGTTCTCCTCTCTTCAGTCTCCTCGTGCTTCCTTCATTGACCTCAGTTCACCTCCACCCCAAGGTTCTCTTCTCTTGAGTCTCCTCGTGCTTCCTTCATCCACCTCAGTTCACCTCCACCCCAGGGTTCTCTTCTCTTGAGTCTCCTCATGCTTCCTTCATCCACCTAAGTTCTCCTCCACCCCAAGGTTCTCTTCTCTTGAGTCGCCTCATGCTTCCTTCATCCACCTCAGTTCTCCTCCACCCCAAGGTTCTCTTCTCTTGAGTCTCCTCATGCTTCCTTCATCCACCACAGTTCTCCCCCACCCCAAGGTTCTCTTCTCTTGAGTCTCCTCTTGCTTCCTTCATCCACCACAGTTCTCCCCCCACCACAAGGTTCTCTTCTCTTGAGTCTCCTCGTGCTTCTTTCATCCACCTCAGTTCTCCCTCCACCCCAAGGTTCTCTTCTCTTGAGTCTCCTCATGCTTCTTTATCCACCACAGTTCTTCCTCCACCCTAAGGTTCTCTGCTCTTCAGTCTCTCATGCTTCCTTCGTTCACCACAGTTCTCCCCCACCCCAAGGTTCTCTTCTCTTGAGTCTCTCATGCTTCCTTCATTCACCACAGTTCTCCTCCCACCCCAAGGTTCTCTTCTCTTGAGTCTCCTCATGCTTCCTTCATCCACCACAGTTCTTTCCCCACCCCATGGTTCTCTTCTGTTGAGTCTCCTCATGCTTCCTTCAGCCACCACAGTTCTCCCCCCACCCCAAGGTTCTCTTCTCTTGAGTCTCCTCATGCTTCCTTCATCCACCACAGTTCTTTCCCCACCCCACGGTTTTCTTCTCTTGAGTCTCCTCATGCTTCCTTTATCCACCACAGTTCTCCCACCAAGGTTCTCTTCTCTTGAGTCTCCTTGTGCTTCCTTCATCCACCTCAGTTCTGTTCCCACCCCAAGGTTCTCCTCTCTTCAGTCACCTCGTGCTTCCTTCATCCACCTCAGTTCACCTCCACCCCAAGGTTCTCTTCTCTTGAGTCTCTTCGTGCTTCCTTCATCCACCTCAGTTCTCCTCCACCCCACGGATCTCCACTCTTCAGTCTCCTCGTGCTTCCTTCATCCACCTCAGTTCACATCCACCCCAAGGTTCTCTTCCCTTGAGTCTCCTCGTGCTTCCTTCATCCACCTCAGTTCTCCTCCACCTCAACGTTCTCTTCTCTTGAGTCTCCTCATGCTTCCTTCAGCCACCACAGTTCTCCGACCCCAAGGTTCTCTTCTCTTGAATCTCCTCTTGCTTCCTTCATTCACCACAGTTCTCCTCCACCCCAAGGTTCTCTTCTCTTGAGTCTCCTCGTGCTTCCTTCATCCACCTCAGTTCTCCCCCAGCCCAAGGTTCTCTTCTCTTGAGTCTCCTCGTGCTTCCTTCATCCACCTCAGTTTACCTCCACCCCAAGGTTCTCTTCTCTTGAGTCTCATCGTGCTTCCTTCATCCACCTCAGTTCTCCTCCACCCCAAAGTTCTCTTCTCTTGAGTCTCCTCGTGCTTCCTTCATCCACCTCAGTTCTCCCTCCACCCCAAGGTTCTCTTCTCTTGAGTCTCCTCATGCTTCCTTCAGCCACCACAGTTCTCCCCACCCCAAGGTTCTCTTCTGAGTCTCCTCATGCTTGCTTCATTTACCTCAGTTCTCCTCCACCCCAATGTTCTCTTCTCTTGAGTCTCCTCTTGCTTCCTTCATTCACCACAGTTCTCCTCCACCCCAAGGTTCTCTTCTCTTGAGTCTCCTCGTGCTTCCTTCGTCCACCTCAGTTCTCCCCCACTCCAAGGTTCTCCTCTCTTGAGGCTCCTCGTGCTTCCTTCATCCACCACAGTTCTCCTCCCCAAGGTTCTCTTCTCTTGAGTCTCCTCATGCTTCCTTCATCCACCACAGTTCTCCCCCCACCCCAAGGTTCTCTTCTCTTGAGTCTCCTCATGCTTCCTTCATCCACCTCAGTTCACCTCCACCCCAAGGTTCTCTTCTCTTCAGTCTCCTCGTGCTTCCTTTATCCATCACAGTTCTCCCCCACCCCAAGGTTCTCTTCTCTTGAGTCTCCTCGTGCTTCCTTCATCCACCTCAGTTCTCCTCCACCCCAAGGTTCTCCTCTCTTCAGTCTCCTCGTGCTTCCTTCATCCACCTCAGTTCTCAGTCCTCAGTGAAGTAGTGTGGCTCACTGGTTAGAGGCGGCAGACCCGAGAGCAGAGGACGGCCCGGGACCAGGGTTCGATTCCCGGCGCGGCAGGTTTCTGGACCAGGGTCAGCGGACTCGATAATTCTCTCGCCTCGGTGCCCACTCTGATCAGCGATCACACTCGGCAACTCTGGGCATTAGCTTGCCTCATCTTCACTAACGCCCCCACCAGACCGCCGGGGATGCCTGGTCTCACCCTGGAGATACCCATTAAGGGACCATCTCTCAGGGAAGCCAGGAAGGGTTTCGCAGCGGTCGAAGCGCCTTGGGACCCTACGGGTAAGTAGTGCGCTATATAAATGCCAATACATTTACATTTACATTTACATTCTCCTCCACCCCAAGGTTCTCTTCTCTTGAGTCTCCTCGTGCTTCCTTCATCCACCTCAGTTCTCCCTCCACCCCAACGTTCTCTTCTCTTGAGTCTCCTCATGCTTCCTTCAGCCACCACAGTTCTCCCCACCCCAAGGTTCTCTTCTCTTGAGTCTCCTCTTGCTTCCTTCATTCACCACAGTTCTCCTCCACCCCAAGGTTCTCTTCTCTTGAGTCTCCTCGTGCTTCCTTCATCCACCTCAGTTCTCCCCCAGCCCAAGGTTCTCTTCTCTTGAGTCTCCTCGTGCTTCCTTCATCCACCTCAGTTCACCTCCACCCGAAGGTTCTCTTCTCTTGAGCCTCCTCGTGCTTTTTTCATCCACCTCAGTTCTCCTCCACCCCAAGGTTCTCTTCTCTTTAGTCTCCTCATGCTTCCTACATCCACCATAGTTCTTTACCCCCCAAGGTTCTCTTCTCTTGAGTCTCCTCGTGCTTCCTTCCTCCACCTCAGTTATCTCCCACCCCAAGGTTCTCTTCTCTTGAGTCTCCTCGTGCTTCCTTCATCCACCTCAGTTCACCTCCACCCCAACGTTCTCTTCTCTTGAGTCTCCTCATGCTTCCTTCAGCCACCACAGTTCTCCCCACCCCAAGGTTCTCTTCTCTTGAGTCTCCTCTTGCTTCCTTCATTCACCACAGTTCTCCTCCACCCCAAGGTTCTCATCTCTTGAGTCTTCTCGTGCTTCCTACATCCACCATAGTTCTTTACCCCCCAAGGTTCTCTTCTCTTGAGTCTCCTCATGCTTCCTTCATCCACCTCAGTTCTCCCCCACCCCAAGGTTCTCTTCTCTTGAGACTCCCCATGCTTCCTTCAGCCACCACAGTTCTCCCCCCACCCCAAGGTTCTCTTCTCTTGAGTCTCCTCATGCTTCCTTCAGCCACCACAGTTCACCTCAACCCCAAGGTTCTCTTCTCTTGAGTCTCCTCATGCTTCCTTCATCCACCTCAGTTCACCTCCACCCCAAGGTTCTCTTCTCTTGAGGCTCCTCATGCTTCCTTCATCCACCTAAGTTCTCCTCCACCCCAAGGTTCTCTTCTCTTGAGTCTCCTCATGCTTCCTTCATCCACCTCAGTTCACCTCCACCCCAAGGTACTCTTCTCTTGAGTCTCCTCATGCTTCCTTCATCCACCACAGTTCTTCCTCCACCCTAAGGTTCTCATCTCTTGAGTCTTCTCGTGCTTCCTTCATCCACCACAGTTCTCCCGACCACAAGGTTCTCTTCTCTTGAGTCTCCTCATGCTTCCTTCAGCCACCACAGTTCACCTCCACCCCAGGGTTCTCTTCTCTTGAGTCTCCTCATGCTTCCTTCATCCACCTAAGTTCTCCTCCACCCCAAGGTTCTCTTCTCTTGAGTCTCCTCATGCTTCCTTCATCCACCTCAGTTCTCTTCCACCCCAAGGTTCTCTTCTCTTAAGTCTCCTCATGCTTCGTTCAGCCACCACAGTTCTCCCCCCACCCCAAGGTTCTCTTCTCTTGAGTTACTGTGCTTCCTTCATCCACCACAATTCTCCCCCCACCCCAAGGTTCTCTTCTCTTGAGTCTCCTCGTGCTTCTTTCATCCACCTCAGTTCTCCCTCCACCCCAAGGTTCTTTTATCTTGAGTCTCCTCATGCTTCTTCATCCACCACAGTTCTTCCTCCACCCTAAGGTTCTCTTCTCTTGAGTCTCTCATGCTTCCTTCATTCACCACAGTTCTCCCCCACCCCAAGGTTATCTTCTCTTGAGTCTCTCATGCTTCCTTCATTCACCACAGTTCTCCCCCCACCCCAAGGTTCTCTTCTCTTGAGTCTCCTCGTGCTTCCTTCATCCACCTCAGTTCTCCCCCACCCCAAGGTTCTCTTCTCTTGAGTCTCCTCGTGCTTCCTTCATCCACCTCAGTTCTCGTCCAGCCCAAGGTTCTCTTCTCTGGAGTCTCCTCATGCTTCCTTCACCCACCACAGTTCTCCCTCAGCCAAAGGTACTCTTCTCTTGAGTCTCCTCATGCTTCCTTCATCCACCTCAGTTCTGTCCCCACCCCAAGGTTCTCCTCTCTTCAGTCTCCTTGTGCTTCCTTCATCGACCTCAGTTCACCTCCACCCCAAGGTTCTCTTCTCTTGAGTCTCCTCGTGCTTCCTTCATCCACCTCAGTTCTCCTCCAACCCAAGGTTCTCCTCTCTTCAGTCTCCTCGTGCTTCCTTCATCCCCCTCAATTCACCTCCACCCCAAGGTTCTCTTCTCTTGAGTCTCCTCGTGCTTCCTTCGTCCACCTCAGTTCCCCTCCACCCCAAGGTTCTCTTCTCTTGAGTCTCCTCATGCTTCCTTCATCCACCAGAGTTCTCCCCCCACCCCAAGGTTCTCTTCTCTTCAGTCTCCTTGTGCTTCCTTTATCCATCACAGTTCTCCCCCACCCCAAGGTTCTCTTCTCTTGATTCTCCTCGTGCTTCCTTCATCCACCTCAGTTCTCCTCCACCCCAAGGTACTCCTCTCTACATTCTCCTCGTGCTTCCTTCATCCACCTCAGTTCTCCCTCCACCCCAACGTTCTCTTCTCTTGAGTCTCCTCATGCTTTCTTCAGCCACCACAGTTCTTTACCCCCCAAGGTTATCTTCTCTTGAGTCTCCTCGTGCTTCCTTCCTCCACCTCAGTTCTCTCCCACCCCAAGGTTCTCTTCTCTTGAGTCTCCTCATGCTTCCTTCATCCACCTCAGTTCACCTCCACCCCAAGGTTCTCTTCTCTTGAGTCTCCTCATGCTTCTTTCATCCACCTCAGTTCTCCCTCCACCCCAAGGTTCTCTTCTCTTGAGTCTCCTCATGCTTCTTCATCCACCACAGTACTTCCTCCACCCTAAGGTTCTCTTCTCTTGAGTCTCTCATGCTTCCTTCATTCACCACAGTTCTCCCCCACATCAAGGTTCTCTTCTCTTGAGTCTCTCATGCTTCCTTCATTCACCACAGTTCTACGCCCACCCCAAGGTTCTCTTCTCTTGAGTCTCCTCGTGCTTCCTTCATCTACCTCAGTTCTCCTCCACCCCAAGGTTCTCTTCTCTTGAGTCTCCTCGTGCTTCCTTCATCAACCTCAGTTCTCCCCCCACCCCAAGGTTCTCTTCTCTTGAGTCTCCTCGTGCTTCCTTCATCCACCTCAGTTCTCCTCCACCCCAAGGTTCTCTTCTCTTGAGTCTCCTCATGCTTCCTTCACCCACCACTGTTCTTTCCCCACCCCACGGTTCTCTTCTCTTGAGTCTCCTCATGCTTCCTTCATCCACCACAGTTCTTTCCCCACACCACGGTTCTCTTCTCTTGAGTCTCCTCATGCTTCCCTCAGCCACCACAGTTCTCCCCCCACCCCAAGGTTCTCTTCTCTTTAGTCTCCTCATGCTTCCTTCATGCACCACAGTTCTTTCCCCACCCCACGGTTTTCTTCCCTTGAGTCTTCTCATGCTTCCTTCATCCACCACAGTTCTCCCCCCAAGGGTCTCTTCTCTTGAGTCTCCTCGTGCTTCTTTCATCCACCTCAGTTCTCCCTCAGCCAAAGGTTCTCTTCTCTTGAGTCTCCTCATGCTTCGTTCATCCACCTCAGTTCTGTCCCCACCCCAAGGTTCTCCTCTCCTCAGTCTCCTTGTGCTTCATTCATCCACCTCAGTTCACCTCCACCCCAAGGTTCTCTTCTCTTGAGTCTCCTCGTGCTTCCTTCATCCACCTCAGTTCTCCTCCACCCCAAGGTTCTCTTCTCTTGAGTCTCCTCTTGCCTCCTTCATTCACCACAGTTCTCCTCCACCCCAAGGTTCTCTTCTCTTGAGTCTCCACGTGCTTCCTTCATCCAGCTCAGTTCTCCCCCACTCCAAGGTTCTCCTCTCTTGAGTCTCCTCGTGCTTCCTTCATCCACCACAGTTTCCCCCCAAGGTTCTCTTCTCTTGAGTCTCCTCATGCTTCCTTCATCCACCACAGTTCACCTCCACCCCAAGGTTCTCTTCTCTTGAGTCTCCTCATGCTTCCTTCATCCACCTCAGTTCACCTCCACCCCAAGGTTCTCTTCTCTTCAGTCTCCTCGTGCTTCCTTTATCCATCACAGTTCTCCCCTACCCCAAGGTTCTCTTCTCTTGAGTCTCCTCGTGCTTCCTTCATCGACCTCAGTTCTCCTCCACCCCAAGTTTCTCCTCTCTTCAGTCTCCTCGTGCTTCCTTCATCCACCTCAGTAATCCTCCACCCAAAGGTTCTCTTCTCTTGAGTCTCCTCGTGCTTCCTTCATCCACCTCAGTTCACCTCCACCCCAAGGTTCTCTTCTCTTGAGTCTCCTCATGCTTCCTTCAGCCACCACAGTTCTCCCCAACCCAAGGTTCTCTTCTCTTGAGTCTCCTCTTGCTTTCTTCATTCACCACAGTTCTCCTCCACCCCAAGGTTCTCTTCCCTTGAGTCTCCTCGTGCTTCCTTCATCCACCTCAGTTCTACCCAGCCCAAGGTTCTCTTCTCTTGAGTCTCCTCGTGCTTCTTTCATCCACCTCAGTTCTCCTCCACCCCAAAGTTCTCTTCTCTTTAGTCTCCTCATGCTTCCTACATCCACCATAGTTCTTTACCCCCCAAGGTTCTCTTCTCTTGAGTCTCCTCGTGCTTCCTTCCTCCACCTCAGTTATCTCCCACCCCAAGGTTCTCTTCTCTTGAGTCTCCTCATGCTTCCTTCATCCACCACAGTTCTCCCCCCACCCCAAGGTTCTCTTCTCTTGAATCTCCTCATGCTTCCTTCATCCTCCTCAGTTCACCTCCACCCCAAGGTTCTCTTCTCTTCAGTCTCCTCGTGCTTCCTTTATCCATCACAGTTCTCCCCCACCCCAAGGTTCTCTTCTCTTGAGTCTCCTCGTGCTTCCTTCATCCACCTCAGTTCTCCTCCACCCCAAGGTTCTCCTTTCTTCAGTCTCCTCGTGCTTCCTTCATCCACCTCAGTTCTCCTCCACCCCAAGGTTCTCTTCTCTTGAGTCTCCTCGTGCTTCCTTCATTAACCTCAGTTCTCCCTCCACCCCAAGGTTCTCTTCTCTTGAGTCTCCTCATGCTTCCTTCAGCCACCACAGTTCTCCCCACCCCAAGGTTCTCTTCTCTTGATTCTCCACTTGCTTCCTTCATTCACCACAGTTCTCCTCCACCCCAAGGTTCTCTTCTCTTGAGTCTCCTCGGGCTTCCTTCATCCACCTCAGTTCTCCCCCAGCCCAAGGTTCTCTTCTCTTGAGTCTCCTCGTGCTTCCTTCATCCACCTCACTTCACCTCCACCCCAAGGTTCTCTTCTCTTGAGTCTCCTCGTGCTTCTTTCATCCACCTCAGTTCTCCTCCACCCCAAGGTTCTCTTCTCTTTAGTCTCCTCATGCTTCCTTCATCCACCATAGTTCTTTACCCCCCAAGGTTCTCTTCCCTTGAGTCTCCTCGTGCTTACTTCATCAACCTCAGTTCTCTCCCACCCCAAGGTTCTCTTCTCTTGAGTCTCCTCATGCTTCCTTCAGCCACCACAGTTCTCCCCACCCCAAGGTTCTCTTCTCTTGAGTCTCCTCATGCTTCTTTCATCCACCTCAGTTCTCCCTCCACCCCAAGGTTCTCTTCTCTTGAGTCTCCTCATGCTTCTTCATCCACCACAGTTCTTCCTCCACCCTAAGGTTCTCTTCTCTTGAGTCTCTCATGCTTCCTTCATTCACCACAGTTCTCCCCCACCCCAAGGTTCTCTTCTCTTGAGTCTCTCATTCTTCCTTCATTCGCCACAGTTCTCCGCCCACCCCAAGGTTCTCTTCTCTTGAGTCTCCTCATGCTTCCTTCATCCACCTCAGTTCTCCTCCACCCCAAAGTTTCTCTTCTCTTGAGTCTCCTCGTGCTTCCTTCATCAACCTCAGTACTCCCCCCACCCCAAGGTTCTCTTCTCTTGAGTCTCCTCGTGCTTCCTTCATCCACCTCAGTTCTCCTCCACCCCA
The DNA here is from genome assembly GCF_964263255.1 of Lissotriton vulgaris. NCBI lineage: Eukaryota > Metazoa > Chordata > Amphibia > Caudata > Salamandridae > Lissotriton > Lissotriton vulgaris. The sequence continues at coordinate 8,659,183 of NC_141695.1, forward strand.
AGGTTCTCTTCTCTTGAGTCTTCTCATGCTTCCTTCACCCACCACTGTTCTTTCCCCACCCCACGGTTCTCTTTTCTTGAGTCTCCTCATGCTTCCTTCATCCACCACAGTTCTTTCCCCACACCACGGTTCTCTTCTCTTGAGTCTCCTCATGCTTCCTTCATCCACCACAGTTCTCCCCCCACCCCAAGGTTCTCTTCTCTTTAGTCTCCTCATGCTTCCTTATTCCACCACAGTTCTTTCCCCACCCCACGGTTTTCTTCTCTTGAGTCTCCTCATGCTTCCTTCATCCACCACAGTTCTCCCCCCAAGGTTCTCTTCACTTGAGTCTCCTTGTGCTTCTTTCATCCACCTCAGTTCTCCCTCAGCCAAAGGTTCTCTTCTCGTGAGTCTCCTCATGCTTCCTTCATCCACCTCAGTTCTGTCCCCACCCCAAGGTTCTCCTCTCTTCAGTCTCCTTGTGCTTCATTCATCCACCTCAGTTCATCTCCACCCCAAGGTTCTCTTCTCTTGAGTCTCCTCGTGTTTCCTTCATCCACCTCAGTTCTCCTCCACCCCAAGGTTCTCTTCTCTTGAGTCTCCTCTTGCTTCCTTCATTCACCACAGTTCTCCTCCACCTCAAGGTTCTTTTCTCTTGAGTCTCCACGTGCTTCCTTTATCCACCTCAGTTCTCCCCCACTCCAAGGTTCTCCTCTCTTGAGTCTCCTCTTGCTTCCTTCATCCACCACAGTTTCCCCCCCCAAGGTTCTCTTCTCTTGAGTCTCCTCATGCTTCCTTCATCCACCACAGTTCACCTCCACCCCAAGGTTCTCTTCTCTTGAGTCTCCTCATGCTTCCTTCATCCACCTCAGTTCACATCCACCCCAAGGTTCTCTTCTCTTCAGTCTGCTCATGCTTCCTTTATCCATCACAGTTCTCCCCTACCCCAAGGTTCTCTTCTCTTGAGTCTCCTCGTGCTTCCTTCATCCACCTCAGTTCTCCTCCACCCCAAGGTTCTCCTCTCTTCAGTCTCCTCGTGCTTCCTTCATCCACCTCAGTAATCCTCCACCCCAAGGTTCTCTTCTCTTGAGTCTCCTCGTGCTTCCTTCATCCACCTCAGTTCACCCTCCACCCCAAGGTTCTCTTCTCTTGAGTCTCCTCATGCTTCCTTCAGCCACCACAGTTCTCCCCAAACCAAGGTTCTCTTCTCTTGAGTCTCCTCTTGCTTCCTTCATTCACCACAGTTCTCCTCCACCCCAAGGTTCTCTTCCCTTGAGTCTCCTTGTGCTTCCTTCATCCACCTCAGTTCTCCCCAGCCCAAGGTTCTCTTCTCTTGAGTCTCCTCGTGCTTCCTTCATCCACCTCAGTTCACCTCCACCTCAAGGTTCTCTTCTCTTGAGTCTCCTTGTGCTTCTTTCATCCACCTCAGTTCTCCTCCACCCCAAGGTTCTCTTCTCTTTAGTCTCCTCATGCTTCCTACATCCACCATAGTTCTTTACCCCCCAAGGTTCTCTTCTCTTGAGTCTCCTCGTGCTTCCTTCCTCCACCTCAGTTATCTCCCACCCCAAGGTTCTCTTCTCTTGAGTCTCCTCATGCTTCCTTCATCCACCTCAGTTCTCCCCCACCCCAAGGTTCTCTTCTCTTGAGACTCCCCATGCTTCCTTCAGCCACCACAGTTCTCCTCCACCCCAAGGTTCTCTTCTCTTGAGTCTCCTCATGCTTCCTTCATCCACCTCAGTTCACCTCCACCCCAAGGTTCTCTTCTCTTGAGTCTCCTCATGCTTCCTTCATCCACCACAGTTCTTCCTCCACCCTAAGGTTCTCATCTCTTGAGTCTTCTCGTGCTTCCTTCATCCACCACAGTTCTCCCCCACCCCAAGGTTCTCTTCTCTTTAGTCTCCTCATGCTTCCTTATTCCACCACAGTTCTTTCCCCACCCCACGGTTTTCTTCTCTTGAGTCTCCTCATGCTTCCTTCATCCACCACAGTTCTCCCCCCAAGGTTCTCTTCACTTGAGTCTCCTCGTGCTTCTTTCATCCACCTCAGTTCTCCCTCAGCCAAAGGTTCTCTTCTCGTGAGTCTCCTCATGCTTCCTTCATCCACCTCAGTTCTGTCCCCACCCCAAGGTTCTCCTCTCTTCAGTCTCCTTGTGCTTCATTCATCCACCTCAGTTCATCTCCACCCCAAGGTTCTCTTCTCTTGAGTCTCCTCGTGTTTCCTTCATCCACCTCAGTTCTCCTCCACCCCAAGGTTCTCTTCTCTTGAGTCTCCTCTTGCTTCCTTCATTCACCACAGTTCTCCTCCACCTCAAGGTTCTTTTCTCTTGAGTCTCCACGTGCTTCCTTTATCCACCTCAGTTCTCCCCCACTCCAAGGTTCTCCTCTCTTGAGTCTCCTCTTGCTTCCTTCATCCACCACAGTTTCCCCCCCCAAGGTTCTCTTCTCTTGAGTCTCCTCATGCTTCCTTCATCCACCACAGTTCACCTCCACCCCAAGGTTCTCTTCTCTTGAGTCTCCTCATGCTTCCTTCATCCACCTCAGTTCACCTCCACCCCAAGGTTCTCTTCTCTTCAGTCTGCTCGTGCTTCCTTTATCCATCACAGTTCTCCCCTACCCCAAGGTTCTCTTCTCTTGAGTCTCCTCGTGCTTCCTTCATCCACCTCAGTTCTCCTCCACCCCAAGGTTCTCCTCTCTTCAGTCTCCTCGTGCTTCCTTCATCCACCTCAGTAATCCTCCACCCCAAGGTTCTCTTCTCTTGAGTCTCCTCGTGCTTCCTTCATCCACCTCAGTTCACCCTCCACCCCAAGGTTCTCTTCTCTTGAGTCTCCTCATGCTTCCTTCAGCCACCACAGTTCTCCCCAAACCAAGGTTCTCTTCTCTTGAGTCTCCTCTTGCTTCCTTCATTCACCACAGTTCTCCTCCACCCCAAGGTTCTCTTCCCTTGAGTCTCCTTGTGCTTCCTTCATCCACCTCAGTTCTCCCCAGCCCAAGGTTCTCTTCTCTTGAGTCTCCTCGTGCTTCCTTCATCCACCTCAGTTCACCTCCACCTCAAGGTTCTCTTCTCTTGAGTCTCCTCGTGCTTCTTTCATCCACCTCAGTTCTCCTCCACCCCAAGGTTCTCTTCTCTTTAGTCTCCTCATGCTTCCTACATCCACCATAGTTCTTTACCCCCCAAGGTTCTCTTCTCTTGAGTCTCCTCGTGCTTCCTTCCTCCACCTCAGTTATCTCCCACCCCAAGGTTCTCTTCTCTTGAGTCTCCTCATGCTTCCTTCATCCACCTCAGTTCTCCCCCACCCCAAGGTTCTCTTCTCTTGAGACTCCCCATGCTTCCTTCAGCCACCACAGTTCTCCCCCACCCCAAGGTTCTCTTCTCTTGAGTCTCCTCATGCTTCCTTCAGCCACCACAGTTCACCTCCACCCCAAGGTTCTCTTCTCTTGAGTCTCCTCATGCTACCTTCATCCACCTCAGTTCACCTCCACCCCAAGGTTCTCTTCTCTTGAGTCTCCTCATGCTTCCTTCATCCACCTAAGTTCTCCTCCACCCCAAGGTTCTCTTCTCTTGAGTCTCCTCATGCTTCCTTCATCCACCTCAGTTCACCTCCACCCCAAGGTTCTCTTCTCTTGAGTCTCCTCATGCTTCCTTCATCCACCACAGTTCTCCCCCCATCCCAAGGTTCTCTTCTCTTGAGTCTCCTCGTGCTTCCTTCATCCACCTCAGTTCTCCTCCACCCCAAGGTTCTCTTCTCTTGAGTCTCCTCGTGCTTCCTTCATTCACCTCAGTTCTCCCTCACCCCAAGGTTCTCTTCTCTTGAGTCTCCTCGTTCTTCCTTCATCCACCTCAGTTCTCCTCCAGCCCAATGTTCTCTTCTCTGGAGTCTCCTCATGCTTCCTTCACCCACCACAGTTCTTTCCCCACCCCATGGTTCTCTTCTCTTGAGTCTCCTCATGCTTCCTTCATCCACCACAGTTCTTTCCCCACCCCACGTTTCTCTTCTCTTGAGTCTCCTCATGCTTCCTTCAGCCACCACAGTTCTCCCCCACCCCAAGGTTCTCTTCTCTTGAGACTCCCCATGCTTCCTTCAGCCACCACAGTTCTCCCCCCACCCCAAGGTTCACTTCTCTTGAGTCTTCTCATGCTTCCTTCAGCCACCACAGTTCACCTCCACCCCAAGGTTCTCTTCTCTTGAGTCTCCTCGTGCTTCCTTCATCCACCTCAGTTCTCCTCCACCCCAAGGTTCTCCTCTCTTCAGTCTCCTCGTGCTTCCTTCATCCACCTCAGTAATCCTCCACCCCAAGGTTCTCTTCTCTTGAGTCTCCTCGTGCTTCCTTCATCCACCTCAGTTCACCCTCCACCCCAAGGTTCTCTTCTCTTGAGTCTCCTCATGCTTCCTTCAGCCACCACAGTTCTCCCCAAACCAAGGTTCTCTTCTCTTGAGTCTCCTCTTGCTTCCTTCATTCACCACAGTTCTCCTCCACCCCAAGGTTCTCTTCCCTTGAGTCTCCTTGTGCTTCCTTCATCCACCTCAGTTCTCCCCAGCCCAAGGTTCTCTTCTCTTGAGTCTCCTCGTGCTTCCTTCATCCACCTCAGTTCACCTCCACCTCAAGGTTCTCTTCTCTTGAGTCTCCTCGTGCTTCTTTCATCCACCTCAGTTCTCCTCCACCCCAAGGTTCTCTTCTCTTTAGTCTCCTCATGCTTCCTACATCCACCATAGTTCTTTACCCCCCAAGGTTCTCTTCTCTTGAGTCTCCTCGTGCTTCCTTCCTCCACCTCAGTTATCTCCCACCCCAAGGTTCTCTTCTCTTGAGTCTCCTCATGCTTCCTTCATCCACCTCAGTTCTCCCCCACCCCAAGGTTCTCTTCTCTTGAGACTCCCCATGCTTCCTTCAGCCACCACAGTTCTCCCCCACCCCAAGGTTCTCTTCTCTTGAGTCTCCTCATGCTTCCTTCAGCCACCACAGTTCACCTCCACCCCAAGGTTCTCTTCTCTTGAGTCTCCTCATGCTACCTTCATCCACCTCAGTTCACCTCCACCCCAAGGTTCTCTTCTCTTGAGTCTCCTCATGCTTCCTTCATCCACCTAAGTTCTCCTCCACCCCAAGGTTCTCTTCTCTTGAGTCTCCTCATGCTTCCTTCATCCACCTCAGTTCACCTCCACCCCAAGGTTCTCTTCTCTTGAGTCTCCTCATGCTTCCTTCATCCACCACAGTTCTTCCTCCACCCTAAGGTTCTCATCTCTTGAGTCTTCTCGTGCTTCCTTCATCCACCACAGTTCTCCCCCACCACAAGGTTCTCTTCTCTTGAGTCTCCTCATGCTTCCTTCAGCCACCACAGTTCACCTCCACCCCAAGGTTCTCTTCTCTTGAGTCTCCTCATGCTTCCTTCAGTCACCACAGTTCACCTCCACCCCAAGGTTCTCTTCTCTTGTGAGGTTCCGTGACGATTTGAACCCGTGTTTTCAACATTGTCGTAAAAACATAATTTTGGTATCAGTGAACCGCAAATGATCCATTTAGCATATCCTGGTGTTTTCGCTATGCTACGAGCAAGAGCACTCCTGTTACAAACACATTTCTGATCTACCCATGGCATCCATCTTAGATTACGGCAGCCATTTTGTATTTCTTGCCCTCACATACTCAATGGACACGCAATGACCTCTGATTACTTCATTTCAATTAAGGACACGTAGGCTTTGGCCGGCGATTCACCTCTCTAGTGACACGTGCACCTTAAGACAGAAAACGCCATGGTTGCATGACTCGACAGAAGCTGCCTCCTCTGCCTGAGGCCAGTCCTGCTATACTGGTTCTCGTGTTCGTTGGCCTGATCATGATTAGGCGGCCGAAGCTGGTAGCCTTGCCCATTTACGACCCACAAACATCTCTTATCCTGCTTTTCTATCTTCTGCACCTGGCTCTGCTCCTTTCCTTCTGGGCCTTTATTAGGGGGAGGTAACGAAATTTACGATGAGGCGGTCCGGCTCTTGAATGAAAAGTTGACATGGGATTATGATGGAATAGTGGGAACCCCTCGTTCGTAATGTTTTGACATCAGATATTGTTGACGAATCCTGTGCAACGCCAAATATTTATTGTTTAGGACACAAAGGTTTGGGAATGTACTAACATGTAAAGAATTTGCCCGAAGCCTAATATTTAGTATATAAGGAGCAACCCTCTTTGTACAAATCGAACAGGCTCCTAGATACTGCCCGTGTGTAGTTTCTGTGACTTCTGTGTCCCTGCAGTAATAAACCTTTGGTCTTTGACGCCACCATCGAGAAGCCCGTGTTTCTGTTTATTTGTGCACCGAGACAGGTAGAACTCCGGGGTCTTCGGGTGTTATCCCTGACACCTCTGGACGGAACCAAAAAGTCCAGAACTCCAATTGGCGCCCAACGTGGGGCTACGTCATTCGGTACCGGTCCAAAAGCCTGAAGAGTTCGAGAAGCTTCGTGTGAAGATTCCTGAGGGAGGCGCCCCACTTCATCGATCCCGGCATATCACAAAAGTAGCCCGACGTTCTCTTCCACGAGGGTTCCCGTTCAGGACGGCTGCAGTGGTCCGTTGCCTTGACCATCGCCCTGTCTTGGACCCGAGGTGCAGTCCTTAGTACGGCGAGACGTGACGGGTTTCTCCTTGGTGACGTCTTCAGTACCTCAGTTAAGTATTAAGTGGTTGCTAGTTGGTTACTCCGTAAGGGTTGCTCCTGTTTGGATAATCCTTTTTAGTTCTTGGTTTGGTTTGGTTTCGTAAGATTATCACTGGTTGTTCTGGTTACGATAATCTTTTGGTTTAGTTTGGGTATCGATACATTTGTTCGCTTTGGTAGGCCTAAGTTCTTGGTTCGAGTGCACATTTTTGTTTGTGTTTCTGTTTGTTCTGTGTTCCGGAAAATAAAATGGTAAGTCGGAAAAGTTGTATGTTGTCGTGTTTTGGTTGCAACAGTGATTCCCGGTTGGAGGACTCATGTCTGGTTCCTCCGATTGGAACTCCTCTTTATGATCTTTACTGTAAGCATGGTGTGGGTCCTATATCTTATAATGAGGTGTGGATCCGATATACGGAGAAAGACGGTGTCCTTAGTTGGCCACTGCATGGTAGTTTTGAACCCGAAGTCCTTGATAATTTGGAAGTGAAATTGTTTAAGAAGAAAGCCCGGCCGGCAATGTTTGATTCTTTCCGTTACTGGCGAAAAGAATCTAAACAGAGAGAAATTAAGAAGTTGAAGAAAGAACAGAAAGAGCAAGAGTTGACTTTAGAACAGGCTGCTAAGCAGCTGCAACTCAACGAGTCTGAGAAAGCAATGGAGGTGGCTACTAGAGAGCGTAATTTAGGGATAGACAAGTGTTACCCTGCCTTGCCATCGAGTACAGCTAAGATAGTAGAGGACCCCGAAAATGATCCTCTGTTGTCTTACTTGTTAAGGTCACCCCCACCGTATGCACAGGGTGCTACGGCTCCACCTTTACCGAATGTTCAATTGCCGGTTGCTGGACAACCTGGTATTCCTGCTCCTGCCCCCTTGAATCAAGCTCCTGTACCTCCTGTGGTCAATGTTAATGTTCCTTCGGCACCCCCTCTTCCAGGGTTGCCGGCTTCTTTGCCTATACCTGTATCACTTACACCTGCTGTTTCACAAGCTACTTTGCCTGCTACTCCTACTGTTCCTGTTCTATCTGTTCCAACTGCTACTGTGTTTTCTGCTTCTGCTAGTATTATGACTCCACTTTCTGTTCGTCGGAGAATCACTGATTCTGTCTCTAATATTCTGTCTCCCTTCTATAAAACTTTAATTAAGACTCCTGCCTCTGACTCTGTTCAGAGACGTAGTCAGCTTCCAAGTACTGAAGAACGGGGAATATTAGATTCCACAGCTCTTAGATGGATTTCGAAAAGTAGGAGATATAGTACTAGGGATGTATTAGATACATTTATGCAATGGAACGAACCGACACAACGATATGTGTTCGACGAGATGTGCTCCCTTTTACGTGAGGAGTTGGAAGAAGATGATTCTGAATCAAATCTAGAAGAATTAATTAATGTTCAGAAAGAGTTTGCTGCTGGTATGATAGTTGGTCAAAATATAAAAGAAGCGATGGAACTGATTTTAAGTTATAGGAATGATCCATCCCTTCGTTCACCGAGAGAGTTAGAGAAACATAGTACGAAGCAGAATCGCCAATATCCAATGAGGGAGGTTCCTCCAATTTGGCGCGAAGCTGTGCAAGCTGATGCGTTCCGTGGTATTGCTGCCGCTCCGACCCAATTCCAGAGAGTGTGGATACACATTCCGTGGAAGCGAGCTGAAGTGTTAGCAGTGAAGCAGGCCTTGCCAGATCCACGTAAGAATCCTGCCGGATACTATAAAGAGTTAGCGCAGACAGTTGAGGCTTGCGTGATGAATTTAGCGGACATTGACATGTTATTTGGGAATGTAGTTCCGCAACCAATTTGGGCTAAAATTCGTAAAGAGAACCATCCCGTTGCCCTAGGTGGTGATTGGGCAGCTATAATTGCGGCAGATGGTCAACAAATAGGTGGTTCCAAACCCGAACCTCTAATTGCTAATTTACCAGGTAGAATAATTGACTTAATGAAGACTCTGATGCCAGCATTGCGCGTTAACTGGGACAAGTTGTCCGCGTGCAGGCAGAAGAAAGACGAAAGTGTCTCCGACTTTTTCACAAGGTTCGAAGAGACTTTTGTAGATCATAGTGGTCAGGATATGAGCACGGAAGGAGGACAGAGACTGTTTGTCGATAAATTTGTACACAATCTGCTACCAGAACTCAGTAATAAATTGAAAGATTCCGAGAGTGCGTGGGCTGTCTCTACAACTGCGCAAATACTTGCAACTGCACAGTATTATGAAAATAGGGATAAAGAGGAGAAGGAGAAGTCAGATAAAAAGACGAAAGATTTAAAAACTAAAGTTCTTTTGCAGCAAGCATATCCGCCTCGCACGAATCAGACTAATACACAGCAAGGGTCATATCAAAGGACAGATTATAGTTCGCCGAGGCCACAATATCAGTGGAACCAGTGTGCGTACTGTAAAAAAGAAGGTCATTATAAGAATGACTGTCCAGTCTTAGCGCAGAATAATGCTGCAGCAGCTCAGAGAGGTCGTGGTGGTTCCATGCAAAATTCTAGAGGTCGAGGACGAGGTACTATGCCTCCACAAACGAATGATCGCCCTTCTAATCACTTTGATCAGCGAAATGGACAGTCTGCCCAGCAAAATAGGTCTCAACAGTATAATGTTGAAGACTATTGTGGAGTTGATGAGGGATTTCAGCAAACTGAATACTAGGACAGCCATGGACAAAGAGAGGGAGTAGTATCAGTTCCAGTGGATCAGAGTGGGCCTTATGTCGCAGTAGCAACATCAGGTGTAGTCGAACCGTTTCTGTTGGATACTGGTGCAGCAAAAAGTTCTATCATTCATGCGAAACTCCCTGGCGCACCTTTGTCTGGCTTAACAAATGTTTCAGTAGGTTTTTCAGGCGCCCCTGTTTATAACCCCGTATCTGGTCCTTTGTCTATTTCTGTTGGACCGTGTCAATTGAAAGCACCCTTGATTTTGACAACCGGTTGTAATGAAAATCTGCTTGGTTTAGACTTGTTAAAACGCCTATATGCGACATTGTACTGTTCTCCTTCAGGAGTACAGCTTACATTGGGTAAAAGAATCACCTCTCCGATGTACTTGTCAATGGATGCACTCCCGCCAGAGCTGCGTTCACTCCCTGATACTCTTTGGGCGACTGGTCCTAACGATGTAGGCCTTTTGGAAATTCCACCTTATGTAGTCACTTTGAAAGCAAATGTCAAATTTCCACGAATTCCACAATACAAGATTTCTAGTGAAGGTGAACGTGCACTTTTATTGATTGTGCAAGATTTGATTAAGAAAGGCGTGGTTGAAGAAACTAGAGGAAATGTCTGTAACAGTCCCGTATTGCCAATTTTGAAACGTACTGATCCTTCAAAGCCTCCAGTGTATAGGTTTGTAATCGATCTTAGAGAGGTTAATAAAATTGTGGTTCCGCAGTTTCCTGTGGTTCCAGACATTACTGCATTGTTAACGTTGATTCCTGCTACAGCCACATGGTTTTCAGTTATCGACTTGAAGAATGCCTTTTTCAGCATTCCGATAGCCGAAGAAAGCAGAGATATTTTCGGCTTTTCTCTAGGAGGTCGAAGCTTCAGGTTTAAACGTGCTCCACAAGGCTATTGTGAGAGTCCGTCCATTTACAGCCAGGCATTAAAAAGTCAGTTAGATTCCTTTGTACTTCCTCCTGGTTCTGCCCTAGTGCAATATGTCGACGATCTTCTAGTGGCTGCCGATGACAAGGAAACTTGCAAAGCAGCTACAATTTCCTTATTGCATCATTTGTCTAGTTTGAATCATAAGGTGTCACCTTCGAAAATGCAATACTGTTGCCAAGAAGTGACCTACCTAGGTCATCTCTTGTCAAAGGAGGGAAGGAAGTTGACCCCAGAGAGAATAAAAGCAATTACGCAGATGAATGTTCCCCGCACACAGAGAGAAGTACGTGCCTTTTTAGGTATTACCTCATACTGTAGGCAGTGGATCACAAATTTTTCCCTTTTGGCAAAACCATTGGTAGCTTTGACTGGGAAAGGTGTTCCGAGTCCGGTGCCATGGTCTGCTGAATGTCAGGAGAGTTTTTCTGAGTTACGAAATGCACTATGTTCAGCTCCTGTGTTGGGTACACCCGATTACAGTAAGCCATTCACGCTCTATGTTCACGAGAGAGAAGGTTGCGCGTTGAGTGTTCTGACACAGAGATTTGGTGATAAACAACGCCCTTGTGCGTATTTTTCATCAACATTAGATCCGGTAGCTAGAGCGTTGCCGAGTTGTTTGAGAGCTACAGCGGCAGCTGCAGCTTCCATTCGACAATCTGCTGGTTTGGTGATGAACAACATGCTAGTGGTTATGGTTCCTCATGCCGTGGATACACTCATGAACCGAACCAAGACACAACACCTTACCAGTGCTAGATTATCAGGCTATGAGCTGACACTGTTAGCGAGTCATATTCAGATCAAAAGATGCAATGTATTGAATCCAGCAACATTGTTGCCGACTAATCAGGAGTCGAGTGATTCTGAACCACATGATTGCTGTTTCAGAACCGAGGAAGAGACAAAAGGACGAATTGATTTAAAAGACACTCCGTTGTCAGATCCAGATGGCACGTTGTATGTTGATGGGTCGTGTTTGAAATTGGAGAATGGTGATGTGACTGCTGCTTATGCAGTAACGACTTTGAGCACGATTGTGGAGACTGCGAGAGTGAGTCAGAATTCTGCCCAAGCTGTGGAATTAATTGCACTAACGAGAGCGTGTGTTTTAGCTAAGGGAAAGAGAGTGAATGTGTTCACAGATAGTCAGTACGCGTTCGGCGTGGCCCATAGTATTGGCCGCTTGTGGAAAGAGAGAGGTTTCATTACGTCCCATGGGACTAAGATTCAACATGGTCAGCTAGTTAACGACTTGTTGGAATCGCTAACCTTGCCGACTGAAGTTGCGATTGTGAAATGCAGTGCTCATAAAGCAATCACGGATGATGTTGGTCGTGGGAATGCTTTTGCTGATGAGACCGCTAAACAGACAGCTAGGAATATGATGAGTAGAATGTATGTGGCTATGTCTGCAAGATGGATTTCTGAGTCTGGAATGTGTGAGGACACAGTGGAAAGTGTGAAAGAAATTCAGAAAGAAGCGACTGAGGAGGAAAAACTTGCATGGAAAGAAAGCACGGGTAAATTGGACTCGAGTGGGTGTTGGATTGATCTCAGAACAACAGCGTTGGATGTTGCCTGATGCGTACGTGCTTGCAGTAGTAACGATGGCGCATGGAGCAGCGCACATCAGTTCTAAAGGGATTTGTAAGATGTTGGCTCCAGTCTGGAAGAATGATGGGATTAGTAAGTGTGCAGAAAGAGTGGTGAAAAATTGTATGGTATGCCTGATGCATAATCCTGGCAAGGGAATCCCCACACCCGCTGGTCACTTCGCTCCTCCTTCTTGCCCCTTTGAAGTGATTCAGTTAGACTTCATTCACATGGATCGTTGCAACAATCTAAAGTACGTCCTAGTGGTAGTCTGTGCTTTTTCCAGATGGATCGAAGCATATCCACTGAAGGACAACACTGCCCTGTCCACTGCCAAAATTCTTCTCAAAGAATACTTCCCCAGGTATGGCATGCCACGGATTGTATGGTCAGATAATGGAAGTGAGTTCGTAGGGAAAGTTATGCAGAGTGTGTGTGCCGGCTTAGGGATCAAACAGAAGTTCCACAGTGCAAATCATCCCCAGTCTGCTGGTTTAGTTGAGGGTTACAATGGCACCCTTAAACTGAAACTTGCTAAGATACAAGCATCCACGGGTTTGTCCTCGCCAGATGCACTACCTTTGGCTCTGCTATCTACAAGAGCGACCGTGCATTCTAGAGTAGGGCTTAGTCCATACGAAATAGTATTTGGTCGTCCTGCCAATGTTTGGGGAGTACCTAGACCGAAGGAATTTAAACAGCTGGAATACCCAATGTTAATTGATTATCTTTTCGACTTGACTGCTAAATTGAGTCTTATTCACCAACAGGTGTTCGATGCATTGCCAAAGCCACCGGAGAGTCCAGGTCATCAGCTGAAACCAGGCGACCAAGTGGTCATCCGTAATTTTGCCCGGACGAAAAATCTTCAACCCAGATTCGTTGGCCCCTTCCAGGTGTTATTGGCAACGAGAACTGCTATTCGTGTGGCTGGACGGAAGAACTGGATCCATACAACACACGTCAAGCGTGTGCCTCTGCCGCTTCCTTATGATGACTGGGTGAAGAAAGGAATCGGTGCCTCTGAATCTGAACAAATTCCCGGGTTTATTCCTTTCAGCGATGCAGAACTAATCACTGACACAGCGAACTTTGACTCCCCTTCTGAAACTGCTCCTTTGAATTCTGAACATTTGCCCTCTGCATCAGAAGAAACTTTGCCATCTGCGAACTTGAACATTGCAGCCCCTGCTGAAAATACACTGTTTTCAGATCAAACAGCTCCTGCAAAATTGAGATACAATTTACGATCTCGAAATATGGACAAATAAAGCAGGAAACTGCCTATTTTACACATTTGAATTTTGATACATTGCCTCCAGCCAGGAAGTTTGCTAATACTTTGTATTGTTTTGTTGTTTTAAAATTGCCTTGCCGTCTGGGTAGCCGTAGGGTCGTGGCTGTGTGCCTAGTTGAATCTGCGGGGGTCAGACACTAGGTCGATCTTTCTGTTAGTTCTGGGAACTCCCAGGGCTGATAGAGGCATTTTCATCTACGTACACATCATCAGTGGTCGCGAGCGGATTGTAGAAGATGGAGCTTCCTGAGCTGCAACGAGAGAATGTGATTCATGTTCGCAGAAATAGACTTTACAAAATTCTTCACAGCAAATGCTTTCTAATGCAATGTGCTGTTACGTTTTTGATTGTTTTAATAACGTTGGTGGGTGGAATCGTCTTTGGTGTGCATTAATTCTTACACCGGTAACAACTACAGTGCCTCCCCTTGATCCTGTTTCTTCTACTGTTGCTTCTATGCATTCTTTTCACTCGTTTCCTGAACACGAACAAGCTCGACGCTCAGAATTCATTAATAACACATTTGTACAGCTCTTGCACCAACACCAACTGGTAGTTAACACTACAGACTGCTGGGTGTGTGGCTTGATACCCCACACTATGGATAAAGGCATTCCCTATCTAGTCTTGCCTTTTAGCTATAATGGATCATTTCAGGCCTTTCAGACCATTTTTGCTTCTGCCCTTGAGACCTATCCTCCGCGTCCACCATGTTCCACTAAATACAACTCTGTCAACAAAGCTTTAGTCCAGGGAATTATTGACATGATTAAAGACGTCAATAATACTCCATCTTACCCTAGAGATGAATTACGGGTATATCTGAGTTGGTATTCTACAGAGTATCGCCTTAGTTTGGGAGGAAGCAAGCGTAAAAGCTCCACTCCAGTCTGGGTCGTACCTCACCGAGGTCAAGTCTGTTTGCAGGGAAATGGGAGGAATCCGAGAGCTCAGCTAGGGAAGAGTGAGTGCGTTGAGACTTACGTGTTTCCGTCTAACTCTTCCCCTGCCTTTCTTACTGCTAGGGGTACCTACTTCATCTGTCAAGACAGAGCGTATACATGGTTGCCTGCTGACTTTTCAGGTTCATGTTATATTGCTCGACTGTTGCCTCCAACGTACACTGCTTCTTCAGATTATCACAGGACCAGAGTAGCAAGAGGTGTCTTCAGCAAGGAAGATACCGCTGGTCAGGAAGCTGGAGACTTCTTCAAAGGTTTCCTTCCGTTCTGGGGGCCTATGGCCAATAGTAGAAATCTACGTCAGCTAACACGGGTAGTTGAATCTACTATTACGGAAACTGCTGGTGCCCTTAGTAACTTAACAGCTGAGCTTCAGGCGGATCGTCTCATGACGTTGCAGAACCGTATGGTTCTAGATGTAATACTTGCAGATCGAGGTGGTGTATGCAGAATGATCCAATCGAGCTGCTGTGTTTTCATTCCCAATAATGCTCCAACTGTCTATGAGGCGATCTCTAAGCTACACAAGATTTCCGACTCTATACACGTAGACAAGGGAAACTGGTCCTTAATGGAGTGGTTTTGGACTCTGCTATCAGCGTGGGGATGGAAGGTTCTGATGGTCATTGGTGTCATCCTAGTATTCCTGTTCTTGTGCTGCCTTATTATCCAATGTGGTCCCGCTTTGTGTAGTCTCTGTGCTGCAACCTGTTTCAGAAAACCACCTGCGTTTGGAGAAAAGGCGCGAGAAAGGATGATGATACAGCAACATGTCATTGACCTGATGAGCATAGAGTTAGACTCTGACATAGACTGAGTAATTGCCTATGTAAGGGCAAAAGGAGGGTCTGAGGTTCCGTGACGATTTGAACCCGTGTTTTCAACATTGTCGTAAATACATAATTTTGGTATCAGTGAACCGCAAATGATCCATTTAGCATATCCTGGTGTTTTCGCTATGCTACGAGCAAGAGCTCTCCTGTTACAAACACATTTCTGATCTACCCATGGCATCCATCTTAGATTACGGCAGCCATTTTGTATTTCTTGCCCTCACATAGTCAATGGACACGCAATGACCTCTGATTACTTCATTTCAATTAAGGACACGTAGGCTTTGGCTGGCGATTCACCTCTTTAGTGACACGTGCACCTTAAGACAGAAAACGCCATGGTTGCATGACTCGACAGAAGCTGCCTCCTCTGCCTGAGGCCAGTCCTGCTATACTGGTTCTCGTGTTCGTTGGCCTGATCATGATTAGGCGGCCAAAGCTGGTAGCCTTGCCCATTTACGACCCACAAACATCTCTTATCCTGCTTTTCTATCTTCTGCACCTGGCTCTGCTCCTTTCCTTCTGGGCCTTTATTAGGGGGAGGTAACGAAATTTACGATGAGGCGGTCCGGCTCTTGAATGAAAAGTTGACATGGGATTATGATGGAATAGTGGGAACCCCTCGTTCGTAATGTTTTGACATCAGATATTGTTGACGATTCCTGTGCAACGCCAAATATTTATTGTTTAGGACACAAAGGTTTGGGAATGTACTAACATGTAAAGAATTTGCCCGAAGCCTAATATTTAGTATATAAGGAGCAACCCTCTTTGTACAAATCGAACAGGCTCCTAGATACTGCCCGTGTGTAGTTTCTGTGACTTCTGTGTCCCTGCAGTAATAAACCTTTGGTCTTTGACGCCACCATCGAGAAGCCCGTGTTTCTGTTTATTTGTGCACCGAGACAGGTAGAACTCCGGGGTCTTCGGGTGTTATCCCTGACACCTCTGGACGGGACCAAAAAGTCCAGAACTCCACTTGAGTCTCCTCATGCTTCCTTCATCCACCTCAGTTCACCTCCACCCCAAGGTTCTCTTCTCTTGAGTCTCCTCATGCTTCCTTCATCCACCTAAGTTCTCCTCCACCCCAAGGTTCTCTTCTCTTGAGTCTCCTCATGCTTCCTTCATCCACCTCAGTTCTCTTCCACCCCAAGATTCTCTTCTCTTGAGTCTCCTCATGCTTACTTCAGCCACCACAGTTCTTCCCCCACCCCAAGGTTCTCTTCTCTTGAGTCTCCTCGTGCTTCCTTCATCCACCACAATTCTCCCCCCACCCCAAGGTTCTCTTCTCTTGAGTCTCCTCATGCTTCTTTCATCCACCTCAGTTCTCCCTCCACCCCAAGGTTCTCTTCTCTTGAGTCTCCTCATGCTTCTTCATCCACCACAGTTCTTCCTCCACCCTAAGGTTCTCTTCTCTTGAGTCTCTCATGCTTCCTTCATTCACCACAGTTCTCCCCCACCCCAAGGTTCTCTTCTCTTGAGTCTCTCATGCTTCCTTCATTCACCACAGTTCTCCCCCCACCCCAAGGTTCTCTTCTCTTGAGTCTCCTCGTGCTTCCTTCATCCACCTCAGTTCTCCTCCACCCCAAGGTTCTCTTCTCTTGAGTCTCCTCGTGCTTCCTTCATCCACCTCAGTTCTCCCCCACCCCAAGGTTCTCTTCTCATGAGTCTCCTCGTGCTTCCTTCATCCACCTCAGTTCTCCTCCAGCCCAAGGTTCTCTTCTCTGGAGTCTCCTCATGCTTCCTTCACCCACCACAGTTCTTTCCGCACCCACGGTTCTCTTCTCTTGAGTCTCCTCATGCTTCCTTCATCCACCACAGTTCTTTCCCCACCCCACTTTTCTCTTCTCTTTAGTCTCCTCATGCTTCCTTCAGCCACCACAGTTCTCCCCCACCCCAAGGTTCTCTTCTCTTGAGTATCCTCACGCTTCCTTCATCCACCACAGTTCTTTCCCCACCCCACGGTTTTCTTCTCTTGAGTCTCCTCATGCTTCCTTCATCCACCACAGTTCTCCCCCCAAGGTTCTCTGCTCCTGAGTCTCCTCATGCTTCTTCATCCACCACAGTTCTTCCTCCACTCTAAGGTTCTCATCTCTTGAGTCTTCTCGTGCTTCCTTCATCCACCAAAGTTCAACCCCACCCCAAGGTTCTCTTCTCTTGAGTCTCCTCATGCTTCCTTCATCCACCTCAGTTCACCTCCACCCCAGGGTTCTCTTCTCTTGAGTCTCCTCATGCTTCCTTCATCCACCTAAGTTCTCCTCCACCCCAAGGTTCTCTTCTCTTGAGTCTCCTCATGCTTCCTTCAGCCACCACAGTTCTCCCCCCACCCCAAGGTTCTCTTCTTTTGAGTCTCCTCTTGCTTCCTTCATCCACCACAGTTGTCCCCCCACCCCAAGGTTCTCTTCTCTTGAGTCTCCTCGTGCTTCTTTCATCCACCTCAGTTCTCCCTCCACCCCAAGGTTCTCTTCTCTTGAGTCTCCTCATGCTTCTTTATCCACCACAGTTCTTCCTCCACCCTAAGGTTCTCTTCTCTTGAGTCTCTCATGCTTCCTTCGTTCACCACAGTTCTCCCCCACCCCAAGGTTCTCTTCTCTTGAGTCTCTCATGCTTCCTTCATTCACCACAGTTCTCCCCCCAGCCCAAGGTTCTCTTCTCTTGAGTCTCCTCGTGCTTCCTTCATCCACCTCAGTTCTCCTCCACCCCAAGGTTCTCTTTTCTTGAGTCTCCTAATGCTTCCTTCATCCACCACAGTTCTCCCTCAGCCAAAGGTTCTCTTCTCTTGAGTCTCCTCATGCTGCCTTCATCCACCTCAGTTCTGTCCCCACCCCAAGGTTCTCCTCTCTTCAGTCTCCTCGTGCTTCCTCCATCGAACTCAGTTCACCTCCACCCCAAGGTTCTCTTCTCTTGAGTTTCCTTGTGCTTCCTTCATCCACCTCAGTTCTCCTCCAACCCAAGGTTCGCCTCTCTTCAGTCTCCTCGTGCTTCCTTCATCCCCCTCAGTTCGCCTCCACCCCAAGGTTCTCTTCTCTTAAGTCTCCTCGTGCTTCCTTCGTCCACCTCAGTTCTCCTCCACCCCAAGGTTCTCTTCTCTTGAGTCTCCTCATGCTTTCTTCAGCCACCACAGTTCTCCCCACCCTAAGGTTCTCTTCTCTTGAGTCTCCTCTTGCTTCCTTCATTCACCACAGTTCTCCTCCACCCCAAGGTTCTCTTCTCTTGAGTCTCCTCGTGCTTCCTTTATCCACCTCAGTTCTCCCCCAGCCCAAGGTTCTCTGCTCTTTAGTCTCCTCATGCTTCCTACATCCACCATAGTTCTTTACCCCCCAAGGTTATCTTCTCTTGAGTCTCCTCATGCTTCCTTCATCCACCTAAGTTCTCCTCCACCCCAAGGTTCTCTTCTCTTGAGTCTCCTCGTGCTTCTTTCATCCACCTCAGTTCTCCCTCCACCCCAAGGTTCTCTTCTCTTGAGTCTCCTCATGCTTCTTTATCCACCACAGTTCTCCCTCCACCCTAAGGTTCTCTTCTCTTGAGTCTCTCATGCTTCCTTCGTTCACCACAGTTCTCCCCCACCCCAAGGTTCTCTTCTCTTGAGTCTCTCATGCTTCCTTCATTCACCACAGTTCTCCCCCCAGCCCAAGGTTCTCTTCTCTTGAGTCTCCTCGTGCTTCCTTCATCCACCTCAGTTCTCCTCCACCCCAAGGTTCTCTTCTCTTGAGTCTCCTCATGCTTCCTTCACCCACCACAGTTCTTTCCCCTCCCCACGGTTCTCTTCTCTTTAGTCTCCTCATGCTTCCTTCATCCACCACAGTTCTTTCCCCACCCCACGGTTCTCTTTTCTTGAGTCTCCTAATGCTTCCTTCATCCACCACAGTTCTCCCTCAGCCAAAGGTTCTCTTCTCTTGAGTCTCCTCATGCTGCCTTCATCCACCTCAGTTCTGTCCCCACCCCAAGGTTCTCCTCTCTTCAGTCTCCTCGTGCTTCCTCCATCGAACTCAGTTCACCTCCACCCCAAGGTTCTCTTCTCTTGAGTTTCCTCGTGCTTCCTTCATCCACCTCAGTTCTCCTCCAACCCAAGGTTCGCCTCTCTTCAGTCTCCTCGTGCTTCCTTCATCCCCCTCAGTTCGCCTCCACCCCAAGGTTCTCTTCTCTTAAGTCTCCTCGTGCTTCCTTCGTCCACCTCAGTTCTCCTCCACCCCAAGGTTCTCTTCTCTTGAGTCTCCTCATGCTTTCTTCAGCCACCACAGTTCTCCCCACCCCAAGGTTCTCTTCTCTTGAGTCTCCTCTTGCTTCCTTCATTCACCACAGTTCTCCTCCACCCCAAGGTTCTCTTCTCTTGAGTCTCCTCGTGCTTCCTTTATCCACCTCAGTTCTCCCCCAGCCCAAGGTTCTCTGCTCTTTAGTCTCCTCATGCTTCCTACATCCACCATAGTTCTTTACCCCCCAAGGTTATCTTCTCTTGAGTCTCCTCATGCTTCCTTCATCCACCTAAGTTCTCCTCCACCCCAAGGATCTCTTCTCTTGAGTCTCCTCATGCTTCCTTCATCCACCTCAGTTCTCCTCCAACCCAAGGTTCGCCTCTCTTCAGTCTCCTCGTGCTTCCTTCATCCCCCTCAGTTCACCTCCACCCCAAGGTTCTCTTCTCTTGAGTCTCCTCGTGCTTCCTTCGTCCACCTCAGTTCTCCTCCACCCCAAGGTTCTCTTCTCTTGAGTCTCCTCGTGCTTCCTTCATCCACCTCAGTTCTCCCCCACCCCAAGGTTCTCTTCTCATGAGTCTCCTCGTGATTCCTTCATCCACCTCAGTTCTCCTCCAGCCCAAGGTTCTCTTCTCTGGAGTCTCCTCATGCTTCCTTCACCCACCACAGTTCTTTCCGCACCCACGGTTCTCTTCTCTTGAGTCTCCTCATGCTTCCTTCATCCACCACAGTTCTTTCCCCACCCCACGTTTCTCTTCTCTTGAGTCTCCTCATGCTTCCTTCAGCCACCACAGTTCTCCCCCACCCCAAGGTTCTCTTCTCTTGAGTATCCTCCTGCTTCCTTCATCCACCACAGTTCTTTCCCCACCCCACGGTTTTCTTCTCTTGAGTCTCCTCATGCTTCCTTCATCCACCACAGTTCTCCCCCCAAGGTTCTCTGCTCCTGAGTCTCCTCATGCTTCTTCATCCACCACAGTTCTTCCTCCACTCTAAGGTTCTCATCTCTTGAGTCTTCTCGTGCTTCCTTCATCCACCACAGTTCTCCCCCACCCCAAGGTTCTCTTCTCTTGAGTCTCCTCATGCTTCCTTCATCCACCTCAGTTCACCTCCACCCCAGGGTTCTCTTCTCTTGAGTCTCCTCATGCTTCCTTCATCCACCTAAGTTCTCCTCCACCCCAAGGTTCTCTTCTCTTGAGTCTCCTCATGCTTCCTTCAGCCACCACAGTTCTCCCCCCACCCCAAGGTTCTCTTCTTTTGAGTCTCCTCTTGCTTCCTTCATCCACCACAGTTCTCCCCCCACCCCAAGGTTCTCTTCTCTTGAGTCTCCTCGTGCTTCCTTCGTCCACCTCAGTTCTCCTCCACCCCAAGGTTCTCTTCTCTTGAGTCTCCTCATGCTTTCTTCAGCCACCACAGTTCTCCCCACCCCAAGGTTCTCTTCTCTTGAGTCTCCTCTTGCTTCCTTCATTCACCACAGTTCTCCTCCACCCCAAGGTTCTCTTCTCTTGAGTCTCCTTGTGCTTCCTTTATCCACCTCAGTTTTCCCCCAGCCCAAGGTTCTCTTCTCTTGAGTCTCCTCGTGCTTCCTTCATCCACCTCAGTTCACCTCCACCCCAAGGTTCTCTTCTCTTGAGTCTCCTCATGCTTCTTTTATCCACCTCAGTTCTCCTCCACCCCAAGGTTCTCTGCTCTTTAGTCTCCTCATGCTTCCTACATCCACCATAGTTCTTTACCCCCCAAGGTTATCTTCTCTTGAGTTTCCTCATGCTTCCTTCATCCACCTAAGTTCTCCTCCACCCCAAGGTTCTCTTCTCTTGAGTCTCCTCATGCTTCCTTCATCCACCTCAGTTCTCCTCCAACCCAAGGTTCGCCTCTCTTCAGTCTCCTCGTGCTTCCTTCACCCCCCTCAGTTCACCTCCACCCCAAGGTTCTCTTCTCTTGAGTCTCCTCGTGCGTCCTTCATCCACCGCAGTTCTCCTCCACCCCAAGGTTCTCTTCTCTTGAGTCTCCTCATGCTTCCTTCATCCACCAGAGTTCTCCCCCCACCCCAAGGTTCTCTTCTTTTGAGTCTCCTCATGCTTCCTTCATCCACCTCAGTTCACCTCCACCCCAAGGTTCTCTTCTCTTCAGTCTCCTCATGCTTCCTTCATCCACCACAGTTCTCCCCCCATCCAAAGGTTCTCTTCTCTTGAGTCTCCTCATGCTTCCTTCATCCACCTCAGTTCACCTCCACCCCAAGGTTCTCTTCTCTTCAGTCTCCTTGTGCTTCCTGTATCCATCACAGTTCTCCCCCACCCCAAGGTTCTCTTCTCTTGATTCTCCTCGTGCTTCCTTCATCCACCTCAGTTCTCCTCCACCCCCAAGGTTCTCCTCTCTACAGTCTCCTCGTGCTTCCTTCATCCACCTCAGTTCTCCTCCACCCCAAGGTTCTCTTCTCTTGAGTCTCCTCGTGCTTCCTTCATCCACCTCAGTTCTCCCTCCACCCCAACGTTCTCTTCTCTTGAGTCTCCTCATGCTTTCTTCAGCCACCACAGTTCTCCCCACCCCAAGGTTCTCTTCTCTTGAGTCTCCTCTTGCTTCCTTCATTCACCACAGTTCTCCTCCACCCCAAGGTTCTCTTCTCTTGAGTCTCCTCGTGCTTCCTTTATCCACCTCAGTTCTCCCCCAGCCCAAGGTTCTCTTCTCTTGAGTCTCCTCGTGCTTCCTTCATCCACCTCAGTTCACCTCCACCCCAAGGTTCTCTTCTCTTGAGTCTCCTCATGCTTCTTTTATCCACCTCAGTTCTCCTCCACCCCAAGGTTCTCTGCTCTTTAGTCTCCTCATGCTTCCTACATCCACCATAGTTCTTTACCCCCCAAGGTTATCTTCTCTTGAGTCTCCTCATGCTTCCTTCATCCACCTAAGTTCTCCTCCACCCCAAGGTTCTCTTCTCTTGAGTCTCCTCATGCTTCCTTCATCCACCTCAGTTCACCTCCACCCCAAGGTTCTCTTCTCTTGAGTCTCCTCATGCTTCTTTCATCCACCTAAGTTCTCCTCCACCCCAAGGTTCTCTTCTCTTGAGTCTCCTCATGCTTCTTTCATCCACCTCAGTTCACCTCCACCCCAAGTTTCTCTTCTCTTGAGTCTCCTCATGCTTCCTTCATCCACCACAGTTCTTCCTCCACCCTAAGGTTCTCATCTCTTGAGTCTTCTCGTGCTTCCTTCATCCACCACAGTTCTCCCCACCACAAGGTTCTCTTCTCTTGAGTCTCCTCATGCTTCCTTCAGCCACCACAGTTCACCTCCACCCCAACATTCTCTTCTCTTGAGTCTCCTCATGCTTCCTTCAGCCACCACAGTTCCCCTCCACCCCAAGGTTCTCTTCTCTTGAGTCTCCTCATGCTTCCTTCATCCACCTCAGTTCACCTCCACCCCAAGGTTCTCTTCTCTTGAGTCTCCTCGTGCTTCCTTCATCCACCTAAGTTCTCCTCCACCCCAAGGTTCTCTTCTCTTGAGTCTCTTCAGGCTTCCTTCATCCACCTCAGTTCTCTTCCACCCCAAGGTTCTCTTCTCTTGAGTCTCCTCATGCTTCCTTCAGCCACCACAGTTCTCCCCCACCCCAAGGTTCTCTTCTCTTGAGTCTCCTCTAAGGGTGAGCGTGAAATCCGTTACGCTCGCGGATTTTGCGGATTTTTGGGAAATCCGCAATCCGCGAATTTTGCCGATTTCCCGCAAAATCCGCAAAAAAAAATCCGCGAACGTAACGGGTTCAAAAGTTGAACCCCCACTCATGCAACTATTTTACAATGGCGCCAGCAAGCTGCAAGCGCCGTTTTAAAATAGTTACAAAGTTAGCTTGCACAGGAACCACTAGATAAAACGAAGCAGGTGTTGCTTTATTTTATCTAAGTGCTTCCTCTGCAAGCTAACTTTGTAACTATTTTACAACTGCGCTGGCAGCTTGCTGGCGCCATTGTAAAATAGTTGCATGGCTGGGCACAGGTCTGCAGCTCACTCAAGGGACCCCTGCGCCCTTCGGGGCGATTGCATAGTAACATACACATGGTCACTCAAACTAGTTGATGCTCAAATTCAGTGACTCATTCATTAGCCCAAAAACAATCGTGAGCGTCGTCGAGGCTGGACAGGTGTGCCTTCTTCCCAAATCTACCGTGGAAAATCAGCTGTGATGCTGGATAGGCTTTGCATCCTTGACTTTCACGAGCGCAATACCCGTGTTGTTCCTGTGACCAGGAGCTTCTTTCTCTTCATCTGCTGAACTGATATTTCTCTGACTTTTTATTCACACAAGAGGCACATACCCAACTGGGCACATTGTGTTCGCACGGGTTTCTGCAAGTTCGCACGCGTTTTGTACAATTTCGCAATTTGCGAAATTGTACAAAACCAACGCGAACTTGCAGTAACCCGTAAGAACATAAAAAAATTAAAATCCGCGCAGATTCGCGGATTTTGCGGATTTTCGCAATCCGCAAATTCGCAAATCTGCAAATTCGCGGATTGCCAATCCGCAAAATCCGCTCATGCCTAGTCTCCTCGTGCTTCTTTCATCCACCTCAGTTCTCCCTCCACCCCAAGGTTCTCTTCTCTTGAGTCTCCTCATGCTTCCTTCATCCACCTCAGTTCACCTCCACCCCAAGGTTCTCTTCTCTTGAGTCTCCTCATGCTTCCTTCATCCACCTCAGTTCTCTTCCACCCCAAGGTTCTCTTCTCTTGAGTCTCCTCATGCTTCCTTCAGCCCCCAAAGTTCTCCCCCCACCCCAAGGTTCTCTTCTCTTGAGTCTCCTCGTGCTTCCTTCATCCACCACAGTTCTCCCCCACCCCAAGGTTCTCTACTCTTGAGTCTCCTCGTGCTTCTTTCATCTACCTCAGTTCTCCCTCCACCCCAAGGTTCTCTTCTCTTGAGTCTCCTCATGCTTCTTCATCTACCGCAGTTCTTCCTCCACCATAAGGTTCTCTTCTCTTGAGTCTCTCATGCTTCCTTCATTCACCACAGTTCTCCCCCACCCCAAGGTTCTCTTCTCTTGAGTCTCTCATGCTTCCTTCATTCACCACAGTTCTCCCCCACCCCAAGGTTCTCTTCTCTTGAGTCTCCCCGTGCTTCCTTCATCCACCTCAGTTCTCCTCCACCCAAGGTTCTCTTCTCTTGAGTCTCCTCGTGCTTCCTTCATCCACCTCAGTTCTCCCCCCACCCCAAGGTTTTCTTCTCTTGAGTTTCCTCGTGATTCCTTCATCCACCTCAGTTCTCCCCCACCCCAAGGTTCTCTTTTCTTGAGTCTCCTCATGCTTCCTTCACCCACCACAGTTCTTTCCCCACCCCACGGTTCTCTTCTCTTGAGTCTCCTCATGCTTCCTTCATCCACCACAGTTCTTTCCCCACCCCACGTTTCTCTTCTCTTGAGTCTCCTCATGCTTCCTTCAGCCACCACAGTTCTCCCCCACCCCAAGGTTCTCTTCTCTTGAGTCTCCTCATGCTTCCTTCATCCACCACAGTTCTTTCCCCACCCCACGGTTTTCTTCTCTTGAGTCTCCTCATGCTTCCTTCATCCACCACAGTACTCCCCCCAAGGTTCTCTTCTCTGGAGTCTCCTCGTGCTTCTTTCATTCACCTCAGTTCTCCCTCAGCCAAAGGTTCTCTTCTCTTGAGTCTCCTCATGCTTCCTTCAGCCACCACAGTTCTCCCTACCCCAAGGTTCTCTTCTCTTGAGTCTCCTCATGCTTCCTTCATCCACCACAGTTCTTTCCCCACCCCACGGTTTTCTTCTCTTGAGTCTCCTCATGCTTCCTTTATCCACCACAGTTCTCCCCCCCAAGGTTCTCTTCTCTTGAGTCTCCTCGTGCTTCTTTCATCCACCTCAGTTCTCCCTCAGCCAAAGGTTCTCTTCTCTTGAGTCTCCTCATACTTCCTTCATCCACCTCAGTTCTGTCCCCACCCCAAGGTTCTCCTCTCTTCAGTCACCTCATGCTTCCTTCATCCACCTCAGTTCACCTCCACCCCAAGGTTCTCTTCTCTTGAGTCTCCTCGTGCTTCCTTCATCCACCTCAGTTCTCCTCCACCCCAAGGATCTCCACTCTTCAGTCTCCTCGTGCTTCCTTCATCCACCTCAGTTCACATCCACCCCAAGGTTCTCTTCTCTTGAGTCTCCTCGTGCTTCCTTCATCCACCTCAGTTCTCCTCCACCTCAACGTTCTCTTCTCTTGAGTCTCCTCATGCTTCCTTCAGCCACCACAGTTCTCCCAACCCCAAGGTTCTCTTCTCTTGAGTCTCCTCTTGCTTCCTTCATTCACCACAGTTCTCCTCCACCCCAAGTTTCTCTTCTCTTGAGTCTCCTCGTGCTTCCTTCATCTACCTCAGTTCTCCCCCAGCCCAAGGTTCTCTTCTCTTGAGTCTCCTCGTGCTTCCTTCATCCACCTCAGTTTACCTCCACCCCAAGGTTCTCTTCTCTTGAGTCTCCTCGTGCTTCCTTCATCCACCTCAGTTCTCCTCCACCCCAAAGTTCTCTTCTCTTGAGTCTCCTCGTGCTTCCTTCATCCACCTCAGTTCTCCCTCCACCCTAAGGTTCTCTTCTGTTGAGTCTCCTCATGCTTCCTTCAGCCACCACAGTTCTCCCCACCCCAAGGTTCTCTTCTCTTGAGTCTCCTCATGCTTGCTTCATTTACCTCAGTTCTCCTCCACCCCAATGTTCTCTTCTCTTGAGTCTCCTGTTGCTTCCTTCATTCACCACAGTTCTCCTCCACCCCAAGGTTCTCTTCTCTTGAGTCTCCTCGTGCTTCCTTCATCCACCTCAGTTCTCCTCCACCTCAACGTTCTCTTCTCTTGAGTCTCCTCATGCTTCCTTCAGCCACCACAGTTCTCCCAACCCCAAGGTTCTCTTCTCTTGAGTCTCCTCTTGCTTCCTTCATTCACCACAGTTCTCCTCCACCCCAAGGTTCTCATCTCTTGAGTCTTCTCGTGCTTCCTTCATCCACCACAGTTCTCCCACCACAAGGTTCTCTTCTCTTGAGTCTCCTCATGCTTCCTTCAGCCACCACAGTTCACCTCCACCCCAACATTCTCTTCTCTTGACTCTCCTCATGCTTCTTTCATCCACCTAAGTTCTCCTCCACCCCAAGGTTCTCTTCTCTTGAGTCTCCTTATGCTTCTTTCATCCACCTCAGTTCACCTCCACCCCAAGTTTCTCTTCTCTTGAGTCTCCTCATGCTTCCTTCATCCACCACAGTTCTTCCTCCACCCTAAGGTTCTCATCTCTTGAGTCTTCTTGTGCTTCCTTCATCCATCACAGTTCTCCCCACCACAAGGTTCTCTTCTCTTGAGTCTCCTCATGCTTCCTTCAGCCACCACAGTTCACCTCCACCCCAACATTCTCTTCTCTTGAGTCTCCTCATGCTTCCTTCAGCCACCACAGTTCCCCTCCACCCCAAGGTTCTCTTCTCTTGAGTCTCCTCATGCTTCCTTCATCCACCTCAGTTCACCTCCACCCCAAGGTTCTCTTCTCTTGAGTCTCCTCATGCTTCCTTCATCCACCTAAGTTCTCCTCCACCCCAAGGTTCTCTTCTCTTGAGTCTCTTCAGGCTTCCTTCATCCACCTCAGTTCTCCTCCACCCAAAGGTTCTCATCTCTTGAGTCTTCTCGTGCTTCCTTCATCCACCACAGTTCTCCCCACAACAAGGTTCTCTTCTCTTGAGTCTCCTCGTGCTTCCTTCATTCACCTCAGTTCTCCTCCACCTCAACGTTCTCTTCTCTTGAGTCTCCTCATGCTTCCTTCAGCCACCACAGTTCTCCCAACCCCAAGGTTCTCTTCTCTTGAGTCTCCTCTTGCTTCCTTCATTCACCACAGTTCTCCTCCACCCCAAGGTTCTCATCTCTTGAGTCTTCTCGTGCTTCCTTCATCCACCACAGTTCTCCCCACCCCAAGGTTCTCTTCTCTTGAGTCTCCTCATGCTTCCTTCATCCACCTCAGTTCACCTCCACCCCAAGGTTCTCTTCTCTTCAGTCTCCTCGTGCTTCCTTTATCCATCACAGTTCTCCCCCACCCCAAGGTTCTTTTCTCTTGAGTCTCCTCGTGCTTCCTTCATCCACCTCAGTTCTCCTCCACCCCAAGGTTCTCCTCTCTTCAGTCTCCTCCTGCTTCCTTCATCCACCTCAGTTCTCCTCCACCCCAAGGTTCTCTTCTCTTGAGTCTCCTCGTGCTTCCTTCATCCACCTCAGTTCTCCCTCCACCCCAACGTTCTCTTCTCTTGAGTCTCCTCATGCTTCCTTCAACCACCACAGTTCTCCCCACCCCAAGGTTCTCTTCTCTTGAGTCTCCTCTTGCTTCCTTCATTCACCACAGTTCTCCTCCACCCGAAGGTTCTCTTCTCTTGAGTCTCCTCGTGCTTCCTTCATCCACCTCAGTTCTCCTCCACCCAAAGGTTCTCATCTCTTGAGTCTTCTCGTGCTTCCTTCATCCACCACAGTTCTCCCCACAACAAGGTTCTCTTCTCTTGAGTCTCCTCGTGCTTCCTTCATCCACCTCAGTTCTCCTCCACCTCAACGTTCTCTTCTCTTGAGTCTCCTCATGCTTCCTTCAGCCACCACAGTTCTCCCAACCCCAAGGTTCTCTTCTCTTGAGTCTCCTCTTGCTTCCTTCATTCACCACAGTTCTCCCCCACCCCAAGGTTCTCTTCTCTTGAGTCTCCTCGTGCTTCCTTCATCCACCTCAGTTCTCCTCCACCCCAAGGTTCTCCTCTCTTCAGTCTCCTCCTGCTTCCTTCATCCACCTCAGTTCTCCTCCACCCCAAGGTTCTCTTCTCTTGAGTCTCCTCGTGCTTCCTTCATCCACCTCAGTTCTCCCTCCACCCCAACGTTCTCTTCTCTTGAGTCTCCTCATGCTTCCTTCAGCCACCACAGTTCTCCCCACCCCAAGGTTCTCTTCTCTTGAGTCTCCTCTTGCTTCCTTCATTCACCACAGTTCTCCTCCACCCGAAGGTTCTCTTCTCTTGAGTCTCCTCGTGCTTCCTTCATCCACCTCAGTTCTCCCCCAGCCCAAGGTTCTCTTCTCTTGAGTCTCTTCGTGCTTCCTTCATCCACCTCAGTTCACCTCCACCCCAAGGTTCTCTTCTCTTGAGTCTCCTCGTGCTTCTTTCATCCACCTCAGTTCTCCTCCACCCCAAGGTTCTCTTCTCTTTAGTCTCCTCATGCTTCCAACATCCACCATAGTTCTTTACCCGCCAAGGTTCTCTTCTCTTGAGTCTCCTCGTGCTTCCTTCCTCCACCTCAGTTATCTCCCACCCCAAGGTTCTCTTCTCTTGAGTCTCCTCATGCTTCCTTCATCCACCTCAGTTCTCCCCCACCCCAAGGTTCTCTTCTCTTGAGACTCCCCATGCTTCCTTCAGCCACCACAGTTCTCCCCCCACCCCAAGGTTCTCTTCTCTTGAGTCTCCTCATGCTTCCTTCAGCCACCACAGTTCACCTCAACCCCAAGGTTCTCTTCTCTTGAGTCTCCTCATGCTTCCTTCATCCACCTCAGTTCACCTCCACCCCAAGGTTCTCTTCTCTTGAGTCTCCTCATGCTTCCTTCATCCAAATAAGTTCTCCTCCACCCCAAGGTTCTCTTCTCTTGAGTCTCCTCATGCTTCCTTCATCCACCTCAGTTCACCTCCACCCCAAGGTACTCTTCTCTTGAGTCTCCTCATGCTTCCTTCATCCACCACAGTTCTTCCTCCACCCTAAGGTTCTCATCTCTTGAGTCTTCTCGTGCTTCCTTCATCCACCACAGTTCTCCCCACCACAAGGTTCTCTTCTCTTGAGTCTCCTCATGCTTCCTTCAGCCACCACAGTTCACCTCCAACCCAAGGTTCTCTTCTCTTGAGCCTCCTCATGCTTCCTTCAGCCATCACAGTTCACCTCCACCCCAAGGTTCTCTTCTCTTGAGTCTCCTCATGCTTCCTTCATCCACCTCAATTCACCTCCACCCCAAGGTTCTCTTCTCTTGAGTCTCCTCATGCTTCCTTCATCTACCTAAGTTCTCCTCCACCCCAAGGTTCTCTTCTCTTGAGTCTCCTCATGCTTCCTTCATCCACCTCAGTTCTCTTCCACCCCAAGGTTCTCTTCTCTTGAGTCTCCTCATGCTTCGTTCAGCCACCACAGTTCTCCCCCCACCCCAAGGTTCTCTTCTCTTGAGTCTCCTCGTGCTTCCTTCATCCACCTCAGTTCTCCTCCACCGCAAGGTTCTCTTCTCTTGAGTCTCCTCGTGCTTCCTTCATCAACCTCAGTTCTCCCCCCACCCCAAGGTTCTCTTCTCTTGAGTCTCCTCGTGCTTCCTTCATTCACCTCAGTTCTCCTCCACCTCAACGTTCTCTTCTCTTGAGTCTCCTCATGCTTCCTTCAGCCACCACAGTTCTCCCAACCCCAAGGTTCTCTTCTCTTGAGTCTCCTCTTGCTTCCTTCATTCACCACAGTTCTCCTCCACCCCAAGGTTCTCATCTCTTGAGTCTTCTCGTGCTTCCTTCATCCACCACAGTTCTCCCCACCCCAAGGTTCTCTTCTCTTGAGTCTCCTCATGCTTCCTTCATCCACCTCAGTTCACCTCCACCCCAAGGTTCTCTTCTCTTCAGTCTCCTCGTGCTTCCTTTATCCATCACAGTTCTCCCCCACCCCAAGGTTCTTTTCTCTTGAGTCTCCTCGTGCTTCCTTCATCCACCTCAGTTCTCCTCCACCCCAAGGTTCTCCTCTCTTCAGTCTCCTCCTGCTTCCTTCATCCACCTCAGTTCTCCTCCACCCCAAGGTTCTCTTCTCTTGAGTCTCCTCGTGCTTCCTTCATCCACCTCAGTTCTCCCTCCACCCCAACGTTCTCTTCTCTTGAGTCTCCTCATGCTTCCTTCAACCACCACAGTTCTCCCCACCCCAAGGTTCTCTTCTCTTGAGTCTCCTCTTGCTTCCTTCATTCACCACAGTTCTCCTCCACCCGAAGGTTCTCTTCTCTTGAGTCTCCTCGTGCTTCCTTCATCCACCTCAGTTCTCCTCCACCCAAAGGTTCTCATCTCTTGAGTCTTCTCGTGCTTCCTTCATCCACCACAGTTCTCCCCACAACAAGGTTCTCTTCTCTTGAGTCTCCTCGTGCTTCCTTCATCCACCTCAGTTCTCCTCCACCTCAACGTTCTCTTCTCTTGAGTCTCCTCATGCTTCCTTCAGCCACCACAGTTCTCCCAACCCCAAGGTTCTCTTCTCTTGAGTCTCCTCTTGCTTCCTTCATTCACCACAGTTCTCCCCCACCCCAAGGTTCTCTTCTCTTGAGTCTCCTCGTGCTTCCTTCATCCACCTCAGTTCTCCTCCACCCCAAGGTTCTCCTCTCTTCAGTCTCCTCCTGCTTCCTTCATCCACCTCAGTTCTCCTCCACCCCAAGGTTCTCTTCTCTTGAGTCTCCTCGTGCTTCCTTCATCCACCTCAGTTCTCCCTCCACCCCAACGTTCTCTTCTCTTGAGTCTCCTCATGCTTCCTTCAGCCACCACAGTTCTTCCCACCCCAAGGTTCTCTTCTCTTGAGTCTCCTCTTGCTTCCTTCATTCACCACAGTTCTCCTCCACCCGAAGGTTCTCTTCTCTTGAGTCTCCTCGTGCTTCCTTCATCCACCTCAGTTCTCCCCCAGCCCAAGGTTCTCTTCTCTTGAGTCTCTTCGTGCTTCCTTCATCCACCTCAGTTCACCTCAACCCCAAGGTTCTCTTCTCTTGAGTCTCCTCGTGCTTCTTTCATCCACCTCAGTTCTCCTCCACCCCAAGGTTCTCTTCTCTTTAGTCTCCTCATGCTTCCAACATCCACCATAGTTCTTTACCCGCCAAGGTTCTCTTCTCTTGAGTCTCCTCGTGCTTCCTTCCTCCACCTCAGTTATCTCCCACCCCAAGGTTCTCTTCTCTTGAGTCTCCTCATGCTTCCTTCATCCACCTCAGTTCTCCCCCACCCCAAGGTTCTCTTCTCTTGAGACTCCCCATGCTTCCTTCAGCCACCACAGTTCTCCCCCCACCCCAAGGTTCTCTTCTCTTGAGTCTCCTCATGCTTCCTTCAGCCACCACAGTTCACCGCAACCCCAAGGTTCTCTTCTCTTGAGTCTCCTCATGCTTCCTTCATCCACCTCAGTTCACCTCCACCCCAAGGTTCTCTTCTCTTGAGTCTCCTCATGCTTCCTTCATCCAAATAAGTTCTCCTCCACCCCAAGGTTCTCTTCTCTTGAGTCTCCTCATGCTTCCTTCATCCACCTCAGTTCACCTCCACCCCAAGGTACTCTTCTCTTGAGTCTCCTCATGCTTCCTTCATCCACCACAGTTCTTCCTCCACCCTAAGGTTCTCATCTCTTGAGTCTTCTCGTGCTTCCTTCATCCACCACAGTTCTCCCCACCACAAGGTTCTCTTTTCTTGAGTCTCCTCATGCTTCCTTCAGCCACCACAGTTCACCTCCAACCCAAGGTTCTCTTCTCTTGAGCCTCCTCATGCTTCCTTCAGCCATCACAGTTCACCTCCACCCCAAGGTTCTCTTCTCTTGAGTCTCCTCATGCTTCCTTCATCCACCTCAATTCACCTCCACCCCAAGGTTCTCTTCTCTTGAGTCTCCTCATGCTTCCTTCATCTACCTAAGTTCTCCTCCACCCCAAGGTTCTCTTCTCTTGAGTCTCCTCATGCTTCCTTCATCCACCTCAGTTCTCTTCCACCCCAAGGTTCTCTTCTCTTGAGTCTCCTCATGCTTCGTTCAGCCACCACAGTTCTCCCCCCACCCCAAGGTTCTCTTCTCTTGAGTTACTGTGCTTCCTTCATCCACCACAATTCTCCCCCCACCCCAAGGTTCTCTTCTCTTGAGTCTCCTCGTGCTTCTTTCATCCACCTCAGTTCTCCCTCCACCCCAAGGTTCTTTTATCTTGAGTCTCCTCATGCTTCTTCATCCACCACAGTTCTTCCTCCACCCTAAGGTTCTCTTCTCTTGAGTCTCTCATGCTTCCTTCATTCACCACAGTTCTCCCCCACCCCAAGGTTATCTTCTCTTGAGTCTCTCATGCTTCCTTCATTCACCACAGTTCTCCCCCCACCCCAAGGTTCTCTTCTCTTGAGTCTCCTCGTGCTTCCTTCATCCACCTCAGTTCTCCCCCACCCCAAGGTTCTCTTCTCTTGAGTCTCCTCGTGCTTCCTTCATCCACCTCAGTTCTCGTCCAGCCCAAGGTTCTCTTCTCTGGAGTCTCCTCATGCTTCCTTCACCCACCACAGTTCTCCCTCAGCCAAAGGTTCTCTTCTCTTGAGTCTCCTCATGCTTCCTTCATCCACCTCAGTTCTGTCCCCACCCCAAGGTTCTCCTCTCTTCAGTCTCCTTGTGCTTCCTTCATCGACCTCAGTTCACCTCCACCCCAAGGTTCTCTTCTCTTGAGTCTCCTCGTGCTTCCTTCATCCACCTCAGTTCTCCTCCAACCCAAGGTTCTCCTCTCTTCAGTCTCCTCGTGCTTCCTTCATCCCCCTCAGTTCACCTCCACCCCAAGGTTCTCTTCTCTTGAGTCTCCTCGTGCTTCCTTCGTCCACCTCAGTTCTCCTCCACCCCAAGGTTCTCTTCTCTTGAGTCTCCTCATGCTTCCTTCATCCACTAGAGTTCTCCCCCCACCCCAAGGTTCTCTTCTCTTGAGTCTCCTCATGCTTCCTTCATCCACCTCAGTTCACCTCCACCCTAAGGTTCTCTTCTCTTCAGTCTCCTCATGCTTCCTTCATCCACCACAGTTCTCCCCCCACCCCAAGGTTCTCTTCTCTTGAGTCTCCTCATGCTTCCTTCATCCACCTCAGTTCACCTCCACCCCAAGGTTCTCTTCTCTTCAGTCTCCTTGTGCTTCCTTTATCTATCACAGTTCTCCCCCACCCCAAGGTTCTCTTCTCTTGATTCTCCTTGTGCTTCCTTCATCCACCTCAGTTCTCCTCCACCCCAAGGTACTCCTCTCTACATTCTCCTCGTGCTTCCTTCATCCACCTCAGTTCTCCTCCACCCCAAGGTTCTCTTCTCTTGAGTCTCCTCGTGCTTCCTTCATCCACCTCAGTTCTCCCTCCACCCCAACGTTCTCTTCTCTTGAGTCTCCTCATGCTTTCTTCAGCCACCACAGTTCTCCCCACCCCAAGGTTCTCTTCTCTTGAGTCTCCTCTTGCTTCCTTCATTCACCACAGTTCTCCTCCACCCCAAGGTTCTCTTCTCTTGAGTCTCCTCGTGCTTCCTTTATCCACCTCAGTTCTCCCCCAGCCCAAGGTTCTCTTCTCTTGAGTCTCCTCATGCTTCCTTCATCCACCTCTGTTCACCTCCACCCCAAGGTTCTCTTCTCTTGAGTCTCCTCATGCTTCTTTTATCCACCTCAGTTCTCCTCCAGCCCAAGGTTCTCTGCTCTTTAGTCTCCTCATGCTTCCTACATCCACCATAGTTCTTTACCCCCCAAGGTTATCTTCTCTTGAGTCTCCTCGTGCTTCCTTCCTCCACCTCAGTTCTCTCCCACCCCAAGGTTTTCTTCTCTTGAGTCTCCTCATGCTTTCTTCATCCACCTCAGTTCACCTCCACCCCAAGGTTCTCTTCTCTTGAGTCTCCTCATGCTTCCTTCATCCACCTAAGTTCTCCTCCACCCCAAAGTTCTCTTCTCTTGAGTCTCCTCATGCTTCCTTCATCCACCTCAGTTCACCTCCACCCCAAGGTTCTCTTCTCTTGAGTTTCCTCATGCTTCCTTCATCCACCTAAGTTCTCCTCCACCCCAAGGTTCTCTTCTCTTGAGTCTCCTCATGCTTCCTTCATCCACCATAGTTCTTTACCCCCCAAGGTTCTCTTCTCTTGAGTCTCCTCGTGCTTACTTCATCCACCTCAGTTCTCTCCCACCCCAAGGTTCTCTTCTCTTGAGTCTCCTCATGCTTCCTTCAGCCACCACAGTTCTCCCCACCCCAAGGTTCTCTTCTCTTGAGTCTCCTCATGCTTCTTTCATCCACCTCAGTTCTCCCTCCACCCCAAGGTTCTCTTCTCTTGAGTCTCCTCATGCTTCTTCATCCACCACAGTACTTCCTCCACCCTAAGGTTCTCTTCTCTTGAGTCTCTCATGCTTCCTTCATTCACCACAGTTCTCCCCCACATCAAGGTTCTCTTCTCTTGAGTCTCTCATGCTTCCTTCATTCACCACAGTTCTCCGCCCACCCCAAGGTTCTCTTCTCTTGAGTCTCCTCGTGCTTCCTTCATCCACCTCAGTTCTCCTCCACCGCAAGGTTCTCTTCTCTTGAGTCTCCTCGTGCTTCCTTCATCAACCTCAGTTCTCCCCTCACCCCAAGGTTCTCTTCTCTTGAGTCTCCTCGTGCTTCCTTCATTCACCTCAGTTCTCCTCCACCCCAAGGTTCTCTTCTCTTGAGTCTCCTCATGCTTCCTTCACCCACCACTGTTCTTTCCCCACCCCACGGTTCTCTTCTCTTGAGTCTCCTCATGCTTCCTTCATCCACGACAGTTCTTTCCCCATACCACGGTTCTCTTCTCTTGAGTCTCCTCATGCTTCCCTCAGCCACCACAGTTCTCCCCCCACCCCAAGGTTCTCTTCTCTTTAGTCTCCTCATGCTTCCTTCATGCACCACAGTTCTTTCCCCACCCCACGGTTCTCTTCTCTTGAGTCTCCTCATGCTTCCTTCATCCACCACAGTTCTTTCCCCACCCCACGGTTCTCTTTTCTTGAGTCTCCTAATGCTTCCTTCATCCACCACAGTTCTCCCTCAGCCAAAGGTTCTCTTCTCTTTAGTCTCCTCATGCTTCCTTCATGCACCACAGTTCTTTCCCCACCCCACGGTTTTCTTCCCTTGAGTCTCCTCATGCTTCCTTCATCCACCACAGTTCTCCCCCCAAGGTTCTCTTCTCTTGAGTCTCCTCGTGCTTCTTTCATCCACCTCAGTTCTCCCTCAGCCAAAGGTTCTCTTCTCTTGAGTCTCCTCATGCTTCCTTCATCCACCTCAGTTCTGTCCCCACCCCAAGGTTCTCCTCTCTTCAGTCTCCTTGTGCTTCATTCATCCACCTCAGTTCACCTCCACCCCAAGGTTCTCTTCTCTTGAGTCTCCTCGTGCTTCCTTCATCCACCTCAGTTCTCCTCCACCCCAAGGTTCTCTTCTCTTGAGTCTCCTCTTGCCTCCTTCATTCACCACAGTTCTCCTCCACCCCAAGGTTCTCTTCTCTTGAGTCTCCACGTGCTTCCTTCATCCATCTCAGTTCTCCCCCACTCCAAGGTTCTCCTCTCTTGAGTCTCCTCGTGCTTCCTTCATCCACCACAGTTTCCCCCCCAAGGTTCTCTTCTCTTGAGTCTCCTCATGCTTCCTTCATCCACCACAGTTCACCTCCACCCCAAGGTTCTCTTCTCTTGAGTCTCCTCATGCTTCCTTCGTCCACCTCAGTTCACCTCCACCCCAAGGTTCTCTTCTCTTCAGTCTCCTCGTGCTTCCTTTATCCATCACAGTTCTCCCCTACCCCAAGGTTCTCTTCTCTTGAGTCTCCTCATGCTTCCTTCATCGACCTCAGTTCTCCTCCACCCCAAGTTTCTCCTCTCTTCAGTCTCCTCGT
This sequence comes from Lissotriton vulgaris, assembly GCF_964263255.1. Taxonomy (NCBI): domain Eukaryota; kingdom Metazoa; phylum Chordata; class Amphibia; order Caudata; family Salamandridae; genus Lissotriton; species Lissotriton vulgaris. The sequence continues at coordinate 8,694,870 of NC_141695.1, forward strand.
GCTTCCTTCATCCACCTCAGTAATCCTCCACCCCAAGGTTCTCTTCTCTTGAGTCTCCTCGTGCTTCCTTCATCCACAACAGTTCTTCCTCCACCCTAAGGTTCTCATCTCTTGAGTCTTCTCGTGCTTCCTTCATCCACCACAGTTCTCCCCCACCACAAGGTTCTCTTCTCTTGAGTCTCCTCATGCTTCCTTCAGCCACCACAGTTCACCTCCACCCCAAGGTTCTCTTCTCTTGAGTCTCCTCATGCTTCCTTCAGCCACCACAGTTCACCTCCACCCCAAGGTTCTCTTCTCTTGAGTCTCCTCATGCTTCCTTCATCCACCTCAGTTCACCTCCACCCCAAGGTTCTCTTCTCTTGAGTCTCCTCATGCTTCCTTCATCCACCTAAGTTCTCCTCCACCCCAAGGTTCTCTTCTCTTGAGTCTCCTCATGCTTCCTTCATCCACCTCAGTTCTCTTCCACCCCAAGGTTCTCTTCTCTTGAGTCTCCTCATGCTTCCTTCAGCCACCACAGTTCTCCCCCCACCCCAAGGTTCTCTTCTCTTGAGTCTCCTCATGCTTCCTTCATCCACCACAATTCTCCCCCCACCCCAAGGTTCTCTTCTCTTGAGTCTCCTCGTGCTTCCTTCATCCACCACAATTCTCCCCCCACCCCAAGGTTCTCTTCTCTTGAGTCTCCTCATGCTTCTTTCATCCACCACAGTTCTTCCTCCACCCTAAGGTTCTCTTCTCTTGAGTCTCCTCATGCTTCCTTCATCCACCACAGTTCACCTCCACCCCAAGGTTCTCTTCTCTTGAGTCTCCTCATGCTTCCTTCGTCCACCTCAGTTCACCTCCACCCCAAGGTTCTCTTCTCTTCAGTCTCCTCGTGCTTCCTTTATCCATCACAGTTCTCCCCTACCCCAAGGTTCTCTTCTCTTGAGTCTCCTCATGCTTCCTTCATCGACCTCAGTTCTCCTCCACCCCAAGTTTCTCCTCTCTTCAGTCTCCTCGTGCTTCCTTCATCCACCTCAGTAATCCTCCACCCCAAGGTTCTCTTCTCTTGAGTCTCCTCGTGCTTCCTTCATCCACCTCAGTTCACCTCCACCCCAAGGTTCTCTTCTCTTGAGTCTCCTCATGCTTCCTTCAGCCACCACAGTTCTCCCCAACCCAAGGTTCTCTTCTCTTGAGTCTCCTCTTGCTTCCTTCATTCACCACAGTTCTCCTCCACCCCAAGGTTCTCTTCCCTTGAGTCTCCTCGTGCTTCCTTCATCCACCTCAGTTTTCCCCCAGCCCAAGGTTCTCCTCTCTTGAGTCTCCTCGTGCTTCTTTCATCCACCTCAGTTCTCCTCCACCCCAAGGTTCTCTTCTCTTTAGTCTCCTCATTCTTCCTACATCCACCATAGTTCTTTACCCCCCAAGGTTCTCTTCTCTTGAGTCTCCTCGTGCTTCCTTCCTCCACCTCAGTTATCTCCCACCCCAAGGTTCTCTTCTCTTGAGTCTCCTCATGCTTCCTTCATCCACCTCAGTTCTCCCCCACACCAAGGTTCTCTTCTCTTGAGACTCCCCATGCTTCCTTCAGCCACCACAGTTCTCCCCCCACCCCAAGGTTCTCTTCTCTTGAGTCTCCTCATGCTTCCTTCAGCCACCACAGTTTACCTCCACCCCAAGGTTCTCTTCACTTGAGTCTCCTCATGCTTCCTTCATCCACCTCAGTTCACCTCCACCCCAAGGTTCTCTTCTCTTGAGTCTCCTCATGCTTCCTTCATCTACCTAAGTTCTCCTCCACCCCAAGGTTCTCTTCTCTTGAGTCTCCTCATGCTTCCTTCATCCACCTCAGTTCACCTCCACCCCAAGGTTCTCTTCTCTTGAGTCTCCTCATGCTTCCTTCATCCACAACAGTTCTTCCTCCACCCTAAGGTTCTCATCTCTTGAGTCTTCTCGTGCTTCCTTCATCCACCACAGTTCTCCCCCACCACAAGGTTCTCTTCTCTTGAGTCTCCTCATGCTTCCTTCAGCCACCACAGTTCACCTCCACCCCAAGGTTCTCTTCTCTTGAGTCTCCTCATGCTTCCTTCAGCCACCACAGTTCACCTCCACCCCAAGGTTCTCTTCTCTTGAGTCTCCTCATGCTTCCTTCATCCACCTCAGTTCACCTCCACCCCAAGGTTCTCTTCTCTTGAGTCTCCTCATGCTTCCTTCATCCACCTAAGTTCTCCTCCACCCCAAGGTTCTCTTCTCTTGAGTCTCCTCATGCTTCCTTCATCCACCTCAGTTCTCTTCCACCCCAAGGTTCTCTTCTCTTGAGTCTCCTCATGCTTCCTTCAGCCACCACAGTTCTCCCCCCACCCCAAGGTTCTCTTCTCTTGAGTCTCCTCATGCTTCCTTCATCCACCACAATTCTCCCCCCACCCCAAGGTTCTCTTCTCTTGAGTCTCCTCGTGCTTCCTTCATCCACCACAATTCTCCCCCCACCCCAAGGTTCTCTTCTCTTGAGTCTCCTCATGCTTCTTTCATCCACCACAGTTCTTCCTCCACCCTAAGGTTCTCTTCTCTTGAGTCTCTCATGCTTCCTTCATTCACCACAGTTCTCCCCCACCCCAAGGTTCTCTTCTCTTGAGTCTCTCATGCTTCCTTCATTCACCACAGTTCTCCCCCCACCCCAAGGGTCTCTTCTCTTGAGTCTCCTTGTGCTTCCTTCATCCACCTCAGTTCTCCTCCACCCCAAGGTTCTCTTCTCTTGAGTCTCCTCGTGCTTCCTACATCCACCTCAGTTCTCATCCACCCCAAAGTTCTCTTCTCTTGAGTCTCCTCGTGCTTCCTTCATCCACCTCAGTTCTCCTCCAGCCCAAGGTTCTCTTCTCTGTAGTCTCCTCATGCTTCCTTCACCCACCACAGTACTTTCCCCACCCCACGGTTCTCTTCTCTTCAGTCTCCTCGTGCTTCCTTCATCGACCTCAGTTCACCTCCACCCCAAGTTTCTCTTCTCTTGAGTCTCCTCATGCTTCCTTCAGCCACCACAGTTCACCTCCACCCCAACGTTCTCTTCTCTTGAGTCTCCTCATGCTTCCTTCAGCCACCACAGTTCCCCTCCACCCCAAGGTTCTCTTCTCTTGAGTCTCCTCATGCTTCCTTCATCCACCTCAGTTCACCTCCACCCCAATGTAGTGTAGTTCCTAGTTTCCCACTAGGCCCTGCGCATTGGAATAACATAAACAGTAGTATCGACGTGGAACTGCTTATATTCCAGGCCTCCACTGACTATGCTAAACTTAATTGGGTTGTGTTACCAACTAGCTCAGAGGTCACTGGAAACTTTCTTCTCTGCATAGGAAGTGATCAGCTTCCTTGGCACAGACAAGAAGGGATTCAGTTTTCCAACAACCGTGCAACATGACAACTTTGCTCCTCAGATCAAGAGTCGATCTCTAGGGTTGTGTGAAACAATAGACATAGATTTCACTCAGTCAGTCTAGTGCAGTTTACTTTCACAGATGTAGAGAATAGAGAGACGGTCGTTTATCAATAAAGGGTTAACATTTATTGAACAGTCTTTCTTCTCGTACAAGAGAAATGTATTGCCACAATTGCAATAACTGTTATTATAAAAAGTACGTACAGTAAGATAAGTATTGTGAAATAGAACTGTAAAAGCATTGATATGGTTTCTTAGCCATACAATGGTTTAAAAGTAATAAAACAAATATACAGTCATATATACATTAGGTTAACATACTCAACTGGTGCTTCTAACTAAGCCTACCCCAGTGTGCCTGACCTAAGCCTAACACGTGAGAAGGGGAGTAAGTAAGTAGCTTTAAGTTAAGTTGGTTTTGCCAAGGTTTGTTTCAAGAATTCTCGTCTAAGGGTTTAGTCAACACCATACCTCTGAATAGAATGATGGAGGATTGGTATCTCCTTCAGGGGTCTCTCTCGATATCCCAGTCACCCGCGAGGGTAAACCGGAAGCGCCGGGACTGGATGTCTCTGCACGAGAAATGCAGCGGCTCTCTTCAGCGCGTCGAGGAAGGAGGGGTGACAGCGTCCGCGGGCAGCTGGAATCGGCTGGATGTCTTCGCAGAGGACGGCTGTTCAGCTCCTTAAGCGTACTGCACCATAGGTCGCGCTGTAGCGGCGATAATGGTAATCAGCAGCTTCACCACCACAGGATAGCAGGCTGCAGCGACAGAGTGCTAGAGTTACCAACACAGGGTCATGCAGGCAGCCAGCATCAGCAACAGTAGCTTGCAGCTCACAGCTCACAGCTCACATTGCTTAAGGCAACGTTGGTAATATTTATACCTGACAGGTGCCGGGTTTGACGCAAGTTTGCTGGACATAAGACGTCAATTAAAGATGTCACTAGGAAGTGACAGTTATCAGTTGCTCATTAGAGTTCCATTACTAATCAAAACATAGCAAGCGGGGATTTCCAGGTTTGCTACGTTTTTATCTTGTTGAAGAACTCGGAGTGTTATCTAGGAATATCAGATAGTGACTGCTGCTCTGTCATTGCACTAATTGGTCGCAAAGGAAGTAGCAGAGAGTCATGCTGGAATGTGGCTCTGTTCGTGTGAGGCCAGAGATGACTTTTCAGAAAATCGCACTTGAACGGTTATGCCAATATAGGGAATAAATGGATTTATAGCCGAATAGGGGCATAAGGTCACAGTATCGATCAGGAACCTAGATAAGCACGCAACACCCACTCCACGTTTTCATGTCCATCAAAATTACTAAAACTAAGCAATAAGATGCATGTGTAACATTGCCCACCCCAAAATACATAAATGCATTCGAAATAGGCGTACTTGTAATACATGGAATTTAGGTACTGTACGTTTTTTAAAGCATAGTAATCATTCAAAAAATTATTGCATATGAAATCATTGAACGATTATGCATAAAGACTTACACATGAAGTATCTCTGACAGAAGAAAAGCGAGATAAATCATCACATAAAAATGCATTGTAATAACATGTGTGCTAGAGGCTGGTGTTATGTTGTTATGTCTCTAGATGTGTTTAGAAATAGAAGTGTGAAGCTTCTGTTCTCTAAGAATAGTTTTTACGTTAAGCAAAGAATTGTTCGTGCCAAAAAAGGTCAATATTAGAAAAAATTGTCCAATTCAAAGAAAATAGATTTCCAAAGCTCCTGGCAGTTTTTGTTGATCAAAACTGAAGGCCGAATTCAGAGTTCATGGGAACGCTGTGTGTCGGAAAGCTTCTCAAAAGTTATTGTTTCTCTATGGGTGAGAACATCATATCAGACAGGCTCGCAAAGAATTGGTCTACAAAATCAGGTGATAGTTCAACCAAATTAGATAGCGCTGTAACTTGGCAGGTGTGAGAATGATTGCTGTCATCGAAGGCAGGACCAGCAATGCTCACAGAACGTTGTACCTGGATGATGTTGCTTTTGTCACTCGCTCCACTGTTACCACTTGGCTGTAGTACAGGAGTCTCCACGAATGCCGTCATCAGGATTGGTAGCCGCTGGGGACAACACAATGCGTGAGCCGTTATTGGACTGAGCAAAGTATCGACGTCCATTGGTACTGCTGATGGAAGTGAAAGACAGATGTCCAACACGCATTCATCGCCGCAAAGCATACACCGTAGCACAGGTAAAATGCAATTTTGCCATATCGGTCTGAATGAAAGGAACCAGGTCATGTTTAGATCTCTCAGCCTGGCCAATCCGAGGACGTTAGTTATCCTGTCACTGTAGCGCATTGCTAGGATTGTCTCTTCCATTCCCATGGGAGCTATGTCTGAGCCGAGGCTTGCCATAACGTAGCAGGAGGGTCAAAAATAGAATCCCTGCGATGAGTCCCAAAAATAGTGGTATGCCGCCAAAAATGGAGTGTACAAAATTAGGAAAGATTCCCAAAATTGCCTGGAAGGGTGTTAGCAGTCCCGTAAAGACTGTCTTAAATATGCCTGGGATGCTTGTTGCACTAGACATGTTAAGGAGTTGGCTGAACATTTCTACGAAATGCACGGGGCAATTTGTTGATAAAAGGTCATGGACTTCAGTAGCCGTCCTTGCGACTAGAAGATCATACGTCTCTCTAGATGACGTTATAGGCACTGTTGTCTGTAAAAGCACAGATTTCATTTTGCTTAATGTATCAATTCGTATAGAATAGAGATTCAGACGAGGCCAGAGGGGAGTCACTATGTCTGGAGGCCCGCTCGGGAACAATGCTTGCATACAACATTTGACAATGGACGTTACTTGTACTAGATAACTTTTCCCTGGCGCGAGGCCACAACACCTGTGATCCGTTCTAAGAATGTAACTCCCGTTTGCGAGTTGCATAAAGAAGGGCTCTATCTGAGTTGCAGGTGTGACTAGCTGGTGGCATGAAAGGTTGTTTGAATTTCCATCACATGCTCCATGTAAATTAATACCCTGACACAAAAGTATACCGCTTAGTGAGTGTTTACAGTTGTCACCACTAAGAAATACATTTTTGTCGCTGTCACTATAGCAAGAATGAGTGTATGGTAATTTCCATATAGATTTAACATATCCTTTACCCAATTGTTCATATTGGCCAGCAGGTATGTACTCAAGGCATTTATGAAATCGGAAAGTTGTTATCGGAATTGTGATAATTCCGTGTATTATCCATTCAATGACAGGACTCTCTGACATTGTCAATGGTAATCTCTCGAGTTTCTCGATGCTCAGGATTGTATAGTCTGCTCCTTTCTGTGCCAAACTGATCTGTTTATCAGTAAGGTTAAAACTAGAAAATAATGACGTTGTGTTTATCAAACGCCAAGGCACATAGCCTGAACGAAGATTTTGCAGCGTCCAGCCTAATTCTATAATAGAGCGTAATTGAGACTGGCCATGTTGTAACATTAGCAAATCTCTGTCTATCACATCAAAGGCAGAGGATACAATATTGTCCAAAGAATATATTCTGGAAGACAGAGTCGTTAACCCATTGTCTACCACAGAAAGTGATTTCTCCAAATTAATACGATCAATTTCTCGTATTTTTTCAGCAGTTTCAATTTGCTTTACTTTCCAAGCCTCGTTGTAAGCAGCATAGATGCTGGTCGCTATGAAACGCTTTTGACGCTGTTTGCGTGGTCCAAGAATGAAATCGCGCAAATCAGCACCATCTTTTAGCAAAGACAAGTGTTGCTTAATTTCAGCCAGTGTGGACGAAGTTAGCCATTCTAGGCAGAGTTTCCCTACACTGTATGTTGTTATAATCCCTGGATGTTGTCTCTGGGAATATCTTGAGTCTAATCTGGTCATTTTTAACCCCTGTGTTTTATTCAGGAACCTATCTTGACAGCTATTTGTGTCTGTAGGCCAGATTAACCACTTTTTCCAATCAGGATTTGTTCTGTTGAAATTTAAAATGTGTGACACGTCTAACTCAATATCAGCTGTTGCATTTTCAGGTATTGGCTTTGGTATAGACGGTGTTTTAAGTTCTTTGTTCTTAGCTAGGCCAAGACAAGATGTTTGGTGTATTGTGTCATTTAAAAATAACATTTGTTCTGGTATCATGCAGGTTCTAAACAGTGCTTCTATGCCTTGCACCTGCCAATCTTTTGTACCCCAAATTGTTTTCGTTTCAATATTATTTTTCCAATAATCAAAACCAAATGTCATCATTTTGTCATAAAATGCTTCTGAATATATCAATTTAGAATTTGTCAGCGTTGTTTTCATTCCTGTTTTATCTAACAGTTTATAATAAAACGTTTCTGCATCACTGGTGTTAAACCCTGAGAAGTATTTGAATTTCTCAAAAAATGCTTTCGAACTGCTTTTAGGTGGTGTAGAACAATGTTCCCATTGATTATACATAAAAACATTTCTAGGCTGTGCAGATTTATGCAAGTAATGATCCCCATAGTGGGTGTAACAGAATAACTGCTCATAACTAGATGAACCTTGTAAATAATCATGATCTGTGAATCTAGCTGACATTACTAAATCAGACATCATGTCATTAATACTGTTAAAGTCCCAATCATCAGAGAATGTACTTGGTGTCACAAAGTCACTTAAGGAAACCTTTAGTTGATGAGGATACTTCAGGATTTCGACCGGACCATAGATCTCATAGTCTGTTTTCTCCCATACTACCCCACCAGGTATTGGAATTGCTGTGACATTTACTGTTGACAGTTCTCTTTTCTTCACGTGGGATGATCTGTGTGGTTTCAGGACTAGGTTGATGTTCTGACTTGCTGTGTCCATTGTAATATATTTTCCTTCAATTAATTTTCCCAAACATAGTACCATGATGAGCCAAAGCAGGAGGAAAAATACACCTAGACCGAACCAGAACTCTAGCCAAGGGGAAATTAGGTAGATTTCCTTCAGTTGATGAAAGAGTTCCGTTGCTTTTTCTTTAAAAGACTTTTTTTGGGGGGGCGTGGCCAAGATGGCGGCGTGAGCAGACGTGCCTTGCCGAGCTCCCGCCGCCGGCCGCCGACTTGAGCATAATTCCAGCACCTGCCCGACCGAAAATAGCCCTGAGAGACCACCTGACGCCAGTGAAGCTGCGGCGGCGACCTTTGGGCCGGTTATGTGTCCGGCGGCAGCCTGGTCCCCGCCGAGATTGACCGCGAGGGCGACGGCGCCTGAGGCCTAGCGCGCTCCTCGAGCCCGGAGCAAGGACGAGAGCAAGGCCGAAGTGGGTGGAGCCACGGAGCCGCCTGGGGTCCCCCAGGACCGGCGTTAGCAGGTCCGGCCCGCGCAGAGCCGCGCGAGGCTTCTCACGGCAGATCGTGGGGGCTTCTGCGGACCTGCTACGCGTACCGGGAGGCGGAGCGGCCTTTGCCCGGACTGTCACCAGCCTTCATCCACGGACCTAGCAGCGGCGCCTAGAGAACCTGGGAGGCACACAGAGGTGAGGCGCCGAAGGATGACGCGTGACCCCGACCCGAGGCGGACCCGACACAGCGGATCGGAGGTACCGGGGGGGGGGTGAGACAGTGGCAACGGCCCCCCCCCCCTCCGCGGAGCTCCTGCTTCCCGCTTGATCTCGTCGAAGAGGCGCGACCCGCGCCGGGGAATCGCCATCCTAGGCGGCCTGGCCCCCTCGCACTGCAGCCGCTGTGGCCGCGCGCTTCGCGCACCGCACACACGGAGGCTCCGTGAGGCACCGGGAGATTGCTGATTCGGCCGGAGGGGCCTAGGGGAAGAGAGTGAAGAGCGGAGGCAGACAGGCGTCCCCCCCCCCCCAGCGGGCCTACCTCTGCAGCATTGCCCCCGTCTTTGCTGAACCTACGGGCCTCGACCCTCGGCCGGGGGGGTGGCAACCTGACGGCCCCGGGGAACCGCGCTGGACCTCCTGCCCTGCCTGTTGTAGTGGAGTGGACTCTGGGGACATCAGCACCGGCGGCCTCGCGCTCCCACCGCGGTCCTCGCAGAGGTGAGCGGGCCCCCTTGATGTGAGGAGGCCCTGTGGACTTGCTGCACTCTTGCCTCCGGATAGGGCGGCGCGGGGCGCTGCAGACGCCATCTTGGCGGCTTCCCGCCCGGCGTTTCCCGCCTCGCCGTTGGACCCGAAGTCCCTACGCCCCTCCTGCGGCCCCTACCGCGCCCTGCGACGCTACATTGCCCGCCCAGGAGGGCAGAAGATTTGGGGGAACACGGAGGTGCCACTTCCACAGCACTGGTCGACCCGAACCCGGATCGGCGCCCAGAAGGCCTAGGGCCCGCTTTGCAGCCGGCGGAGAGGGGTGCCGGTGGACGTGACTGGGGGCCCTGGGGCGATATGTCTGGCGGGAGGCCCAGAAAGGACCGCACCATCAAGGACCTTTTCACCCCCCCCGCCATGGGGAAGCGGAACGGCCCCGCGAACGCCAACCCCCGGGTTGACACAGACAAGAAGGTGGTGGCCTCATCGCCCCCTGAGGGAGCAGACCCCGAGGCCCCAGTCACGCGGTCCTTTTTGGAATCACTGTTCTCTGGCCTGCGAGAAGACATCCATGCCCTGAAAAAAGAACTCCAAGACGAGATCAAGGAGGTCCGCCGCGACACTGATGCCATAGGGGAGAGAGTGGTGGACCTGGAAACAAAGAGCGACACACGGGACGCCGAAATAGAGGCCCTACGACAAGAGCTGGCCCGCATCCACGACCAACAGGTGGACCTCCAGACGCATGCCGAGGACTTGGAAAACCGCTCCCGGCGGCACAATATTCGGATCTGAGGAGTGAAATTGTCCCCGGACACAGAGGACCTCTTCCGGTTTACACAGGGTCTCTTCAACCACATCTTGGGCCGTCAGGCGGACGCCCCCCTGCGCCTCGACAGAGCCCACCGGACGGGCCCGCCGAGGGCCAACGCGACAAACCCGCCGGACATCCTGGTGTGTGTGCAAGATTACAGGACGAAGGAGGAAATCCTGAACAAGGCACGCCACATGGAGAAGATCACCTTCGGCGGGCACTCCCCGGCGCTGTACCAGGACCTGGCTGCACTTACCCTAGAGAAGAGGCGCACCTTCCGGCCGGTGACGGCGGAGCTGAGACAGCGCAACATCTCCTACAGCTGGGGGCACCCCTTCCGACTGGTGTTTCGGCTTGGCAATGTCCTCCATCAGCCGCGCACCCTTCGGGACGCCTGCCGAGTGCTGGGCTTGGATGAACCGAGAGTCGACGAAGAGTCACCGGGGGACAAATCTACTAACAAGACTGGCCCAGGCCGCTGGCAGCAGCAGCGGCGCAGACGCAGGCCGCGACGCCCCGCGGACACAGAGATAGAGGAGGGGCAGAGGTCGGCGGTGGAGACGGTGGCACAGGGCCTGGCGCCTGCGAACAATGGCTGACCGCTGGGGGAGCGACGCACTGGTGTCGCGGGGCTTAGTCGGTTCGGGCTACGCTAGCCCGGCGGCGGGGGCGCGTGCAATGCGCTCCTTGGCCTTCCCTGATGATGACACTGACTTTTCACCTGCGTTGGAGCACTCCGAGTGAGCGGACCTGCTTGCGACGTCGCCACGGCTCCCATTCTACGGACTTACCTTACCACAGGTCCAGCGGCCATGAGCCTGGACCTGGGACAATGATGGACCACATTTCTTTGCCAGTTGGGAAAAGGGGTTGGGGGGGGATCCGGGTGTGGGGTGATGAACAGGGAGAGTTTGCACTGAGGGCAGGGGGGATCCGGGTGGGACAGTTGCTCCGGTTGAGCGGGGACATGGGGGGGCAGTTGGGGTTGGGGGGGTCTTGGGGAGAGAGGGGGGAGGGGCGGGGGGGCTCTCCTTGTCCAGGGGGTTCGGTCGCCACGAGGTGCTCTGACATGGCCCCCACCACAGTGTCTTCCACGACCCGTGGGCCCACAGGCACGGCCGCCGGGTGGGCTTGGCATTACTCGTACGATCCCAGATATGCCACGACACCTCATAGTGCTTACGCTTAATGTGCGGGGTCTCAACAGTCCGAACAAACGCAGGGCGATACTATCCTATCTCGAGCGCTCCAAGGCGGATATCTGCCTTCTCCAGGAAACACACCTTGTGCACAGCGACCAGCATAGACTCAAATCCCGCGCGTTTCCATGGCAGTTCTTTTCCTCTTCCCCGAAGAAGTCTGCGGGGGTGGCGATCCTGGTGGCTAAGTCCTTTGAGGGGAAAGTCCTCCAGAAAGAGGCCGAAATTAAAGGGCGGCTTCTACTCTATAGCTTCCAAATTGCGGCCCACACCCTACTTGTGGGCTCGGTTTATGGCCCGAATGAGGGTCAGGAAAAGTTCCTGCATACAGCTCTAGAGACCGTTACATCCACCACACACACTCACTTGCTGCTGGGGGGGGACCTCAACATAGTATTTCATAACACGGCGGATCGCTCGGGCCAAAGATCCGGTCAAGTAGGGGCGCTCACAGCGGCGGGTCATGCGCATCTGACGGACCTGGGCCTCACCGACCTTTGGCGGCACACACACCCCCAAATCACTGCCTACACGTATTACTCGGCTGCTCACAAAACGTATGCGAGGCTAGACTATTTTCTGGGCTCCTCGCAGCTGGCGTTACAGGTTGAGAGCGTGGAGATACTGCCAGCCGCGCTATCGGACCACTCCCCGGTGGTGGTGACGCTTCGTGTGGGAGCTATGCCGGCTCCACAACGGCACTGGAGGCTGCGGGACGGTCTCTTACAGCTGCCTGACACCCAGGCTCGGCTCACGGCAGCGCTTAGCCGCTTTCTGGAGCACAACGCCAATGACGACACCACCAAAGCTACCCAGTGGGCGGCCCTCAAAGCGGTCCTGCGCGGGGAAATCATTTCCATCGCCACGGCCAACAACAAAGAGAGGGAGCTGAAACGTGCCGAGCTCTCCCAGCGCGTGGCGGAACTGGAACAGATGCACCAACGCACGGGGGCGGCCAGGGCATGGAGGCAACTGTGCGCCGAGCGGAAAATGCTAGCGGCCTTAGACCAAGACGTGGCGGAATACGCCGCTATGCGCCTCAAACACGTCTACTATACCGGTGGCGACCGCTGCGGGAGACTGCTGGCAAGCAGGCTTCGGGCGCAAACCCAGAGGCAACAAGTGCGCTCTCTCCAGTTGGCCAATGGCGACTTGATTACAGAGAACGCAGCGATTGCGGCGGCCTTTGGCAATTTCTATGCGGCGCTCTACGACGCGGATCACCTAGACCCCGACGCCGGCCCAGCCTATTTGCGGGGCGCGGAACTCCCCACCCTTACCCAGGCCCAAGCGGACTTTCTGGAGCGGCCCATAGGCCTGGAAGAGGTCATCTCGGCCATTGCCCGCCTCAAGGTCGGGAAATCCCCGGGACCCGATGGCTATACTGCGGCATTTTACAAAACCTTTTGCCAGCAGCTTGCCCCCCTCTTGCGCGACCTGTTTAACACATTTGACACGCCTGGCGCCATACACCCGGACTTGCTAGAGGCGTCTATCTCTGTTATTCCCAAACCGAGCCGTGATCCGGCAGTTTGCGGCTCCTACAGACCCATATCGCTACTGAACATAGACCTGAAGCTCTACACTGGCATTCTAGCGAGCCGCATCGCCCCATATATGCAACAGCTGATAGACCCCGACCAAGCGGGTTTTATCCCCCAACGGCAGACCAGCGACAACACCAAGCGGGTGCTGCACCTCATTGAGGCCGGGTCGCGCACTAAACCCGGCTGCATGCTGCTCACCATCGATGCGGAGAAGGCCTTCGATAGAGTACACTGGCCATACCTCGACCAGGCCCTCCGTCACTTCGGCTTTGGGGAGAAACTCCGCCATCGCATCTTCAACTGCTACCGCCGGCCCAACGCCGCGGTAAGAGTGAACGGTCATACCTCCCCGAGGTTCGACATTGGCAGAGGTACGCGCCAAGGCTGCCCGCTGTCGCCGCTCCTATTCGCATTATATATGGAGCCGATGGCTCAGAGGGTGAGGCAACATGCTCTCATTTCGGGCATCAAATTTGGGGCCGACACGCATAAGATCAGCCTGTACGCTGACGACGTCTTGCTGTCCCTCACTGACCCGATGCAAACTCCGGGAGCAGCTCCGGCGTTGGCGACCACTCACGCTGTCATGGTTAGGCAGAATTGCCGCAGTCAAAATGACACTGCTGCCGCAGATTCTGTACCTGTTCCAGACGCTCCCCCTGAACCCCCCGGCGGGTTGGCTTCAACAAACTCAATCGGAACTGTCACGGTTCATTTGGAACGGCCGGCGACCCAGGTTTAAGCACACTCTCGCCACCCTACCCCCAGCGAACGGGGGGGTCGGCGTGCCAGACCTTACCCTGTACTTCCAGGCGACACAGCTGCGCACCTTCGTGGAATGGTTCCAGCTGGAGTCCAGTAAGCACTGGCTCTTCCTGGACCAGGCAGTGGCCGGCCGTACCCGCCAAGGCGTGCCCTTCCTTCCGCGCCGACACCGTCCCCCTAACTTGTATGCTTCTGAAATCACCAGTACCGCCCTGCGAGTGTGGGATAGAGTAGCCGTGGCCAAGGGGCTGACCACCTTCCCCTCACCCATGACTCCCATCTTTGAGAATCCAGACTTCTCGCCGGGCTTGGACACCGGTACGTTCACGACGTGGCGGACGACACCCTGTCGTGCGGCGGGACACATGTTCGATATCAAGGGCATCCTACCGTTCCAGCAGGTCAAGGCGGATTACGGCGTGGCCGAATCGGAACGCTTGCAATACCTGCAGGTGCGCCACTGGGTGCTCCACCCCTCGATCCAGCCCGGAGCCCAACGGCACCTCACGCCTTACGAACGGTGGCTGCTGACACGCACCTCGGATAAGAAATTGATATCGGACCTCTATCAGCAGCTGCTCCTCACTCAGGCACACACATACAACGCGGGCCATGTCCGGTGGGAGAGGGATCTGGGGAGGCAGCTCACTAGGAAGGAATGGGAGGGGGTGTACCATAGAGCCAGACACTCGGCGCACCACACTAGCCTTACCGAGACATTGACTAAGGTAGCTACATACTGGTACCACACCCCTGAGAGACTACACCACTGGGATGCCCGAATCAGTGACAGATGCTGGAGGGGATGTGGGGAACTAGGGACACTGGAACACCTGCTGTGGAGCTGTAAGGCGCTGCGCCCCTATTGGGACCCTATCCTGGACCTTATAGATACGCATCTGGACACACAACTGCCGCGCTTCCCAGCGTACATTCTGCTAGGCCTCCCAAACGCACTCATGTACCCTCTGAAATCCTGGCGCGGACGCTTGATCGCACTTGCGCTTGGGGCTGCGGTCCAAAACATTGTGGCCCACTGGAGGGCGACCCAGGCTCCGCAGCAACTGGGGTGGCTTCACCGACTCTGGGCGATCCTGGGAATGGAGAAACTATCGCTGGCGGCGACAGGGAGGGGGGCGGACTTTGCGGAACTCTGGCGGCCATTCCTCGCCTTGCTTACCGGGGAGTTTCGGGAGGTGAGCTGCCCACGCTACCTGCGTCTGCTACGCTTGGCAGAAACACCTCTCCCGGACCCCAAAACTCACACCCGTAAGCGCACAGGCCCCGCGCGCGCAGCGTCCACTGACTGTTAGTGGTGGACCACAACCAACAGCTGAATTCCGGACATGGACAAGGAGAGGGGAGGGTTGGGGTGGGGCGGGAGGTGGGGTTGTTTACAGTTCTTTGTTTCTCGTGTTTTTCTTATAATGCACTAGCACTGATCAGCTTGCACCGTTGTAGCACCTCTTAAGACGCGGCCGGCCCATTGGGTTGTAGGCGGCTTGCTGTGTTAATAAGATGATGTACCCGCTGGCCCTATGTGGGGTATCCGCGGGGTCGCTGACCTGGGCCTCCCTGGAGTGGTGGCGGCCCTACAGATATCGCTGAGGTGCGTTTTTTGCCTATGCTCAATAAAATATTTAATACATAAAAGACTTTTTTGTTTCTGGCATCACTTCGGGGTCGTTTTGATCTTCAGAGAAGTTGTCGAAGTTGATGAAATAACCAGAGGCAGTTCTGTCAATTGATGGGATTGTTCTTTCAATCTGTCTCTCGGTAGCACTTTCTGATGCCACATTAGTGTAGACTGGTGTTGTTTCTTGATGAACTGTTTCAATCTGTGTTTCAAGAGGCACGAGTTCCATGGCATTATTGCATAGTCCTTCATTGTGCACTGCAGGCTGATCGAATGTGATTAGTCTTTCAGTTTGAACCTCTTGGATTGTTGCAAGTTTGGGTATTCTGTTGTTTCTTGGGAGTCCACTGGGCCTACTGTTGATTATAGGCCACATGCTTGTGGTTTTACCAGATGTAAATGTAAATGTAAATGTAAATATGCACTTCTATAGCGCGACTGTCGCTCCAAGGAGCATCCTGGCGCTTGTAGCCCGTAGCCTAGATGGAAGGCCGGAAAAGTCAGCTCACACATCTATCTCATCTAAACAGAACACTATGTCTAAACCAGAGTCATACAGATCGAGTCTGGAAGGTTGAAAATCCAAGTTTTCAGGGCCTTACGGAAATTCTTCTCAGCAGAGATCAAGCGCAAGTTGGGAGGAAGTTTATTCCACGCTTTTGCGCCTAGTGTTGCGAGAGATTTCCCTCCTCTAGTTTTGAGTCTGAATTTAGGGGTCTGTAGTAAATTCATGTTGGCTGATCTTAGGGAGCGTGTTGGTGCATACTGTTTGAACCAGGGGAGGAAGTATTTAGGTCCTTTTTGGTGATATGCCCTAAAGGTAATCAGTAAGATTTTGAAAAGTATGCGTTTGTGAATAGGTAACCAGTGTAGGGCCTTGAGGGCGGCTGAGGCAGATGACCTCCTCAGCCATTTCAGGACCAGACGGGCAGCAGCATTTTGGACAACCTGCAACCTATGCAGGACAGATCGATTTAATCCTGCATATAGGCTGTTGCAGTAGTCCAAGCGAGATGTTACAAGTGCTACTGTCACCGTCTTCCTGGCTGTCAGAGGAAGAAAATCAAATAACTTTCTAAGCCCTCTGATGATGTTGAAACAAGACCCTGCCACTGCCCCTGCTTGCTGTTTGAAAGATAGGGCACTGTCAAATCTAATCCCTAGGTTCCGGGCCGCAGTGATGGTGTCCGGGGGGGACTCCACCCCCAGTGGCCACCATAGGCTGGAGGAGAAAGGGTTTTGCGGGCCGAAGGGTATGATTTCGGTCTTCCCGGCATTCGGTCTTCGGGGCGATTGCATAGTAACACACACATGGTCGCTCAAACTAGTTGATGCTCAAATTCAGTGACTCATTCATTAGCCAAAAACAATCGTGAGCGTCGTCGAGGCTGGACAGGTGTGCCTTCTTCCCAAATCTACCGTGGAAAATCAGCTGTGATGCTGGATAGGCTTTGCATCCTTGACTTTCACGAGCGCAATACCCGTGCTGTTCCTGTGACCGTGTTTTTTATAAACAAGGGAACCCCCTAAAGTTGAACCTGGGGTAGAACGATACTTTTTAAGAAACAGTGGTTCAAGGTAGGCCTAATAAGGTCCTAGGGAGAAAGGTGAAAGTATCGAGTATTTAATAAACGCTAGGGAGCGAAAATTGTAGGTACAAGTAGGAACTTTTATTTACTCTTTCTGTTTTATAGATATACATAAATATTTATACTGTATTTCAGATGCTCAAGTGAATAGTACGGTGCAGGACATGACATAAGTGATCAAAGTGAATGGACTGTCACACAACAACAACAAGGTTAAAAACACAACAATTATATACAATAGAACTAGTGAAATTCCTTGGGTGGGTCGACGGCGTTTCGATCTATGTAACTTTAGATCATCATCAGGACTGATGAGCCTCCTGAAACTTGCCGATGCGTTATCAGGCAAGGATGGTTGTTTGACAATGTAACTGAATTGGTTGTCGCTTTCCGGAGAGAATATTGGTTTTAATCAAATAAGATCTCTCAATGGGATGATCCAAGTAGCGCTCAGTCACTTTTAATTTGGACGAGGGTCCTACTTGAATTGGAAAATTAAACGAATTGACAGTATGGGGGAATCCGTTAGCGCGTTCGTCGCTATGGCAATATGTAAATATTGGCGCCTGGAATTAATACTGGCGTGTAGGCGTAGCAGGGAAGGGGGTCCGAGTGCCTCTCTGACAGCTGCTCACCAGGAGCTTCTTTCTCTTCATCTGCTGAACTGATATTTCTCTGACTTTCTATTCACACAAGAGGCACATACCCTACTGGGCACATAATGTTCGCACGGGTTTCTGCAAGTTCGCACGCGTTTTGTACAATTTCGCAATTTGCGAAATTGTACAAAACCAACGCGAACTTGCAGTAACCCGTGCGAACATAAAAAAATAAAAATCCACGCGGATTCGCGGATTTTGTGGATTTTCGCAATCCGCAAATTCGCAAATCTGCAAATTAGCGGATTGCCAATCCGCAAAATCCGCTCATGCCTAGTCTCCTCGTGCTTCTTTCATCCACCTCAGTTCTCCCTCCACCCCAAGGTTCTCTTCTCTTGAGTCTCCTCATGCTTCTTCATCCACCACAGTTCTTCCTCCACCCCAAGGTTCTCTTCTCTTGAGTCTCCTCATGCTTCCTTCATCCATCTCAGTTCACCTCCACCCCAAGGTTCTCTTCTCTTGAGTCTCCTCATGCTTCCTTCATCCACCTAAGTTCTCCTCCACCCCAAGGTTCTCTTCTCTTGAGTCTCCTCATGCTTCCTTCATCCACCTCAGTTCTCTTCCACCCCAAGGTTCTCTTCTCTTGAGTCTCCTCATGCTTCCTTCAGCCACCACAGTTCTCCCCCCACCCCAAGGTTCTCTTCTCTTGAGTCTCCTCGTGCTTCCTTCATCCACCACAGTTCTCCCCCACCCCAAGGTTCTCTACTCTTGAGTCTCCTCGTGCTTCTTTCATCCACCTCAGTTCTCCCTCCACCCCAAGGTTCTCTTCTCTTGAGTCTCCTCATGCTTCTTCATCCACCACAGTTCTTCCTCCACCATAAGGTTCTCTTCTCTTGAGTCTCTCATGCTTCCTTCATTCACCACAGTTCTCCCCCACCCCAAGGTTCTCTTCTCTTGAGTCTCTCATGCTTCCTTCATTCACCACAGTTCTCCCCCACCCCAAGGTTTTCTTCTCTTGAGTCTCCCCGTGCTTCCTTCATCCACCTCAGTTCTCCTCCACCCAAGGTTCTCTTCTCTTGAGTCTCCTCGTGCTTCCTTCAGCCACCACAGTTCTCCCCCACCCCAAGGTTCTCTTCTCTTGAGTCTCCTCGTGCTTCCTTCATCCACCTCAGTTCTCCCCCAGCCCAAGGTTCTCTTCTCTTGAGTCTCCTCGTGCTTCCTTCATCCACCTCCGTTCTCCCCCCACCCCAAGGTTCTCTTCTCTTGAGTCTCCTCGTGCTTCTTTCATCCACCTCATTCTCCCTCCACCCCAAGGTTCTCTTCTCTTGAGTCTCCTCATGCTTCTTCATTCACCACAGTTCTTCCTCCAACCTTAAGGTTATCTTCTCTTGAGTCTCTAATGCTTCCTTTATTCACCACAGTTCTCCCCCAAGGTTCTCTTCTCTTGAGTCTCTCATGCTTCCTTCATTCACCACAGTTCTCCGCCCACCCCAAGGTTCTCTTCTCTTGAGTCTCCTCGTGCTTCCTTCATCCACCTCAGTTCTCCTCCACCCCAAGGTTCTCTTCTCTTGAGTCTCCTCATGCTTCCTTCATCCACCTCAGTTCTCTTCCACCCCAAGGTTCTCTTCTCTTGAGTCTCCTCATGCTTCCTTCAGCCACCACAGTTCTCCCCCCACCCCAAGGTTCTCTTCTCTTGAGTCTCCTCGTGCTTCCTTCATCCACCACAGTTCTCCCCCACCCCAAGGTTCTCTACTCTTGAGTCTCCTCGTGCTTCTTTCATCCACCTCAGTTCTCCCTCCACCCCAAGGTTCTCTTCTCTTGAGTCTCCTCATGCTTCTTCATCCACCACAGTTCTTCCTCCACCATAAGGTTCTCTTCTCTTGAGTCTCTCATGCTTCCTTCATTCACCACAGTTCTCCCCCACCCCAAGGTTCTCTTCTCTTGAGTCTCTCATGCTTCCTTCATTCACCACAGTTCTCCCCCACCCCAAGGTTTTCTTCTCTTGAGTCTCCCCGTGCTTCCTTCATCCACCTCAGTTCTCCTCCACCCAAGGTTCTCTTCTCTTGAGTCTCCTCGTGCTTCCTTCATCCACCTCAGTTCTCCCCCCACCCCAAGGTTCTCTTCTCTTGAGTCTCCTCGTGCTTCCTTCATCCACCTCAGTTCTCCTCCACCCCAAGGTTCTCTTCTCTTGAGTCTCCTCATGCTTCCTTCACCCACCACAGTTCTCCCCACCCCAAGGTTCTCTTCTCTTGAGTCTCCTCGTGCTTCCTTCATCCACCTCAGTTCTCTCCCAGCCCAAGGTTCTCTTCTCTTGAGTCTCCTCGTGCTTCCTTCATCCACCTCAGTTCTCCCCCACCCCAAGGTTCTCTTCTCTTGAGTCTCCTCGTGCTTCTTTCATCCACCTCAGTTCTCAGGACTCTGGCAAGGGGGGGTAAGCACGAGCGGGAAAACAAAACATGTAGTGAAATTGGGGAAGGAACGTAAATCATGGAGAGGAGGGGAGAGGGACCTCATAGTCAAGCGGAGGGGAGCAGATATCTCCGCGATAAGTATTCCACGGAGCCCAAACTCTGGACCACTTCCCTGGACGCCCCCGAGCCTCATACACAGTCTTCTCTCGGAACATGGACCAGTCCATGTTCTCTTTCCAGGCACTGAGCAATGGTAATCTAGGGGAGCCCCAGAGCTGCGCGATGTCCCTCTTTGCGACCATATTGCCCAGGGTAACCCAAAGTGTCTGGGCAGCATTACAATCAGACGGTTCCCACACATTCAACAGACAACGTCGTGCTTCGGGAAGCAGTGGGATCCCAGTGACACGACTCATAACATCATGCACCCTGGACCAATACTCTGCAATCATCGGGCATTCGCACAGAACATGAAGAAAGGTACCATCCATCCCACACCCACGCCTGCATCGTCCAATGGAGGTTATTCTTAGCTGTTTTCTGCTCACTCATCATCCCCCCCCCCCCCCCCCCCCCAGATTGCACAATTCCACCATCAGCTCTTTCTAAGTGCAGTTTCCTGTATCTGTGCCTGTTTTATAGATCCCTCCCAGGGCTGCTCATCAGATGCGGCTCAGACCCAAGAGCCTCTCACTGCTTCCTGCACCTCTGAGTATCCTGAGCACTAGAGGAGGCTTCAAGGCACTGAGGACGGATCACAGAATGAATCCAACTACATCTACAGGTAATTCTGATGCACTCTCAGGACAGAGGTGAGTGAATCTGATATCAAGGCAATGGTTAGTGATATGAAGTCTGTATGGGGAGCTGAAGACCCCCTCTCTTATCTAGTAGTGTGACACAACCAGTCTGGCCAGAGTAAAAAAATTGTAATCTGTACAGGGTCATTGCAGGGCAGCTGATGGAAACACACCGAATAGAAGCACACGCAACGCAGCAATCAGATTTTCTGCACTGCAAAGCATAGGGCGAAAGTCAGTGTTTGTAGGGCCATATCAGCTAGGATAGTCCTGCTGCTGTCGTCAGCTGTGCTGGTGCACACATTAGGACGCCTTATGACACACACAGCCTAGTACCCTGGTGCAGAGCTGAGCTTGTGTTGTATAGTGTAGGGTATGTACTGGAAGCAGACCTTTCCAGTACACATTCCTGCACCTCTACAAACTCAAAAGGATGCCACGCATATGGACTTGTTCTGTGTCCTACAACACACATGCAATCTGTAGATTTTGTGCACAAATACAAATGTTCCCCTTGTTAATGCCTGCTTCAAGGAGGGATTAATTTACTCACATATAATAAACTGTGGGCGTTTGTGTTGATGCATCCATGTAAAACCCCAAGAACGCCCACTTGGTGCAAAGCGACACAAAGAGCTAGAAATAGCTTTATTTCT
Organism: Lissotriton vulgaris; assembly: GCF_964263255.1. Lineage (NCBI taxonomy): Eukaryota > Metazoa > Chordata > Amphibia > Caudata > Salamandridae > Lissotriton > Lissotriton vulgaris. The sequence continues at coordinate 8,716,276 of NC_141695.1, forward strand.
CCTGCAGCACACATAGAAACATGAATATGCCACTACGGATTGTTTTTGTTCGGGAAGGTGTCCCTTCCTGCACAAAAACAATCCTACCAGTAATGCAGACACCATTCAACCGTAGAGCAAGGGTGTCTGCATTGGTGCTGGGAAGCACACAGTGCACCAGCGTACAAAGAGAGTATCTGTGTAAATATGGAGCATTTCTGTCCTCTCCCTTTCACGCATTCAAAGTTGTGTTGCGTGAACAAATAGTAAATGTGCTCCATGGTTTTTAGTGGTGATCCGTACAAATATCGACTCCACAATATTGTCTAACAAAATATTGACAAGGTAAGCAGATGTGGGGTTAGAACAGTAAATATATACTTCTTTATGTTTTGATTGATGAAATGGCCGTAGCTGATCAGTAATAACACTTGATGCTCAATGAGGAAGCCGTCCATTCTTGGTGCACATTGAGAGGCAATGGCAAGTCTTGGCACTCACTGAGAGGCTATGGTCAGCAGTGACACACACTGAGAGGCAATGGTCAGCACAGACACACACTGAGAGGCTATGGTCAGCAGTGACACACACTGAGAGGCAATGGTCAGCACAGACACACACCCAGAGGCTATGGTCAGCCTTGACACACACTGAGAGGCTATGGTCAGCACTGATACACACCGAGAGGCTATGGTCAGCACTGACACACACCGAAAGGCTATGGTCAGCACTGACACATACTGAGAGGCTATGGTCAGCACTGATACACACCGAGAGGCTACGGTCAGCACTGACACACACTGAGAGGCTATGGTCAGCACTGATATACACCGAGAGGCTATGGTCAGAACTGGCACACACTGAGAGGCTATGGTCAGCACTGACACACACCGAGAGGCTATGGTCAGCACTGACACACACCCAGAGGCTATGGTCAGCACTGACACACACTGAGAGGCTATGGTCAGCACTGACACACACCCAGAGGCTATGGTCAGCACTGACACACACTGAGAGGCTATGGTCAGCACTGACACACACCGAGAGGATATGGTCAGCACTGACATGCACCGTTATGGTCAGCACTGACACACACCAAGAGGCTATGGTCAGCACTGACACACACACTGAGAGGCTATGGTCAGCACTGACAGAACCAAGAGGAGATGGTCAGCACTGACATGCACCGATATGTTATGGTCAGCACTGACATACACAGAGAGACTATGGTCTGCACTGATACAAACCGAGAGGCTATGGTCAGCACTGATACACACCGAGAGGCTATGGTCAGCCTTGACACACACTGAGAGGCGTTGGTCAGCACTGACACACACCAAGAGGCAATGGTCTGCACTGATATACACCAAGAGGTTATGGTCAGCTCTGAGACACACCTAGAAGCTATGGTCTGCACTGACACACAGCAAGCGGCAACAACAGCACTGACACACACCGAGAGGTTATAGTCAGCACTGACACACACTGAGAGGCAATGGTCAGCACAGACACACACTGTGAGGCAATGATCAGCAGTGACACACACCCAGAGGCTATGGTCAGCCTTGACACACACTGAGAGGCTTTGGTCAGCACTGACACACACCAAGAGGCAATGGTCTGCACTGATATGCACCGAGAGGCTATGGCCAGCATTGACACACACTGAGAGGCTATGGTCAGCAATGACACACACCGAGAGGCTATGGTCAACACTGACATGCACCGGAATGTTATGGTCAGCTCTGACATACACCGAGAGGCTATGGTCAGCATTGACACACACTGAGAGGCTATGGTCATCATTGACACACACTGAGAGGATATGGTCAGCACTGACACACACTGAGAGGCTATGGTCAGCATTGACACACTCTGAGAGGCTATGGTCAGCATTATTATTAATGTTAATGTTATTGAGTACAATTGTTTTCCAGACACTAATGATCTTCAGGAAAGAGGATTACACATTTCACAGAAGTGTTTTGTCAATTTTGGATATGGTCAGCACTGACACACACCTCGAGACTCATTGACCAGTCTTGACCGACACTGATTGCCATTGGAGTGACTTGGCACACATTAACTGAGAGTATTACAGGCTGTTCTGTGACATTGTACTCCAGCCACAGGCAGGTGATCCACTCCCACATGTAAAGTTAATGCAGGATTCTGTGATTTCCTCTCCAGGTGGCCAGGAGATCCCTCGTCTTAGGAGGCAGGCGATAACCCTAGGAGTGTTGGTTGCAGTCAACGTATTCATAAACATCGTGCTCTACCGTCTGGGTAAGAAGTGTGGAGTTGACCTATTTTCAGACACCCTAAGACCCCAGTGGCACAACCCTCTCTACCTCAGACATGATTAGAAAAACTACAGATAAAAAGAAATAGAGGCTTTTGACTCAACATTGTAACCACAGAATTACAGTTATAAGGTGGACGTCGGCCGCAGCAGTAATGTCTGATTCACAGATTTGTCTTAAGCATTGTTTAATATGTACATTCTCCTGGATGATGAGGATGGAGATGGTGATGATGCTGAAGATGATGATAATTAAGTGTTCCGAGTGCTGAGAGTTAGTGATGGACAATGATGATGATGATGCTTATGATGGAGATGATGTTGATGATGATTATGTTGATGATGCTGATGTTGGAGATGATATTGATGGTGATTATGATGATGATGAAGATTATTATTATTATTATTATTAGAGGCTCCTGATGCAAAAGACACCTATCGAGCGGCAGTCAAAAGCTATCACAAGGCCATTCAATTGGCACGCGCAACGTTCTATGCCGACCTAATCCGCATTAGCGATAACCCGGTAAAGAGTGTATTCTCGATACTCTCCAACCTTGAATAACAACAGACCAACATAGGGCAGAAAATACAGTCGAATGAGCAATGTGAGGACCTTGCCTCCTTTTTTATTAGGAAGGTAGATAACATCTATGGGCCCGATTCACAGCACTACCTTAAGAGAAAATCCTAAACTTACTACTTTTGGTATTCACAGAAGTTAGGATTTTGGCTTAAGTTTGTCTTAAGACAGACTTAAGACAGACTTAAGTTAGGATTTTGTCTTAAGTCTGCCTTAAGTCTGTCTTAAGACAAACTTAAGCCAAAATCATAACTTCTGTGAATACCAAAAGTAGGAAGTTTAGGATTTTGTCTTAAGTTAGTTCTGTGAATCGGGCCCAATAGGTCCTCCCCTGCCACAGTTATCACCCCTCTAGTGCTAGGGTGTGATCAACCTGCCAATACCTTGGAGTCTCTTGTACCCATTTCCACAGACCAAGTGCAAGCTCTTTGCAGGAAAATTAAATCTGGTTCACCTGCGGATCCCCTTAAACCAGAGCAGTTTAGAAGGGTGCTGCCTACGATTATGCCCTCAATGAAGCAGATATTTAATATGTCGCTTTCCATAGCTATCGTGCCCAAGGCATGAAAACATGCCCAGGTGCTACCTTTACTTAAAAAACCTCTGTTGGATCCGGCCAAGCCCGAAATCTACCGCCCCATTTCACCACTCCCGTGGCTATCCAAGATCACGGAGGCGCATGTCAATTCACTCCTCTCAGACTTCCTGGCCGAGAACGGCACGCTGGACTCCTCCCAGAATGGTTTTCCACCTGGTCACAGCACAGAGTCTGCCCTCTTGGCTGTGACTGAACATATTTGGTCTGCTCTTGACGCGGGGCAAACGTCGGCGCTGATGCTTCTGGATCTCAGCCCCGCGTTTGACACAGTGTCCCATGCCATTCTGCTACAACGCCTGGAGGAGGCAGGTATTGTTGGCTTGGCCCTGAAGTGGTTCACTTAGATCCTCAGTAAGAGGTCATTTATGGGTAATGTTTCACCTTTTGTCTCGGGCATTCCTCCCTTAGTCCCCTTTTATTCAATCTCTATGTCCAACCACTGGCTGCGATGGCTAGAAACAGGGGACTGACCATGGTCTCCTATGCCGACGACACCTAGCTGGAGGTGGCACTCTCAAGTGACACCAAGAGGGACACCCTGAAATTTCAGGGCGATCTGGCGGTGGTCGCTGAGTGGATGACCGCCAACTGCCTCCACTGAACACCAATAAATCAGAGGTGTTGTGGTGGTAAAGGACCACTGTCTATGGAGTGAACATTGGTGCCCCTCCTCCTAAGCAAGCTGTCAAAAACCTGGGGGTATGGTTGGACTCATCCGCTCAGCTATCAAGTCCAAACCAAAAAGGTAGCAGGGACCTGCTTTGGGTTTTTACGGGTGCTTAGACCCCTACTAGGGTTTTTTGATCCGCTGACGCGTCAGACAATCCTTCAGAAAGCCATAATGTCCAGATTGGATAATGCCTGCTCCCTGTATTTAGGGGGAAATAAAGCCGAGATTGCTCAGCTACAATGGGTACAGAACGCAGCAGCCAGATCACTGATTGGCTAGCGCAGGTCCTGCCCGGTGTCAGCCACAATCCACTGGCTACATTGGCTGCCAGTGGTTAGGAGAATTGAATTTAGGGCCCTTTGCATCACCTTTAAAGCCCTGAAATTCAACACTCCTAGTATTATGGCCAACCGAGTTATTCCCTATGTTCCCACACGCCAGCTCCGCTGACTTGGCCAGCACCTGGTGAGGGTCCCAAGGTTCTGGAGAGTGCGGGCAGGGGGCCGTTCCTTCCTCAGCAGTGTAGCCCTTCTATGGAATTCACTGCCCACTCACATTCAAAGCCATACTAACTATTTGGCTTTCAGGAAGGCCATTAAAACATACCTAGTCCCCATTGGGTAGTTTTTGCCTTCCCTCCGTGTTAGTTGCTTTGCTGACAGTGTCGGGACTCCCCTTTGCTGGTGCAGCTGTTGCGCTACACAAATAGCAGTAACGTAACATAACATAACATTCTACGTTGTAACCACAAAATTACCGTGAGGAGGTGCTCGTCAGCCTCAGCCGTAATGTCTTAAACATTGTTTAATGTTATTGAGTCCAATTATTTTTCCAGACTCTAATGATCTTCAGGAAAGAGGATTACACATTTCACAGAAGTGTTTTGTCAATTTTGGATCAGACCATAGGAAGGCAGTTCAGCGGAACGGACACAGAAAACACGTCCACACCACAAAGGATTTGTGGTGCAATGCCTTTCCTCCAATGGCCCCTGCTCTGTTGGGCCACCGGAGGAGCTCTTTTGTCAATGGAGCCAACAGGGGCTCTGCCAAAGGAAACTTTATGGTCCACCTGTCTCTAAATGAGGCTGGCATACTGAGGGCCATCTTTATGACCCCAGTTGAATTGCGCTTACACCACGCTACGTGATGCCTGCGCGCTGCAACAGAAAAATAAAATTAATAAGGTCATGCAGATTAACGAAAGGCCGCTTCGCTTGGAACTGAGTGGCTTCCTAAATCTCAAATAAAGCAAAGCGGCGTAAATCACTGAGTTGCCTTACTCTGCGCTAGCGAGGCGTTGTGTGAGTCTTCCCCGCAACTCCCATGGTGTGTGACACATTCCCTGATTTACCAGAACTGGTAAACCCAGGAATGCGCCTAAATGATCCGCTGCCCCAGGAGTAGAGTAACGAGGGAAATATCATTATCTCTCCTCTTTAGTTCCTCTTTCTATGCCTTCTGAATTCTTGAGCACACATAGAGAGAGAACTACGTCTCCCAGGACTGTTTTTGTGCAGGTACCTGCCCCTTCCTACACAAACACAATCCTGCCTTTGCGCTAGCAGCCAAAATGACACCAGCGCAGAGGAAAAGACAGGAATGCACTGAGCTCTTGTAAATACAGAGCATTCCTGCCCTTTCCCTGTCATGCAGAACAGTACGGTGCATTCCTGCCTTTCCCTGTCATGCAGAACAGTACGGTGCATTCCTGCCTTTCCCTGTCATGCAGAACAGTACGGTGCATTCCTGCCTTTTCCCTTTCAGGCAGCGCAGTACGGTGCATTCCTGCCATTTCACTGTCATGCAGCGCAGTACGGTGCATTCCTGCCCTTTCCCTGTCATGCAGCGCAGTACGGTGCATTCTTGCCCTTTCCCTGTCACGTAGCGCAGTACGGTGCATTCCCCCCTTTCCCTGTCACGCAGTGCAGTAGGGTGCATTCCTGCCCTTTCCATGTCATCCAGCGCAGTACGGTGCATTCTTGCCCTTTCCCTGTCACGCAGCGCAGTACGGTGCATTCCCCCTTTCCCTGTCACGCAGCGCAGTAGGGTGCATTCCTGCCCTTTCCCTGTCATGCAGCGCAGTACGGTGCATTCCTGCCCTTTCCCTGTCATGCAGCACAGTGCGGTGCATTCCTGTCCTTTCCCTGTCACGCAGCGCAGTACAGTGCATTCCTGCCCTTTCCCTGTCATGCAGTGCAGTACGGTGCACTCCTGCTCTTTCCTGTCACGAAGTGCTGTACAGTGCATTCCTGCCCTTTCCCCGTCACAAAGTGCAGTATGGTGCATTCCTGCCCCTTCCCTGTCATGCAGTGCAGTAGGATGCATTACTGCCTCTTCCCTGTCACGCAGCACAGTACAGTGCATTCCTGCCCTTTCCCTGTCATGCAGAGCAGTACGGTGCATTCCTGTCCTTTCCCTGTCACGCAGTGCAGTACGGTGCATTCCTGCCCTTTCCTTGTCACGCAATTCAGTACGATGCATTACTGCCCTTTCCCCGTCGATCAGCGCAGTACAGTGCATTCCTGCCCTTTCCCTGTCATGCAGCGCAGTACAGTGCTTCCCGCCATTTTGCTTAACGGAGCGCATTATTCCTGCCTTTTCTCCATCACGCAGCGAGGTACGGTGCATTCCCTCCCTTTCCCTGTCACGCAGCGCACTACGGTGCATTCCTGTCCTTTTCCTGTCACGCAGCACAGTACGGTGCATCTCTGCCCTTTCCCTGTCATGCAGCACAGTACAGTGCATTCTTGCCCTTTCCCTGTCACGCAGCGCTGTACGGTGCATTCCAGCCCTTTCCCCATCACGCAGCACAGTACAGTTCATTCCTGCCCTTTCCCTGTCACGCAGCGCTGTACGGTGCATTCCAGCCCTTTCCCTGTCACGCAGCGCAGTACAGTGCATTCCTTCCCTTTCCCTATCATGCAGCACAGTACGGTGCATTCCTGCCCTTTCCCTGTCACGCAGTGCAACACTGATCATTCCGCCCTTTCCGTGTCATGCAGTGCAGTACTGTGCATTCCAACCCTTTCCCTGTCACGCAGCGCAGTATAGTGCATTCCTGCCCTTTCCTTTTCCCTGTCACACAGTGCAGTATGGTGCATTCCTGCCCTTTCCCCATCACACAGCCCATTGCGGTGTCTCTCCACACACTGCACGGCTCCCCCCGTGGGTAACCAGGACTCCTGCCCTCACCGCTGCCGCCGCGAGTTCACCGCTGCCGTCGTGCTCCTGAGTTTTGTTGCTGATCGCCCCAGTGTTTTTTCTCGTGCACTTTACCCTGTTGAGTGCCTGTTGCCAGTCATCTTGTCTATCTTTTGTTCTGTTGCCAGTTTATTTTGTCTATTTTTTGTTCTCCGTGACTGTTCCTGCTTCTGTACCCCCCCCGCTCCCCGCCGCTGCTCCCCTGCGGGCCGCCACTTTTCCTTCTGTATCCGCTCCCTCTGTCACCCATTGGCCACCCCGCTCCCGCCTATCAGCTGCTCCTCCCTCCCACTTCACCATTTATGGAGGACGCTGTGCGGAAGCGCAGCGGACGCGCGCAGCGGGCGCGCCTCTGGCACACCAAAGGAAAGCCTGTCTGTGCCCATCCGCACCTAGACTGCGCCCAGTGTCAGAACCCCTGGACCTCGGGCCCCCCGCTACCACAGACTGCCCTACGACTCCAGCACCCTCCGTGCACTCAACACCGGACGAACCCACCCCAGCTACCGGGCCACCCCAAAACGCACCCAAGGACCCTTCACCTGCCGCAACTGCAGCTACATCAGCATCTAGCCCACCAAAACACCAGCCAAAGAACCCAGCCACCTCCTCAACACCCGCACCGCCCGCAAGGACACCATCAAACTCTGGGACCTCCTAGACTCCACCGTCCCCGACGTTGCCTTCCTGACGGAGACCTGGCTTAACGCCACCTCGGCACCAGACATTGCCATAGCAATCCCACAGGGCTACAAGTTCTCCCGCAGAGACCGCGACAACGGAGTAAGAGGTGGAATCGCGATCATCCACAAAGACTCCATCAGAATCTCAACTACTACTGATGACACCCTCACCTCCGCCGAGCACATGCACTTCCAGATTCACACCGACCCCAACATGACCCTCAGAGGAACACTCATCTACAGACTTCCCAGACCCCGACCACAGTTCAGTGACACCATCGCCGACCTCATCAGCCCCCACGCCCTCACCTCCACAGACTGCATCCTCCTCGGGGACCTGAACTTCCACCTCGATAACAACAACAACGCCAACTCCACCGCCCTGGTAGACATCCCTCGCCAACCTCAGACTCAAACAGCTTGTGACGATACCCACTCACGCTGCTGGACACACATTGGACCCCATCTTCTCCGCAAGCCCCTACGTTTTCTTCAACCACACCACCAAACCCCACTGGACATACCACAGATGCGTCCACTTCACCTTTCGGAAACCCACCACACACCACCGCACCCAACAGCTACACGCCACTGCAGGGGCAAGGTCACCAAGGACCAACTGACGACCACCCTCACCCGGAGACCACCCACTGACCCCACCGACCCAAACACCACCGCAACCAACCTCACACAGTGGATCAACGACCGCGCCAACACCCTCGCCCCTCTCAAGACCTCCACAACCAACCACACCAACAAGAAAGCCTCCTGTTATGTTATGTTATGTTATGTTATTTGTACACTTCTATAGCGCACGGCCACTCCACTGGAGTATCCCGGCGCTTTAACGAAGACTCCCAACCGAAGATGGGGAAAAACATAACACCAAAAAGGCATACAAACACAAAAACAGCATCAAGATTACGGGAAGAGCCAAGTCTTAAGGGCCTTGCGGAAAGACAGAAGACTAGAAGTCTGTCTTAAAGAGATTGGAAGATCATTCCAGGCATGAGGGGCTAAGTGACGAAAAGACCGTCCTCCTGCTCTTGCCCGTTTGATAGTGGGAACACTCATTTTTGATAAGGACGAGGATCTAAGAGATCTAGGAGGGGTATGCCAAGACAGTCGTTTGGAGATATATTTGGGGCCTATGCCATGCAAGGCTTTGAAAGTCGTGGTCAATGTTTTAAATAAAATCCTTTTTGCAACTGGGAGCCAATGCAATGTGGCGAGAAGATCCGTGGCTCTGGCTTTCCTTGGAAGACCAAAAATGGCTCGGGCTGCAGAATTCTGGGCGATTTGCAGACGCCTGACCAGATATTTGGGAAGTCCCAGAAACAAAATGTTTGCATAATCCAGCCTGGAGCAGATCAGTGCCTGGACAATAATTTTTCTGTGCTGAATAGAGACTAGGGGGAGAAATTTGCGAAGCATCCGCAGGATGCCGAAACATTTCCCAGTGAGAGATGAAATATGTGGTCCGAAAGATAGCTTGTTGTCAATCACCACTCCCAAATTTTTGGCTTTCACAGACGAGCTTGTGGGAGGAGACATATCTTTCGGCCACCAGGTTTTCCAATCGGGTTCAGATGTACAGCCAAAGAAGAGCAACTCCGACTTGTCGGCGTTGCACTTCAGCCCATGGCATCCAAACCACTCAAAAACAGCACTCAAACATCCGTTGACCTGGACACCATCAAACTGACCATCCCTGTTACTTACAAAGAGGAGCTGGGTGTCGTCAGCATAGCTGACAATCCGGGCGCCAAAAGACTCCGCTGTCACCGCCAGGGGGGCCATAAAGATGTTAAACAGGAGGGGGCTCAAGATGGAACCTTGAGGGACCCCCACTTCAAGTGGTGACATTTCAGCAGAGAAGGGTGGCGCCCAGATTGTCTGCCGGCGGTCGGCTAAGAAGGATTTAAGCCAATTCCACACCGTTCCCCGCAGACCAAAGTCCCAGAGTCTGGAGAGAAGAAGTGCGTGGGGAACGGTGTCGAACGCCGCCGACAGATCCAGCATAATCAGTACCACTTTTTTACCAACATCCAACTCCTCCCTGATGGCATCTGTGACTTCAAGGAGCGCGGTCTCCGTGCTGAAATTTGCACGGAAGCCAGATTGAGTACTATGCAACAGACCCCTTTCCTCAATAAAATTGGAAATAGATCTGTGAGCAAACCTTTCAGTCACTTTCGCCAGAGCAGGGAGTAAGGAGATGGGTCTGTAATTTGCATGGACTGCAGGGTCGAGCGCAGGTTTTTTAATAAGTGGCAAGATCATGGCACTCTTCCAAGCTTTGGGAACTACCCCGGAAGAGAGTGACAGATTCAAGATGGGATTTATCAAGTCATTAAGAACAGGTGCCATATTTGCTAGACACTTGGCAGGGCAAGGATCCTGTGGAGATCCGGATTTGAGACTTGTCAGAATAGCAAGAGAACTCTCATGATCTAATGGGGGAAAATTGGACAGAAAGGGGCCATGATCTGGCAAGGGACATCCCAGACTTGTCGTATGCTGCTGGAAAGTGGCCTGGAGAGAAGATTGAATAGAGGTAATTTTCTGTACAAAATAGACAGCTAATTCCTTCAACCAAGTTTCGGAGTGAGCATGGGTCGGAGTATAAGCAGTGGGAGAGGTGAAATCTTTAACCACCCTGAAAATTTCCTTGCAAGAATGCTCCGCTTCATTTATTCTAGATTCCAGATAGGATTTTTTACCATCCCAAATTAATTTATGGTAGGCTCGAGTCAGCGTCTTAAAATTTAGCCTCTCAGAAAGATCATAGGATCGCCTCCATGCTCTTTCTGCTTTCTTAAGATCTTGTCGTGCTTTTCTCCTGGTTCTCCTGGTTCACCGAAGACCTCTGGATCTCCAAGCACACCTGTCGGAAGCTGGAGAAGAAATGGCTCCATGACCGAACACTAGACAGCCCCAAAGCCCTTAAGAGTGCCACCCTCAGACACCACAACTCATCAGGACCACTAAGAGGACCACCTTCAAGGACCGCCTAGACAACAACAGACACAACACCAAAGAGCTCTTCAGCATCATGAAAGAACTCTCCAACCCCAGCTCCAACACCAACGACATCCCACTATTACAAGAACTGTGCGACTCCCTGGCCACCTTCTTTCACCGCTTGATCACCGACATCCACAACAGCTTCAACTCCGACCCCCCGCACCCACCACCGAGTCCACCGCCCCTTGCGACTACAACCCACACAAGCCGCCTGACTACCTGGTCCTTGAAACAAAAGAGGGTTCGGCTTGAGCGCAGTAAGGCTACGCCTAAACTAGTATGAAAACAAAACAAATGCCAGTACTGCTCTTGTTATTTTATCAAAGATACAAGAAGCTGAGTGTGCCTTTCTCAGCTCCGTTGACCAATTATTCGGTCCACACCTAATGTTTATGAGAAGGAATTTTATTTTCTACTTCCAAGAATTCGTATAATTTATATATACATCAAAGAAGGATTAAATAACATATACAACAAATGTGCAAGGAAATCACAAAAAATACAATCTCAATTGTGAATGAAGTGTGGGTAATGCGGGGGTTATTACAAAACACAACAAATATCCACTACTGTTCTCTCAAAATTCACAAGCTCACCATACATACTCCAGTCATTCTACATAGAAACACTAAGACAAGTGAGGGAATTTGGTGGGGTTATGTACAAGGGACAAAGACTCTCATCTACTATGTACAATTCGAATAAGCAGAAAAATCAAAGAAGTTCTATTCTACATGAAAACACAATCCAAAAGAATGTATACTCGGTCAGATCAATTTAAATGCACTGTATGCACAACCTAGATGAATCTCAATCAGCCAGATGACACAAGGTCACCATGGGGAGAAAATAAAGGATTATTCTATCTAGATCAAGAGTGTTATCGAAAAATAGATCATGACCCAACTAAAGAACTACAAAAAGAACTATTTTCCATCTTGAACAAAGGCTTCTCGGAAGGATTTCTAGGAAAGAATGAATATGAGTATTTGCAGAATAGACATCCTAGAATACCATTATTTTATGTGCTTCCTAAAGTACACAAGGATGAAAGGACACCGCCAGGAAGACCGATCATCTCCGGTTGTGAGTCGCTCTTTGAGCCCATTTCGAAATTTATCGATTTCTTTCTAAAACCATTCATGACACATGTGAAGTCTTATTTACAAGACACTACAGATTTTATTTCCAAGTTGGACACCACACCGTTCACCGAGAATCAAGACCTACTCGTAAGTATGGACATAGTGTCATTGTACACACAGATTCCACAGGACCAAGCCCTAGAGGTCCTTGAAATATATCTGGACAAAAGAGAGAGACCTATGAAAATTCCAACAAGCTTTATTTTGGAACTTGCCAAAATAGCTCTGACCAGAAATTATTTTAAGTTCAAAGATGATTTTTACTTTCAAACTAAGGGAGTAGCGATGGGCTGCCCCTTTGCCCCAGAGCTTGCCGTACTTTTTATGAGTCAATATGAGGAGTGCTTCATATATAATAACAATCCGTATAAAGACCAAATTAGAGGATGAGCACGATTTATTGACGACATCTTCCTAATATGGACAGGCAGTGAGGAAGAATTGAATAATTTCCATGACTGGCTGAATAACCGCACCAAAGATATTCAATTCAGCATCCAATTTTCAAAAACTAGATTACCTTTTTAGACGTAGAGGTCTACTGTGTAGAAGACAAATTGGTAACAACCCTATACCGGAAAAAATCAGACAGGAATAAGGCCCTTGACTTCTCAAGCAACCATCCCCGAAGCCTGAAGCAAAACTTACCAGTGGGCCATCAGGAGGAATTGTACATTTAAGGATGAATATACTGAACATGCAAATGCCCTAAGAGAGAGGCTTTTACAAAGAGGCTATCCGTCGAAATTGCTGAAACAAGCACAGAAAAGAGCGTGGTGGACACCACGGGAAGAACTACTAAAAAGAAGTAAACGTGAAAAACTGTCTAGAGTAGTGTGTGTTTCAACCTATTGTCCATCGTCAAATTGGTTGAAGAAAACCATCCATCAAAATTGGCACCTATTAGAAGAATTGGACCCTCAGTTTAAAAACAAACCACTTTTTGCTTTTAAAAAAGACAAGAGCATTGCCAATCAACTTGTACGTGCAATGGTACCAAAAACACCAATTCCCACGCTGAGAGAGTATGTAGGTTTGCCACCGGTAAAAGGCCATCACAAATGTGGGACATGTGTTAATTGCCCATTAACATTGGAAGGATCATTGTTTGAACATGACGGTATTTTCTGGAAGCATGAGAATTTTTCTAATTGCAAAACTCGTAACGTGGTCTATGGGATTGTGTGCCCCTGTGGAAAGTTATACATTGGCAAGATAAACCAGGAGATAAGACAACGTATTTCACAACATAGATCGAGAATTAAGATGAAAATCCTCACAGCTCCACTAGTCCAACACTGGCTAGAAAAAGGACACATTGAAACAGACCTCAAATGGACGGTCATTTCCAAGATTGACCCAGACAAAAGAGGAGGTGACTTAGAAGCCAAACTTAGACAACGGGAGGCAATGCTTATCCTTAAATTTAACACCACCACAAAAGGATTGAATGAAATGTCGGAATTGTACCATTTGTAGAGCAAGAAGACACAGACTACAAATCCCAGAATCCTTAGACACCTGGATGACGCCTGTTTAAATGGCCTCAGTTATGACCACTCAACACGGTGCTCAATTTAATTGCCAAACGAAGGTCACAGACAGAGACGGTGGATGGTAAGATCCCACTGGGAATGATTCACCATTTCAAACAAAGTACGGTAACTAGGACGGTAATATGCAATCGCATTTACACGCTTTCGATGATCTGTTGACAGATGGACCCTTAACTACAGGCTCCGCTTCCAACTTTTGATTGACATCAAACTCGAAAAACGTGAACCTCTCGAAAGAGGCTACAAAATACGTTGCAGTAAGTTGAACAACGCCCTTTTTCCCGCTCTTCCAGCCATTCCGTTTTTGATTCAGTCATTCATGGCTCACCTCCCCATCTTTACAGCTTTCTTCAAAGAATTCATCAAGAAACCCTGACAGGTACTACTAGTATGTGTGTAAGGCCGAATGAACTGTTGAGTTTCTCGCTGGTGTGTAAACAGTTGACTGAGTGTTCTCTATTTTGCTTTATGTTTTACAGATCCATGTCTGTTTCTGGTCCTGAGGAGAATCCCAAGAAATAATGGGATTCGAAACGCGTCGACCCCTCTAGATAGAATAATCCTTTATTTTCTCCCCATGGTGACCTTGTGTCATCTGGCTGATTGAGATTCATCTAGGTTGTGCATACAGTGCATTTAAATTGATCTGACCGAGTATACATTCTTTTGGATTGTGTTTTCATGTAGAATAGAACTTCTTTGATTTTTCTGCTTATTCGAATTGTACATAGTAGATGAGAGTCTTTGTCCCTTGTACATAACCCCACCAAATTCCCTCACTTGTCTTAGTGTTTCTATGTAGAATGACTGGAGTATGTATGGTGAGCTTGTGAATTTTGAGAGAACAGTAGTGGATATTTGTTGTGTTTTGTAATAACCCCCGCATTACCCACACTTCATTCTCAATTGAGATTGTATTTTTTGTGATTTCCTTGCACATTTGTTGTATATGTTATTTAATCCTTCTTTGATGTATATATAAATTTGAAAAAACCTTTCTGACAAAAGTAAAAAGAAAGAAAGTAAAAAGAAAATACGAATTCTTGGAAGTAGAAAATAAAATTCCTTCTCATAAACATTAGGTGTGGACTGAATAATTGGTCAACGGAGCTGAGAAAGGCACACTCAGCTTCTTGTATCTTTGATAAAATAACAAGAGCAGTACTGGCATTTGACTACCTGGTCCAGCATCAGCGATGAAGACACCATCAAGACCATGAACTCCATCCACTCCGGATCCCTGCCCTCACCACGTCTTCAACAAGGCCAGCACAACCATCGCGCCCCACCTCCGGAAAACTATCAACTGCTCCTTCGAGACAGCCACCTTCCTGGAAATCTGGAAACACGCCGAGATCAACGCCTTTCTGAAAACGCCCAATGCGGACCCCAAGGACCTCAAGAACTCCCGTCCAATCTCCCTGCTCCCATTCCCGGCAAAAGTAACAGAGAAGATTGTCAACAAACAGCTAACCCTCTACCTTGAAGACAACAATATCCTGGACCCCACTCAATCTGGTTTTCGCAGCAACCACAGCACCGAGACCGCCCTCATCGCCGCTACTGATGGCATCAGGACCCTGATGGACAAAGGGGAAACAGCCGCCCTCATCCTCCTGGACCTATCAGCAGCCTTTGACACAGTCTGCCACCGCACTGTATCAGCACGCCTCCAGGACACGGGTATTCAAGAGAAGGCCATGGCCTGGACCACATCCTTCCTCTCCGGCAGAACCCAGAGCGTCCGCCTCACACCCTTTCGCTCAAAAACCACTGAGATCATCTGCGGCGTACCACAGGGATCCTCCCTCAGCCTGACACTGTTCAATATCTACATGGCTCCTCTCGCCCACGTCGCACAACAACATAGCCTCAACATCATCTCCTATGCCAACGACGCCCAGATAATCATATCCCTCACCGAAGACCCCCACACCGCCAAAGCCTACCTCCACAGAGGAATGAGGACAGTAGCTGACTGGATGAAGGACAGCGGAATGAAAGTGAACTCAGACAAGACAAGGTCCTCATCCTCGGACCCGCCCCATCATCCTGGGATGACTCCTGGTGGCCAACATCACTAGGCACAGCCCCGGAACCCACGGACCACGCACGCAACCTGGGGGTCATCCTCGACTCCACCCTCTCCATGACCAGGCAAGTCAACGCCGTCTTTGCGTCCTGCTTCAATACCCTCCGAATGCCCTGCATAAATTCAAATGGATCCCTATCGACACGAGAAAAACCGTCACACAGGCCCTCGTCACCAGCCAACTCGACTACGGGAACACCCTCTACTCAGGAACAAAAAACAAGCTCCTGAGACGACTGCAACGAATCCAGAATGCCTCGGCTTGACTGATCCTCGACGTTCCCCACCGCAGCCACATCACACCCCACCTGAGAGGCCTGCACTGGCTCCCCGTCAACAGGAGAATCACCTTCAAGATCCTCATCCACGCACACAAAGCACTTCACAACACCGGACCTACCTACCTCAACAACTGACTCAGCTTCCACACCCTCACCCGAAGCCTCCGCTCAGCCAACCTCGACCTCGCCACAGTCCCTCGTATCCGGAAAACCACAGCCGGTGGAAGATCCTTCTCCTACCTCACCTCCAAGACCTGGAACACTCTCCCAACCAACCTACGACAGACTCAGGACCTGCTGGCCTTCAGAAGACTCTTCAAGACCTGGTTCTTCAATCAGTAGCGCCCCCCTAGCGCCTTGAGACGCTCACGGGTATATAGCGTGCTTCAGAAATGTAATGATTGATTGATTGATTGACAGTGCAGTATAGTGCATTCCTGCAATTTCCCTGTCATGCAGCACAGTGCATGGCATTCCCGCCCTTTCACTGTCACACAGCTCGCTACAGTGCATTTCTGTCCTTTCCCTGTCACGCAGCATAGTACGGTGCATTCCTGCCTTTCCCTGTAACGCAGCGCAGTACGGTGCCTTCCTGCCCTTTTCCCATCATGCAGCGCAGAACGGTGCATTCCTGCCCTTTCCCTGTCATGCAGCGCAGTACGGTGCATTCCTGCCCTATCCCTGTCACGCTGCGCAGTAAGGTGCATTTCTGCTCTTTCCCTGTCACACAGCGCAGTATGATGCATTCCTGCTCTTTCCATGCCATGCAGGGTAGTAAGGTGCATTCCCACCCTTTCCCTGTCACGCGGAGCAGTACTGTGCATTCCCGCCCTTTCCCTGTCACGCAGCGCACTGCAGTGCATTTCTGCCCTTCCCTGTCACACAGCACACTACAGCGCATTCCGGCCCTTTCCCGGTCACGCACCACAGTATAGTGCCTTCCTGTCCTTTCCCTGTTACCCAGCGTAGTACGGTGCATTTACTCCCTTTCCCTGTCATGCGGTACAAAAGGGGGTGGTAATGGACGGAGCATCTGAACCAATCAAACACTCACACCCAGTCAAAAGATCTGGGTTTAATCCATCAACCGTTCTTTAGCCCACTCTGCCACCCCAGTTCAGACATGGCTATATGCAAATCAGTCTGACCCTGTGCCTCATGGGAACAGTCCAATCCGAACTGCCAAGCCATGCCTTCCCTGGACCGGAAACAAGCTTCTGAGGACCGGTATCTGGCATTCCAGCCATCTTCGGCCCGGCTTGCTTGAATCCAGTGGCAAAGTGAGCAAGGGACTCACGTCTGAGCATACCCTGTATGAAGGTGGATATCTGACAATGGTTACCCCCAAACTTTTTGCCTGGTGTTTAGCTGGTTTTTGACATAGTTGGCCTGGGATCCTGCTATTCAGGGCCCCAGGCTAATTGCTCTCTCCTTAAAATGGACTCCATGTACCTTAGGTGCATACACAATTGGAACTGGTTCACCTTATTGGCCCCTGTAACAGTGTACCCTAGGTACCCAGGGCATAGGTGCATCCAAGGCCTACCAGGGACTGCAGACTGTATTGTGCCACCCCTGGCCTGGCCTCCATATTTGACACAACTGGCTGATCACTCAGCTGGGGTAAGTTGGTGTAATCACCTCTTACTTAGATATATTATCCCTATATCTAACCTTAAACTGGACACATATGTTCCTATCAGCCACTCCTATGGAAGGCCTCTTCAATCCTGGAGGCAGAGTGCTTGGAAATATGTGAGATGGGGCTCTAGCATGAGCTGAGCCTGTCTGCAGCTGTCGGGAACCACTCCCTAAGCTGTTCCGGGATATTGCCATACCATATACTCTTAAGTGCATTATAATCCTCGAGCTTATTTGCTATATTTGGTTTGGCTTTATCAAAACATGTCGAGTAAGGTGTCATACGAATTGGAATATTATCCCCTCGACAGTTCTGTTGACGGGGATAGCATTCCACCCTTCTAGAGGGACACGACATGTGTGTAGCCTTAACCCCGGTTAAAGTTAACCAGAGCCTCAGCATCACAAAATGCATGCTGCCACCACAGACACAAGTCTGACCTCCTGATGCTGGGAGTCCTTCCAGCGAGGGAGGCTTGGACAAAGGGTTTCCTGCCTTGGGAGGTGCGAGCACCACCCCAGACAGGGTTTTGTGTATTGGGTAGGACAGGGCTGAATAGATTGAGACATGCCCGGGGCACACAAGGTGTCCCCGTGCATAAGCCAGTCCAAACCGGTCCTGGGACTTTCCAGACCCAGGCCTGGCGAGGAGCTGGACAAAGGAAAGGGGGTGTAACCGCCCCCCTTCCTGGTCCCACCCAGAGGAGGGACCTAGTAGGTGATCCACCCCTCAGATTGGGAATAAGAGTGGGAGCAGTGCCATAGCACCTCGGATCATCCTGAATCAACTTTAAACAAAGAAGAAGACTGGACTTCGACATTCTGCTGCACAGAAGACTGAAGAGAATCTCCCTTGTGGCCTAGGAGTGGCCACCCTGCGAAAGCAGGTACCAACCAGCGAATCAACGTCTGCTTTGCTGCCGCCTCCCGCCGGAGCCCGAACCCAGAGCCTGACAAGACCCAGACTCCCAGACTTCACACAGCCAGATCCACAGTCCCTGCAAAGAAGGGACCAGTGGAGGCACCGAGAGACGTGGGACCGGACTTCTTGGAAGACACCCGAAGAGCTGACTGCGCAGCATCAGAGGCATCCTCGACGTTGTGCTTTGGAGACTGAGAACCCCCACAACAGAGCAGCCCTTGCACTGAAGATCAGCCCCCCAGCATTTCCACGATCTGCGTGGCGCCCTTTTGCATTGTGCCACTCAATCCACCATCCCGGCCACTAGCCATGTGGTCAGCGGCCATCTTGGCGACAAAACCGAAGAACTACACTGTGGGTCTGGTTGCTCGAGACTTGCCCTAGCTCCTGTAAAAAGGAGTACCCGCTCTGACCTTGCTGGTCCGAGTGATAAGCCTTTTTTGACTCCTGCGTGGCTTGCATTAGCCAAGGCCTGTTTGCTCCGATCAAGTTGCCGACACCGCCAACAGCGATAAGCCTGTGCGGGACAGCTCGTGACCGACTTCAGGACGTCCTCAACCCCCGGTGTCCACGTGGCTGCAGAGAGAAGCTACACCTCAACGCCTGTTTGCACCCGACATCGCCTGGTTCCAATCTGGTTCCATGGTAGTCACTGGCTAGTGACTTTGAACATTGTCCCCTCTGCTTTCAGGTCTTCACATCTTCAGATCCACCCTTGGATCCACCGGAACTCTTCACATCGAGCCGCCTGCAGCATCTTCAGCTCCAAGCACCATCGACCAGCGTGACGAAACCCGACACTACTTCAACCCTATGCACCCGCTTCCTGTGGGTGAGGTAACTCAGCTCCGCCGGTGTTCCTACACTGGTACACATCTCTAGGGCCTGTGTCTCAAGTTTCAGCTTTCTAGGTCACTCGGAAGGTTCCGAACTAACTAACTTTGTACTTTTTACGCACCATAGACTTTGCATTGGTGAGTGCGTGCACTTTAAACACTGCACCCGAGTCCCGCGGGCCTTTCCCGACTTAGTCACTGCTAGTCCCAAACTGCTCCAGCGATTCCCAAGGCCTGTTTCCTTTTAGATTGGTATCTCTTATACCACTTTCTTAGTATATGGTTTAGGTGGCCCCTAGGGCTCATCCATATTGTGCAACTTTTGTGTATTTTAAACTGTCTTGTGTTTAACCCTTGTGCTTCTGTGCTCATAAATAGTCCAGGGGATACTTTTAGTTAATAAATCTATATATATTTTCAATATATATCTGTTTGGTGTCCTTTCATTTGGTATTCAAGGGGGTTGTGTATGGTATTACAGCTGGCTTCACATGCCTTTCAGAGTTTAGCCTAAGACTGCTTTGTCCACGTTACCACTAGGATAACTGGTCTATAAGGTTGACTTACAGCCAATCATCATAAGGGTTGCTTGGCATGGTACAAAGTGATCACTAGAATTAGTGAGCATTATATACCAGGCCAACTTCTCACATTTATTATCTAATGTGTTGGGTATAATACAAAGGCTATTTTATATATAACCTTGTGTGGAGTTTCCTTTGTGGTGGGCCTTGGGTGTTATTGCTGGGTGCGTGCAAACGCTTTACTCATTGCCTCTGAGATAAGCTTGACTGCTCATGCCAAGCTTCCAAGGGGGTGAGCAGGGGTTATCTTGGCGGGTGACTTCCTTGCCCTGACTTAAAATGGTGGTTTCTGCCTGGCTTTGGCGCAAGCCTCAGCCAACCGGAAATCGCCATTTCTAACAGTTGTGACCTGGTGTTAGTTATTTTTGGCTTCTGCGCACTTTACCACTGTGTCCCAGTGTAAAGTGTGTGCGTGTGGTGAGGTTGGCCTGCCCTCATATAGGAATGCATGGGGAATGTATGTGTCTATGGTAGTTCCTGATGCGTGGGGAGTGCCGGCTTGACTTTCGTATGTGCGAACTTGTGAGATTAAATGCTGCGCGATGATGTGTGCGGCGTTATTGTGTCTAGTGTGGAAGTGCCACCTCTAGAAGTCCATCACCACCCACTTTTGTACCGCTATTGGCTGTCATAAGTGTGGCAGGGTATGCTCAGACGTGAGTCCCTTGCTCACTTTGGCACTGGATTCAAGCAAGCCGGGCTGAAGACGGCTGGAATCCCAGAAACCGGTCCTCGGAAGCTTGTTTCCGGTCCAGGAAAGACATGGCTTGGCAGTTCGGGCTGGACTGTTCCCATGAGCCACAGGGTCAGATTGATTTGCATATAGCCATGTCTGAACTGGGATGGCAGAGTGGGCTAAAGAACGGTTATGGATTAAACCCAGATCTTTTGAATGGGTGTGAGTGTTTGATTGATTCAGATGCTCCGTCCATCACCACCCCCTTTTGCACCACTTCTAGAAGTTGGCATGTCTGTGTGGAATTTCCTTTGTGGTGTGCCTTGGGTGTTGTTGCTGGGTGCGTGCGCGCAAACGCTTTACACATCGCCTCTGAGATAAGCTTGCTGCTCATGCTTTACCTGTCACGCAGTGCAGTACGTTGCATTCCTGCCCTTTCCCTGTCACGCACCACAGAACGGTGCATTCCTGCCCTTTCTCTGTCACGCACCACAGAACGGTGCATTCCTGCACTTTCTCTGTCACAGCAGCGCAGTACTGTGCACTTTCAAGCAGGCTTTAGATTCAGGTTTAAATGACTTAAAATGGTTCCAGTAATTTTAAAATGATGCCACAATCCTTAAAGCAAGATGTAGACTTTGGTTGCAATGTGCGCTTCGTAGGGCTCTTGTACGCTCCATATTTGTTCCACAAGTAATGCCTGTGAGAAGTTGGCCTGATATATGATGTTTCCAATTCTGGAACCACCTTGTATCAGTCCAAACAACCCTTATGGTGTCTGGTTGTAAGTCAACCTTATTAGACAAGCTATCCTAATGGTAGCATGGACTAAGCAGCCTTAAAGGCTTAACTCAAGAGGTCGTGTTAAGCGAGCTGTTTTACCAATCACAATCCTGTAATATCAAATGAAAGGACACCACACAAGTATATATTATAAAAATATATGTGTTTATTTCTAAAATAATCCCCAGTACTCTTTATGAGCAAAGGGGCACAAGCGTTAAATCAAAAGCACAGTATAACATATAAAGTTGCACAATTATGGATGAGGGCGGGTGGCCACTCAAACCATATATTAAGAAAGTGGTATAAGAGATACCAATCGAACAGTGGTTAGGCCTAGGGCCTGGGGAATCACTGGGAGCAGTCGGGACTAGCAATGCTGAAGTCAGGAAAAGCCTGCGGGATTCGGGTGCAGCACTTAAAGTGCGGCTTGCACCAATGCAATGTCAATGGTGCGTAAAAGTTACACAAAGAGAGTTTAAGGATACTTCCGCTGAACCTACAAGGACAAAACTTTAGACACAGACCCTAGAGGTGTGTACCAGTGAACACCGGCGTTGCTGTGTTACCTCACCCACAGGAAGCGGGTGCATAGGGTCGAAGTGGCGTCGGGTTTCGTCACGCAGGATCTGGGTGCTTGAAGCTGAAGATGCTGCAGGCGATGTGAAGGAGAAGTGTCCGGTGTGATCCAAGGATGGATCAGAGTCGTAAAGTACCTGGAAGCAGAGGGGACAGAGTCTGGGTCACTCAGCAGTGACCAGGGTAGAACCAGGACGGAACCAGGCAATGTCGGGTGCAATGAGGTGGTTGTCGAGGAGCTTCTCTCCGCTGTCACATGGGCTCTGGGTCATCTGCAATGTCCAGGAGCAGGTCGCAATCTGTCCCACGCAGGCTCTCACCGTTGGTGCTGCCGGCTTCAAGATTGGAGCAAACAACACTTGGCAAGAGCAATCAACGCAGATCTGGAAGATTGCTTCTCACTCAGACCAGGAGGGTCAGAGCGGGTGCTCCTTTTTAGAGGAGCGGGTGCAAGTCTGGAGCAACCAGAATCGCAAGTCGTATTTAGGTTTTTGCTGGCACAGGGGCCACAAGCCAGCTGGCAAGTGACCGGGCTAACGCATTGAGCCAAAGAAAGCAGAAGGGCCCCACGCGGCACTCGTCAAGTGTGGAGGGGTGAGCTTCGGTGCAAGAGTGGCACAGGGTTGGGGCTTCTCAAACCCCAGTGTACAGCTTCAAGGGTCACTCGTGGAATGCACAGTCAGTGTCTTTTCAAGATGGCGTGCCCCACGCTTCCAGTCGCCTCCACGGGTCTCAGCTCTGCAGGGACTGTGGATCGAGCTGTAAGAAGGCAGGCAAGCTTGATCTCGTTATCTCTGTCGCTCGAGTTCCGGCGGGAACTGCAACAAAGCAGACGTCGAGGTGCTGGATGGTGCCTGTTTGCACAGGGTGGTCACTCCTTGACCACAAGGGAGATTCTTCAGTCTTTTACGTTGAGTAGGATGTCGAAGGGTCCAAAGTTTCATTTCAAATGTTTCATCAGGATAATCTGAGTGCGTTGGCACTGCTCCCATTCTTATACCAATCTAGGGGGCTGGATGTCCTGCTAGGTCCCCTCCTATGGGTGTCAGGATCTTGGTTTCTTAAGTCCCCTTGAGTTCCTCAGGAGCAGCACCCAAAAGCCCACAAAAGCACTGGAACGCAAAGGCTTCCCTGCTTCCTTGATTATTACCTGCGATTAACCTTGTTCCAGAACCTATGAATAAAGGTTAGCTCGGACCTGATATAATGAGTCTCAGCAAAAGCATTACTTGGAACTAAATATCATCTTTCTATAGAAGCAAAACAAAGATTGACTTTCCACCATGAAATATTTATATTTAGATAAGCAAGTTGGCACCGATATTAAATAATGACATGAATTATACTTTAGATTCGGTGATTCATCAAAGGTTGTAACACAATCATAATTGTTATTCAGCACGCATTAAATGTTCTCAAAAAGCTAACCACTGTTTGTCTCACAGCATAGCACGCATGAAATGTTCTCAAGAAATGTCCTCTAAAGCTAACCACTGTTCGTTTCACAGCATAGTAAATACCAAGGCTTTCTGCCGAGAAATATTGTTCATAATGCGTTTAAACAGAACTAGAGGCAAAAGACAATCAGGCAAGTCCAAATCCAGTAGCAGGGGTCCTGTGATATCGTTCGGAAAAACAAATGTCCTTAAAGTTATTTAAGAAACGCCCCTCGCGTGTTGCCTAACGAGCGTCTTGCAAGAATCACCAGCCGGCAACCCTTGATTCCAACAGGAAGAACAGAAAAGGATAAATCCTACCTGCGTTTTCAGCAAGCGGATATTCGTGGTAGTTTACTACCATTTAACAGGAAAACGGAGTTTGGAACAGCGGCGAATCCCTCTGCATTCAGGAACAACGACCGGACTGGAAACAGGAGACCTCCGATCTCGGGAACCAGGAAGGAATAATCCGCACGGCGTTTAGGGCGTGGCAGCTTTTATAGTCCCAATCGAAGTACAGGAGCTGCAGAGGGAAAAAAGACCTCGGCAGCAAATCCACAATGAAACCTCCAGAAGCCCAAGGGCCAACAAGCACTGGCAAAGCGGAAACACGCCCAAGAGAGTTTACCGTTACAAAGTGAAGTGCAATAATAAGCATTGGCACAGCTTGGGCAAAACACAGTAACACAAAGTGCAATAAGCATTGGCAAACACAGCAATAATAAGCATTGGCACAGCTTGGGCAAAACACAGTAACACAAAGTGCAATAAGCATTGGCAAAACACAGGGTTCAAAGTCAAAACATAGTAACACAAATTGCAATAAGCATTAGCACAACACAGGTGAGTCAGTGATACGGTCCAAAACAAGAATAATGCAACAGATACCGCAGAGAGAGCAAGGATCCTGACAGTGCCCCCCAACAAAAATGGAGACACCCCCCCCCCGGGTGCCCTAAAAACGAGAGACCGGGTGTCTGGCATGAAACAATCGTACCAAACGGGGAGCATGAACGTCCGCCTCAGACACCCAAGAATCTTCCTCAGGGCCGTAGCCTTTCCAGGAAAGCAGGTACCATAGCCTCCCCCTCATCCGCTTACAGTCCTTTATACAACGCACCTCATACTCGTCCTGACCTTTCACAAGAAAAGCCGGAGGACGAGGCCTCCGCTTGGCAGTTGCTTTTTTCAACAGAGAAATGTGGAACACAGGGTAAATTCTCATGCCTTTAGGAAGGAGCAGTTTGTAAGTCACAGGATTCACACACTGAACAATTTTATATGGACCAATAAACTTTGGATGGAACTTGTAACGTTTCCTGAACTGAAAGTTCTTGGTAGAAAGCCAAACCATGTCACCTACATGAAGATCTGGACCTTTTTGTCGCTTTCTGTCCGCAAACTTTCTGTACGTGGCTTTAGCTTTTAACACATTAGTTCGCAAGGCTTTAGTAATGCGTTCCATTTCTCGGAAATGTGAATCCAAGGAAGGTATATTGTTTTTTTGATGAGCTAGTAGCAAAGGCGAGAAATGGGGATGTCGGCCATAGACAGCAAAAAAGGGCGACAGACCTGTAGAAGCATTCTGCAGATTATTGTATGCGAACTCAGCTTCCCATAACAGAGCCAACCAGGAACCTTGTTTTTTGAACAAAAAACATCTTAGATATTGTTTCAGGACCTGATTAACTCGTTCTGTTTGCCCATCCGACTCAGGATGGAAACTAGTGGAAGTGTTAATAGTAATGTGAAGAGCTTTACACCAGGCCTTCCAGAACTGCGAGATGAACTGTGAACCACGGTCTGAGGTTATGGACCTAGGAAGGCCGTGTAGACGAACCACATGTTCCAGCAGTAGTTGGACTAGTTGAGAGGAGGTTGGAAGTCCAGGGCAAGCAATAAAGTGGGCCATCTTAGATAAACGATCCACTACCACAAGAATGGCAGTCATACCCTTCTCCTCAGGTAAATCCGTTATGAAGTCCATCGCAATGTCCTCCCAGACCTGTGTTGGGGTGGCTTGAGCACAAATATCGCAAGCTTGTATGAAAGAGAGAACATCCTTATTCCAAGTTGGCCACCAGAAATTTCTTTGTAGTAGTTCTTTGGTTTTTGCGACTCCAGGATGACCTGCTAATTGACTAACATGACACCATTGTAAAACCTGTGCTTGTAACTTCTTAGTTGGAACATATAAGAGATTGGAAAAAAAAGGCAGATTTTGGTGAATTGTTCTTTTGGACCCTTCTCGAACCCTGGATAACAGTTTTGGTATTGGCATTGCTTGTCTTATTTGCTGGAAGAAAACATCGGACATTGTGGCACCTACTATTTGTTTTTCGGAGAGCATACTTGTAGGTTTGGGGTTTTGAAGAATATCGTCTGGCTTGTGATCATATCGTGACAAGGAATCTGCTTTGTTATTTTAGTTCCGGGTCTAAAAGTTATGATAAAGTCAAATTCCGCAAAGAACAATGTCCAACGGAGTTGCCTGGGAGTTAAGGCCTTTGCACATCTTAGGAATTGTAGGTTCCGATGGTCCGTGTATACAGTTACAGTATGTTTGGCCCCTAATAAGTAGTGGCGCCATTCTTTAAAGGCATAACGAATGGCCAGGAGTTCTTTCTCTGCAATAGTATAGTTGGTTTCCGCAGGTAAAAATTTTCTAGACAAGAAGGCTATGGGATGTAGTTCATTGGTTTTTTGATCTTTTTGTGATAGAATAGCCCCTACCGCAAAGTCAGAAGCATCGGCTTCCACGATAAAAGGCATGTCCGAGTCAGGATGTCGCAAAACAGGTGCTTGAGTAAAGGTTCTTTTAAGAGTTTGGAAAGAAGAGTTAGTGTCAGTGGTCCAAATGAATTTAACATTCTTCCTTAACAACTGAGTTAAAGGTGTGGCCAAGGTTGAAAAATCCTTGATAAAACGGCGGTAGAAGTTAGCAAAAGCCTAAAAAGCGTTGGATATCCTTCACCGAAGTTGGGGTTGGCCAATCAAGGATAGCT
Source organism: Lissotriton vulgaris (assembly GCF_964263255.1). Classification (NCBI taxonomy): domain Eukaryota; kingdom Metazoa; phylum Chordata; class Amphibia; order Caudata; family Salamandridae; genus Lissotriton; species Lissotriton vulgaris. The sequence continues at coordinate 8,742,860 of NC_141695.1, forward strand.
TGGATTTTTCTTGGAGCCATAGTGATCCCAGATGGAGAGAGAATAAATCCAAGGAATTCAACCTTTGTGGTATGGAACTCAAATTTAGGCAGTTTACAGAACAAACCATGGGTTCTTAAGGTGTTTAATATAACCTTAACGTGTCGTATGTGTTCCTCTGTTGAAGATGAAAAAATTAGAAGATCGTCAATGTAAGCTATGACGAACCTATCTAAGAAGTCCCGTAAGACGTCGTTGATAAAAAATTGAAAGGCAGCCGGAGCATTGCATAAGCCAAAAGGCATCACACAATACTCAAACAAGCCAAAGCGAGTTCGGAAGGCTGTCTTCCACTCATCACCTGGTCTAATACGGACCAAGTGGTAGGCGCCTCGCAAGTCGAGCTTCGTAAAAATTGTGGCTGAGCGCACTTGATCAAGAAGTACCGGGATCAAAGGTAAAGGATACCGGTTCTTGATAGTGATGTTATTTAGTGCTCTGTAATCGATACAGGAGCGCAATTCTCCATTGCTTTTAAGCACAAAAAAGAGCGGAGAGGCTGCCGGAGACTTGGAGGGCCGGATGAAACCATTTTTCAAAAATGTGTCTAGGTATTCCTGAAGGTGAGTGTTCTCCAGTTCGGTCAAGGCGTAGATTCTACTACAGGGTATCTTGGCTCCTGGTACTAGATCAATGGCACAATCATAGTCCCTGTGTGGTGGTAGAGTTTCGGCCTTTTGTTCACAGAAAACATCTGTGTACTCTTCATAAATTGGTGGTAGGTCTATGTCTTGTTCGGCAGCTGTGAAAATATAAAGGGCAGATGCAGTATGCAGAAAGGAACTTGGGGAGTACTGTAAGTCCTTTTCCGGAACGCCACAACATTCTTGTTTACACCAAGAGGAAGTGAAGTCGACTGTACGTTCTGCCCAGTTGATACTGGGATTATGCATAGTTAGCCAGGGGATGCCCAAGATAACTCCGAATTGGGGTGCATCGATTACATCAAATGATATGGTCTCTTGGTGCTTTCTGGAACCTACATCACAAACCATAGTGATGGGGGAGGTACAGTGAGTGATCATTCCTGAAGTTAGTTGGGTTCCGTCGACTGCGTACACTATTTCGGGTTTTTCTTTTACAATAATGGGTATGTTTGTTTTTGCAATGAACTTGGAATCAATGAAATTTCCGGTGGCACCTGAGTCAATCATTACTGCTACCAAAATTTGTTTCCGATTGGGTAAACTAAAAAAAAACATTCAAAGTGAGATGAGGCACTGTTAACTGTAAGGTGTTAGCGATGGTTTGTTCAGGAGGAGATAGCCGACTCAAAAAAGTCTCCTGATCCAAATTCGAGTTCTCTAGTTTTCCGACTTAGTTTCCTTTTTGTCTCGAGGCCAAGAGTTCTTCGGTTTGAGCGAACATTCTCTAACGAAATGCCCCTTTTTTCCACAGTAGAGGCAAATACCATTTTTTCGCCGAGTTTCTTTTTCCTCTGAAGTTAAGGGTTTTCTCAAACTTCCTATTTCCATGGGTTCGGTAGTTTCCTGGGTATTTGGAAGTGATCTGTCCTTTGCTCTAGAAAAGATTCGGACATCGGTTCTCTTTCTATCTCCTTTGCGGTCAGCTACTCGATGGTCCAGACGAAGACTAAGTGCTATAAGATCTGCACAAGTTCGAGGTTGAGGATCGATTGGTGCAATAAGGTCTTTCAACTCATCTTTTAGCCCCTGATAATAAAGCGCTGCCCTCTTAGCTTCTGGCCAATCAGTCTCAGCTATAAGACGGTTGAATTGAGTAAGATAGTGTACTAGCTCCTTGTTTCCCTGTCTTAGTTCTAGCAGTTCTCTATCGGCTGACCCAGTTATAGTACGTCTATCAAATATTCTTTCAAACTCACGTTTAAACTGCACCCAGTTGTACAATAGAGGATCATCAGATTGCACCAAAGGAACCGCCCACATAGCTGCGTCACCACTCAAAAAGGAAATCAAAAAGGCAATTCGCGACTGAGCATTAGGAAATGAAGCTGGCTTTACCATAAAATGCAACTGAACCTGCGTTAAAAAGGTCTGAAATTTGTTTGGTTCCCCAGCAAACCTCTCAGGCTGGGCCAACGGAACAGTAGCAGGAACAGTAACAGACACTGAAGGTGGTGAACCAGATACATTTGCTTGATGTTGACCCAAAGAAGGTGCTGAGTCCAAACGTGACTGCAAGTGAATTACCTTATTGGCTAAAGCTGCTGTTTCAGTTCTACTAGCTGTTAATTCCGTCTGTAAATTCCCTATCATAGCACACAGATCATTCATGGTGGCATTCATTTGGATATTGCTCGGGAGAAACAAATCCGTGGGCGGATTATTCTGTCAGAATCTTGGTTTCTTAAGTCCCCTTGAGTTCCTCAGGAGCAGCACCCAAAAGCCCACAAAAGCACTGGAACGCAAAGGCTTCCCTGCTTCCTTGATTATTACCTGCAATTAACCTTGTTCCAGAACCTATGAATAAAGGTTAGCTCGGACCTGATATAATGAGTCTCAGCAAAAGCATTACTTGGAACTAAATATCATCTTTCTATAGAAGCAAAACAAAGATTGACTTTCCACCATGAAATATTTATATTTAGATAAGCAAGTTGGCACAGATATTAAATAATGACATGAATTATACTTTAGATTCGGTGATTCATCAAAGGTTGTAACACAATCATAATTGTTATTCAGCACACATTAAATGTTCTCAAAAAGCTAACCACTGTTTGTCTCACAGCATAGCACGCATGAAATGTTCTCAAGAAATGTCCTCTAAAGCTAACCACTGTTCGTTTCACAGCATAGTAAATACCAAGGCTTTCTGCCGAGAAATATTGTTCATAATGCGTTTAAACAGAACTAGAGGCAAAAGACAATCAGGCAAGTCCAAATCCAGTAGCAGGGGTCCTGTGATATCGTTCGGAAAAACAAATGTCCTTAAAGTTATTTAAGAAACGCCTCTCGCGTGTTGCCTAACGAGCGTCTTGCAAGAATCACCAGCCGGCAACCCTTGATTCCAACAGGAAGAACAGAAAAGGATAAATCCTACCTGCGTTTTCAGCAAGCGGATATTCGTGGTAGTTTACTACCATTTAACAGGAAAACGGAGTTTGGAACAGCGGCGAAGCCCTCTGCATTCAGGAACAACGACCGGACTGGAAACAGGAGACCTCCGATCTCAGGAACCAGGAAGGAATAATCCGCACGGCGTTTTGGGCGTGGCAGCTTTTATAGTCCCAATCGAAGTACAGGAGCTGCAGAGGGAAAAAAGACCTCGGCAGCAAATCCACAATGAAACCTCCAGAAGCCCAAGGGCCAACAAGCACTGGCAAAGCGGAAACACGCCCAAGAGAGTTTACCGTTACAAAGTGAAGTGCAATAATAAGCATTGGCACAGCTTGGGCAAAACACAGTAACACAAAGTGCAATAAGCATTGGCAAACACAGCAATAATAAGCATTGGCACAGCTTGGGCAAAACACAGTAACACAAAGTGCAATAAGCATTGGCAAACACAGCAATAATAAGCATTGGCACAGCTTGGGCAAAACACAGTAACACAAAGTGCAATAAGCATTGGCAAAACACAGGGTTCAAAGTCAAAACATAGTAACACAAATTGCAATAAGCATTAGCACAACACAGGTGAGTCAGTGATACGGTCCAAAACAAGAATAATGCAACAGATACCGCAGAGAGAGCAAGGATCCTGACAATGGGTGGGACCCAGGAAGGGGGTGGATACACCCCTTTCCTTTGATCCAGGCCGCACTGGGACAGGGGCTGGTGTGCCCCAGAACCGGTTTGGCCGGATTATGCAAGGGGAAGCCTTGTGCTCCCCAGGCACTGTCTGGTTTCTTTCAAACCTCCCTGCTACAATCCACTATCTCCTGTCTGGAGTGGTGTGACACCTCCCTGCGACCTTTGTCCAGGCCTCCTCTGCTGAGTTTCGGTCAGCAGCAGGAGGTCAGACATGTGTATGTGGCAGAAGCATCCATTTTGTGGATATGAGGCTCTTTTAAAAATCAACCGCGTTTTAGCAAAGTAACATGTCGTCCCCTCTAGAGGGGTGGAATGCTACCCCCGTCGCCAGGACTGGCGAGGGGGTAGTATTCCAATTCATATGACACCTTACACGACATGTTTTGATAAAGCAAAACCAAAGTTAACATAGAACCGCGAGGATTATAATGCACTTAATAGTATATGGTTTGGCATTATCCCGGAACAGCTAAGGGAATTGGTCCCGACAGCTGCAGACAAGCTCAGCTCATGCTAGAGCACCATCTCACATTAAACCACGCACTCTGCCTCCAGGATTGTTAAGGCCTGCCATAGGAGTGGCTTATAGGTTTATATGTGTCCAGTTAGGTTTAGATATAGGCATACTATATCTAAGCAAGCGGTGATTACACCACCTTGCCCCAGCTGAGTGATCAGCCAGTTGTGTCAATTTTGGATAGCCAGTCAGGGGTGGCAAAAGATATGCTGCAGCCCCTGGTAGGCCTTGGATGCACCTATGCCCTGGGCACCTATAGTGCTCTGTACAGGGGCTGATAAGGTGACCCAAGCCAATCTAGTTATGCACCTAGGGTACATGGAATCCATTTTACAGAGAGAGCAGATTGCCTGGGGCCCTGATTAGCAGGGATCCAGGCCAACTAAGTCGAAAACCAGCTAAACACAAGGCAAAAAATCTGGGGTAACCATAGTCAGGTAGCCACCTTCCTACAATGCCCAGCTGAGTCTCACGCGCCTCGCGTTGCGACACATACGGCGCGGCTGGCGTGCACAAGGGGGTACGAGCCGTAGCACTCCCGTGCGACCCGTACCTCGATGACTGAAAGCGGCTTTCCAAGGAACACGCGCCTCGCAGACACACGTAGTCCGGGGTGCAGCGTACGCTATAGACGTACCAGGGGTTGTTTAAAAACGAGGCGGTGCGGGTCGTGGGATGAAGCAAGAACTGCACAGTATACAGTTCGGTGCAGACGGGAGAGGAGATCCGACGTCCCACGCAGGGGTGCCTTCCTCCTTCGATGCGAGCTAGGGCTCGATGACTCAGGAGGCTCTTTACCGGGAGGGCAGCATTGCATTGTGGGGAAGGTTCTTGACCTCGGCGTATGCTCCGATCTTAATGGGGGAAAGCGGCGGACGGTGAAGCAGCGTGCGGCGGGATCCCAAGTATGGGAAGGCCAACCACCGCACTACGCGCCGCAGCTGCTCTGACGCAGCAGCGGGGCGCGATAAGCAAGACGCCACACGGAGAATGAACACAGGCAGGCATTAGTCTTTTCGATGCGAGCTACAGCTCGGAGGCCACAGGGTCGCGGTGCTCGGACCGGACGGGTCCTTTGCTTTGTGTTGCGAGCTATGGCTCTAGGGGGGGCACAGTCATGGTGCTCCGTTCAGGCGGGGCTTACCTTTACTTTGCGAGCTGCGGCTCGGCGGGCAGAAATCACGGTGCTTGGCAGGACAGAGGATTACACAGGCTCTTCAGAGTGTTCGATGGCGGGGCACAGCACACTCAACTTTCCGTGGGACAGGCAACACCAGCAGCAGTTTCTCCTTCAAGGGGGTAGCACCCAATGTTCCTGGGGCGCAGTTCAGGGGTCAGGCTCACACGCAAGCCCTTGTAGATAGTTCACAAAAATGCACAAGTTGAAATAAAGTCTTTCTCAGTCTTTGTCTTCTCTACTTCTTGCAGCAAGGCACTCACCACAGGCCAGTCTCTCAGGCTAGAGACAATAGTCCTCCATGCAGCTTTCCCAGGTTATTCTCTTCGGGCAGAGTTTCTTCTTGGCTTAAACAGGATCTGATTTCTTAGGAGCAGAGCTCCTACATTTATACTAAAAAACCTTTGTTCTTGCCTGCCAGGGGGCCTGAGCCTCGTTCAGCCCAGTTTTGGAGCACTTTGTTTTGGTGACTCTGGCTTCTTCTTTCAGGGAACAGGGCAGAGACATCAGACGCTCCGCAGGAAGTGGAGCCAGCATTGTGGTGGCATAGCACAGCCCTAATCAGAGTCAAGGGGCACTCCCCCACCCATCCTGGTGTAATCTCTCTATTCACCACCTGGCAGCCCAGACTGTCTCCTGGAATCCCCCAGCCCTGTCACTCACAGAAACCAGACAGCAGATTCACATCTTAGCATAGGCGGGCTGAAATGGTCAGGCAAGCAAATGCTAACTTTCTAAAAGTAGCATTTGCAAACACAGGATATTAAAATAAACTTTACTAAAAGAAGTATTTTATTATTCTGAGTTCAGGCACAATAAACTTGACTTTCTACCATGTTCCCTGAGCCTGCTGGGATTATAGTGTGTAATAATTCCAGCAGCCCATTCTGGCCTATCAGAACAGGTAGCCTTACAATAGTAAAAAACGAAAATGGCTGTAATTCACTATTAGGATATGCCACACACATCAGGGCTTGTCCTACCTTATGCATACAATGCACCCTGCCCTTGGACCTACCATAGGGGTGACTAATATGAGGTTAAGGGAAGGTTTAGGGACTGGCAAGTGGGTGCACTTGCCCAGTCAGCATGACAGTACCAGACTGCACGCAGGTTCTGCAATGGTAGACCTTAGACACATTTTAAAGGGCTGCTTCTGTGGGTGGCACAACCAGTGCTGCAAGCCCACCAGCAGCATTTGTATTTACAAGCCCTGGCACTCCTGGTGCATTTTACTGGGGTCTGACAGTAAACCAAATAAGCCAAACATGGAAACCAATCACATATAACAATTTACAGTAGGGAGAGCATATGCACTTTAGCACTGGTCAGCAGTGGTAAACTGCCCAGAGTCATTAAACCAACAAAAACAGGTCAGAGAGAATATTGTAGGAAGGCAAAAAGTTCAGGGATGACCCTGCAGGGAGGGTCAAGTCCAACACCGCCCTTTCCCTGTCACACAGCGCAGTACTGTGCATTCTCACCCTTTCCCTGTCACGCAGCGTAGTACGTTGCATTCCTGCCCTTTCCCTGCCATGCAGAACAGTACGGTGCCTTCCTGCTCTTTCCCCGTCACACAGCACAGTACGGTGCATTCCTGCCTGTTGGACTTGGACACTTTTCCCCAAAATGTTTCTCTTTTTACCCCCCTGTTTAGGATGACTCCCCCATGGTAAATAAAGTTGTATAGGCCATGTGTGGTGTGAGACACCATGTTAATGTGATAATGTGATGCAATGGTGTGCAGTTATTAACCCCCCATTTTAGAAATGTACCCTGGTGGAATGCTGTATTCAAGATGGATGCCATGGCTGTGCCACCTGACTGCAGTAGGTTAGCGTTCTAGATGTTCCGTACCCAGTAATCCCAGCATTTGGAGGGAAAACCTGGCACCCAGGGTGCTCTACTCCTCCCCTGAGCCAGTTTAAACCAGTTCCCAAGAGAATTCCAGAAGCTGCTGGCACTGTCTGGTAGGTGGGGTGAGGGGGTTATAAATAAGGGGGATGTGCCACCATGTGCAGAGACATGGCTGGGACAGGAACGTGAGGGGACCTGCTGCCAGGGGATACCACCACTTGGGCCTGTGTGCTGGAACCTGCACCCATCTATCACCCCTCTACTGTCCCCAGGGCTAGTGGAAGCCCCACTTTAGGAGCTGAGGCTGCTGTTCAGGAGGAGGGCCATGCTGCAGTGGAGGATGGTGTCAGCCTACCGCCCTGTTTTGATGTAGCCCCCACTGGCTGTTGACATGGCCCAGTAGTGCCTGCTGCGGTGTCCCCCGGCCCCCTGAAGAAGGAGGGTCCTCCTAGGTCCCTGAAGCTACCAGGACTCTGCGCCACGCCAGCGCTGTACCTAAAAGCGCCTGAAAGGGAAGGAGCACCTTGGACTGGACCCCACCACCCAGGAGGTGAGAAGAGTTACCCTGGGGCTTGCTGCTGGGACCGTCCACCCCCACTTGCGCTGTGTGCCTGCTAAGCGCTACACTGTATAATCCTACAGTGCTGTTTTGAGGGAACTGTGCCCCCTTTGCTGTCCTGCAACTGTCGTGTGGCCTGTCCTGGCAGAAACTGTTTGTAAAGTGGCCCCCTGCTGAGTGCTGGGCCGCGCTGTGCCAGAACTGTTGTGTTGTGCCCCCATCGGGCTTCACTCCCAAGCTGTCCTGACCCGTGCCCCTGTGCTGGGCGTCGAGGCGCTAGAATCGCCAAGTGCCAACCTGACTGCCATCGTGCTGTGCCCCGTGAAGCGCTGCCTGGGTGACTCATCGCCTCAGCCCCAGTCCTCTGGGAGCCCAGAAGCGCCTCGTCTCCGGGAGTGCTGTCGCTTTCACTGCTGCGACCCGGAGATTGCCGGCGCTGCCTCGCGCCACCCGGAAGCATCCTAAGGGCCTGCGTCATGCCACGGCCTGTCGCTGGGCTGTTGGGGCCCCCACTGCTGCTCGCCTTGTCCCGGCGGCTTTCGGAGCTGAGAGAGGGCCGCTGTTGGAAATGGGATTTCCGGTTGGCTGAGGTTTGCGCCAAAGACAGGCAGAAACCACCACTCTTGTCAAGGCAAGGGAGATACACGTGAAAGATAACCCCTGCTGGCCCTCTAGGTAACGTGATGCGAGCAGTAAGGCTTATCCCGGAGGCAATGTCGGTTAAGTGTTTGCGCATGAACCCAGCAACAACATCCAAGGCCCACCACAAACGAAACTCCACACAAGGTTATATATAAAAATAGCCTTTGTATTATAGCAAACACATTAGATAATAACCACACACTTTACAATGTGCCATAGGCACGGACAGAATTTACAGGTGATTATGCACATGGGACAGGGCCACGTGGGCCACTGTCAGGAATAAGCACTTTTAGAACTAGCACTTGGTAGAATTAGCACTTTGTAGAAATAACACTTAGAACATAGCACATACAATAACTGTAGCAACAAAGAGCAAATGTAGCACACAACCCGTAACCACTGGTAAAAGGTAAGTACCACCTACGCAACCCTAACCACCGTAGGAAAATATCACGCAGGGAACCATGAGCTCACTAGAATAACTATACTAGGTAAAACAACCTCCTAAGCATCAAAACACATTCAGAGGTATAGGCAAGCAGCTTGGCACATGATGCATGAACACACATTCAGAGGTATAGGCAAGCAGCTTGGCACATCATGCATGAAAACACATTAGGCACGTAATCACAATTGCACCAAAATATCACATAGGGCATAAACACATAAACTATCCCAGGCCAATTGGCCTCTCCGGGGCTGAAACGCCCTTTGTTCAAAATGTCAGGGCAGGCTGCGCAGGCAGCCAAAGCAGAGTGTGCAAGAGAGGCAAGCCTAAACGAAGCAGCTGCCCACTAAGTGCTGGGTAGCTGGGGATCTCGTCTGGGCTTTTCAATGGGATGTATGTACAGGACAGGGCCACATGGACCACTGCCTGGAATAAGCACTTTTAGAACTTGAATACTTGTTAGAAATAGCACTTTGTAGGAATAACAATTCTTGTAGGAATAGCGCTTAGCACATAGGAAAATAATAACTGTAGCACCAAATAGAAAATAAAGCACACAACCAGTAATAACTGGTAAAAGGTAAGTACCACCTATGCAACCCTAACCACCTTAGGAAAATATCACGCAGGGAACCAGGACCTCACTAGCAACACCTGTACTAGGAAGAACAACCACCTAAGCATCACAATACATTTAGGGGTATAGGTATGAAAACATTACACATGATGCATCACAACACATTCAGAGGTGCAGGAAGGACACATGATGGATAAAAACACATTCAGAGCTGCAGGAAAACACAATTGCGCAGAAATCACATAGTCCACAACCTGTGACTGTCCCCAGGCCAACTGGCCTCTCTGGGGCTAGGACGCTCTGTGTCCGCAATGTCAGGGATGCCTAAACGGAGCAGCTGCCCACTAAGTGCTGGACAGTTGTGGAGTCAATGGGACCAACACGGTGGAGCCTCAGGGCTCTGGACCCAAACTGCCCCCTTGGAGCCTCATGGGCTCAAGAAACAAAGGCTACACAGGGGGGAGCGGCCCACTGCCAACCGGGGCCGCTCTACCCTCCAGAGTAGTGCCGCAAATGCAGGAGCCACGCAGACTCTGGCCACCGAACACTCGTGGCCCCATGAGCCTCGCTGGGATCAAGAACAAAATGTGGGGCAAGGTGGGAGCGGCAGGCTGCCTTCCGGGGCCGCTCTACCACTAAGGAAAATGCCCCCTTGGAGCCTCTCGGGGCTCGTCAACAAAAACATGCCACCTTGAGCCTCTTGTGGGCTCTACACACTGTGGCCTCGCTAGGGGAGCGGCCTGCTGCCTGCCGGGGCCACTCTACCCTCCCAGCGCCCCACAAGCAAGTCTGCACCACTGGAGGGGGGGCGGGCACCGGCAATGTGCCCCGACGGCCCCCCTCTCCTTTCAATCTGCACACTCACCGGGACGGCAGCTGTGGCAGGAGAGCTCCTGCTCCTCGGGGTTCTCCCACTTCACGTCCTCTCTCGCTCTCCGGGTCTCTCCCTCGCTCCTAGGAGACCGGGGGGGGGGACGACGCTGGCTTTTTCGTTCGGATGCAGGAGCACGGGGTAGGCTCCCGTCTGCTTCCTGCTTAGGGGGCCAATTGCAGCGCGAGTTGCCCGGCGAGCCTCCCGCGGCCTCCAACAATGGCAGCTCAGCTCGTCAGGTGACGTCAGCGGCTGTTCCCTCGGCTTGCTTTCACCGGGGGATCTCGTACCGAAGGAGGGGTAGGCACCCTCCAGAGGCCCTTGATTGCGGGGTAGGCACCCGCTATGGAATTCTCAAAAGCGGACCCACCAGAAACTGCAATATGTGGCGTGGGCAGCCGCCAAAGTGGTAATAAAGCGCTCCGAGCACTAGGGGCAAATCCAGCTCTCCCAGGCACTGTAGGGCTTCAGAAAGTTAAAAGTAAAGCGCTCTCATGCGCTAATGCCCCCCAAAGTCCAGCAACAAGTCCTTTCAGAGGTGGGGGGGACAAGGCTGGGCCCAGGATCCAGCTCACAGGGCCCTCCAGGCAGGGAGGCAGTCCCCAGTGGTGGTCCTCCTGGCGCCCAGCAGCAGCAGCCCCCCTCAAGAAAAGGATCCAGGAAGAGAACAACATTTCTGGGGAAACAGCCCCTTTTTATACAGGCAAATCCTTTGTGTGCAGGGTGGGGGGAAAACCAGTCGCAGCTGGTTTTGGAGCACTGTGATGTACTCAGCCACCCTTCCTATTCACTAGTCAGGCTACGGTCATCAGTCGCACCACAGGGGGCAGAGCCAGCATTGTGTGGGGAAAGTCCAGCCCTATTCAGGTCCCAGGTGCACTCCTCCCCAGCAATCACACATGCAGATCTCCCAATCACCACTGGGGAAGACCCATCCTGACTTCTGGAGCCTAGCACACCAGCCAGCTCCAGCCAATCACAAGCCAGCCAGTTATTTCACCTAAATTACCCAAACAGGCCAACTTCTAGAAGTGGCACTTCTACACTAGACACATTCACACCGCATACATCATCGCGAAGCATTTAATCACACGAGTCCGCACATGCCAAACTCAAGTCTGCACACCCCATGCATCAAGAACTACCAGGGACACATACATTCCCCATGCATTCCTATGGGAGGGAAGGCCAACCTCAGTACACTCACGCACTCTACCCTGGGACACAGTGGTAAAGTGCGCAGAAGCCGAAAATAACTAGCACCATGTCACAATTAAAAGCGAAAAGTTCAGGGGTGAACCTGCCAGAAGGGCCAAGTCCAACTGCCACCGCATCACATAATAGGCCGCACTAGGCCCCGGGAGGCAGGAACACTCACCTCACGCCAGGGGGGTGCCCGGCCGCGTCATTGGCCGCGCCCCGCCCACTTCCGCACAGCCATTGGCTCAGGCTGATGCGCCCACCTGGCCTGCCTCGCGATTGTCCGCTGTGGCCGGGCACCTTCGCGCCAATCTCCTGATCGGTTCCCGGGCCGCAGACGTCACCGAAGGCCCGGGAGCAGGAAACAACGCTGTCGGAGGGCTCTGAAGGGAACAAGAGCCCTCCCCACCAAAGAAATCCTGGCAAGGGCTCCTGTTGGAGCCGAAGAACAAGGTAACCCCCCCAGGGGAGCGGGCGGGAGGCCAGGAGGAAGAGCGGGCCCCCGAGGAATGAAGAGGGATCTCCGCGGCAGCGGCGGCCCCTCTCTGAGGCCTGCATCAGGGTAGAGTTAACCCCGCATGGGGGAACTGTTTGTTCTAACCTTCCCCTAGGCAGGAACTGAAGGGTTACTGATGATGTGGTACTGTTTTACTGGCCTCGCTTAGGCCCGGTCAAAGGTTATGCCACAGAGTTTATGGTGGTACCTGGTATTGAGACCAGTTTAATGAAATGTTGATACAGTCCTTATGCACAAGGTTTACATTTGATTAATGAAAAGTTTATTCCAGCTAATCACATGTTTATTCCTGCTTAATAAGTTTAATGAGATGGTGCCTGGTGTGTCATCTGTGCGTACTGCGTGGATGCTTCACACATGTCCTCAGGATTTTGGCATGCCCACTCTGCTACATGCTACCCCCCTTAGAATTGGTCACCACCTTTTCTAACACTGCCCTTTCCCTGTCATGTAGCGCAGTACGGTGCATTCCCGCCCTTTCCCTTTCATGCATCGCAGTACGGTGCATTCCTGCCCTTTACCTGTCACGCAGCGCAGTACAGTTCATTGCAGCCCTGTCCCATCACGCAGCGCAGTACGGTGCATTCCTGCCTTTTCCCTGTCACGAAGCGCAGTATGGTGCATTCCTGCCATTTCCCTGTCATGCAGCGCAGTACGGTGCATTCCGCCCTTTCACTGTCACGCACCACAGTATGGTGTATTCCTACCCTTTCCCTGTCACGCAGTGCAGTACGGTGCATTCCTGCCCTTTCCCTGTCACGCAGCTCAGTGCTGTGCCTTCCCGCCCCATCCCTGGCACGCGGAGCAGTACTGTGCATTCCCAACCTTTCCCTGTCACGCAGCGCACTACGGTGCATTGCTGCCCTTTCCCTGTCACGCAGCACAGTACAGTGCATTCCTGCCCTTTCCCTGTCACGGACCACAGAACGATGCATTCCTGCCCTTTCTCTGTCACGCATCGCAGTACTGTGCATTTCCGCCCTTTCCCTGTTTCACAGCCCAGTACTGTGCATTCCCACCTTTTCCCTGTCAAGCAGCGTAGTACGGTTGTTGGACCCGGCCTCGTGGCGTGGCCCGACCCCTCCCGCATGGCGGGTCCCGGACTACCGTCACCCCTGTTCCCCAGACAAGAGCCGCACCTTCCGCCCTCCGGGCTACCCCAGCTATTCCCCAGACTCATGTCCGCAACCTCCTCGGCTGGCCCGGACCCCGTTTCCCGGACCATCGTCCCTGGCCCAGCCGCCATCTTGGACCCTCCACGACCAGGCCTCGTGGCCTCGGGTCTACCTCAGCCTCAGGCCCAGCCAAGCCCCGACATCGAGGCACCACCATCCACCCAGGGGGTAAAGAGACCACTCGGCGAGTCAATGGGAGGAGGAGTGTCGATGGCTCCCATCCGCCTGGTTTTGATCGCCCCCGGCCTCCCTGGGCGCTGGCTCCACCCCCCTGCTGGGTGTCTGGACTCCCTCATCCCGGACCCCCCGACCTCCAAGTGCGAGGGTCCGCACATCAAAGGGCACCAGACCTATAACTGGGGCAGCTCCAGAGCAGGAAGCCAGTTGTATCCTGGAGTCGAGAGACACCGAGACGAACTCATCCTTGAAGGCCTGCTGGCGCTGCCGCGGCTCGTCCTCGTGAACCATCTTTGAAGGCCTGCTGGTGCTGCCGCGGCTCATCCTCATGAACCATCTTTGAAGGCCTGCTGGCGCTGCCGCGGCTCATCCTCGTGAACCATCTTTGAAGGCCTGCTGGCGCTGCCGCGGCTCATCCTCGTGATCCATCTTTGAAGGCCTGCTGGCGCTGCCGCGGCTCATCCTCGTGAACCATCTTTGAAGGCCTGCTGGCGCTGCCGCGGCTCAACCTCGTGAACCATCTTTGAAAGCCTGCTGGCACTGCCGCGGCCCCTACTTGAGAACCCTCCAGCTCGAGGATCGAGAGCTGACTGCCCGATACACCTGTACCAGACCGGTACAGAGACTGTCCCGCTACCCCCTTCCCACCGAAACTAGAATTGCAGGGATCCCAGTATCCTGCTCCTTCCGTAACGTTCCGTTAACCTGCCTAAGAATACTGATAAAAGTGTCGAGAATCTATCTTTGTGTGGTGTCCATCTGTGGGGGGACCCTCGCCAGGAGGCCTCTCTCCCTTGCTCGGCGGACCCTCAGGTTTCCCGTCTAACAACGTTGCATTCCTGCCCTTTCCCTATCACGCAATGCAGTACGGTGCCTTCCTGCCCTTTCCCCGTCACGCAGCGCAGTACTGTGCATTCCTGCCCTTTCCCTGTCTCGCAGCGCAGTACAATGCATTCCGGCCCTTTCCCTGTCACGCAACACAGTACGGTGCAGTCCTGCACTTTCCCTGTCATGCAGCGCAGTACGATGCATTCCTGCTCTTTACCTGTCATGCAGTGCACTACGGTGCATTCCTGCCCTTTCCCTGTCACGCAGCGCAGTGCATTGCATTCCAACACTTTCCCTGGCACGCAGCGCAGTATGGTGCATTCCTGCCCTTTCTCTGTCACGCACCACAGAACGGTGCATTCCTGCCCTTTCTCTGTCACGCAGCACAGTACTGTGCATTCCTGCCCTTTCCCTGTCATGCAGCGCAGTACTGTGCATTCCCGCTGTAGGAAAGTGGATATCTGACTATGGTTACCCCCAACATTTTGCCTGGTGTTTTGCTGGTTTTTCGACTTAGTTGACCTGGGACCCTGCTATTCAGGACCCCAGGCCTACTGCTCTCTCTGCAAAATGGATTCCATGTACTCTAGGTAAATATCTAATTGGATACTGAGTCACCTTATCAGCCGCTGTACAGCATACCTTAGGTATCCAGGGCATAGGTGGACCCAGGGCCTACCAGGGGCTGAAGCATGTATTATGCCACCCCTGGCTGGCCATCCAAATCTGACACAACTGGCTGCACGACAGCTGGGGCAAGGTGTTGTAATCACCCTTTGCTTTAGATATAGTATCCCTATATCTAAACCTAAAATGTACACATGTATTCCTATCAGTCATCCTATGGCAGGCCTTACCAATCCTGAAGGCAGAGTGCTTGGAATTATGTGAGATGGTGCTCTGGCATGAGCTGAGCCCGTTTGCAGCTTGCAGAACCATGTCCTAATAGCTGTTCCATGATAACGCGTACCATATACTCTTAAGTGCATTATAATCCTCGCGGTTATTTGCCAACTTTGGTACCGCTTTATCAAAACATGTCGAGTAAGGTGTCATACGAATTGGAATACTAACCCCTCGCCAATTCTGGGGACGGGGTTAGCATTCCACCCTTCTAGAGGGACACGACATGTATGTAACTGTGAACCCCGGTTCAAGTTAACTCGAGCCTCAGCATCACAAAATGGATGCTGCCACCACAGACACAAGTCTGACCTCCTGCTGCTGGGAGTCCTTCCAGCGAGGAGAGCTCGGACAAAGGGTTTCCTGTCAGGGGCGGCGCTAGCACCATCCCAGACAGGGTTTTGTGTATCCCAGGTAGGCAGGGCTGAGAGGAAGGTGACTGCAAGTGGCACCCCGGTGCTCACTGTGCATATGCCGGCTCAAACCAGTTCCAGGGGCATCCAGCCCCTGAGCTGGGGAGAGACCGGACAAAGGAGAGGGGTGTAACCACCCCCCTCCTGGTCCCACCCATGGGCAGGACCTAGTCGCGTGCCAGCCCCTTTTCTTAGAATAAAGGTAGGAGCGGGCCCCCTTCCCAAATTGGATCAGCTTGAATCTTGAACTACTTTCCACGAAAGGAACTGTTGACTTTCTTTGAAGACTCTCCCTTGTGGCTAAGGAGTAGCCACCCTGCACCCACAGGCACCACCTAAGCATCGCGGTTTGCTGCACGTCCATCCTCCGGATCAAGACTGACCAGCTCGACGAGACCCGGATTCCCTGGCATCTCTGACCTCTACCTGCATCATCAGCCCAGCTGAGATTCGTGGGTGTGACGAGACCTGAGGGACCGGCCATCTTCAAAACCTGCACGACGCTTAACCAGCACGACCTCCGAGGGACCCTCGAGTGAGTGCACGTGGGTTTGAGAAGCCCCAACCCAGAGCAGCTCAAGCACCGAAGTCCAGCCCCCCAGCATCCACGAGATCTGCGTGGGGCCCTTCTGCTCGTTGCTGCTTGCCACGTTGTCCGGTCACTTGCCCGTTGGCTAGTGGCCCTCCTGACGATGTACCACGACAATTTCACCGATGGTCTCGTTGCTCCAGACTGGCCCTTGCTCCCTCCCAAAAGAGGAGCACCCCGGACCCTCTTGGTCCACTCCAGATACCATTATGGTTCCACCGCGTGGGCTTGCCTTTGCCAAGGTTTGTTGCCCCCATCTTGGGTCCAGCAACGCCGACAGCAGACACCTTCGTGGGACAGCTCGCACCTCCAGCCTGGTTGCCGACCACGCCTCCTGGCCCGTGTGACTGCAGAGTCCAGCGTCGCCCACTCACCTGGTCGAGGTGACTTCATCCGGCGCCATCCTGGTGCCCACACAATCACTGGCTAGTGATTAAGAACTGAGTCCCCTCTGCTTTCAGGTCGTCTCCATCACCGATCCAGGCTTGGATCGCACCGAACATCTTCACTGGTCGCCTGCCAGCAACTTCTTCTTTCAGGCTCCATAGACTACAACAAGGATTCCTGACGTCTTTTGAACCCTATGCAGCCGCAGCCACTCGGCTAGGTAACCCGAGCATTTCGGTGCTCCAACGCAGGCTCACTATCCAAGTGTCCAGATCCTTTTTCGTTTTAAGTCTACCTAGTCGGATTCGTCCGAAAACAGTAACTTTAGAAATACTAGCCTCCATAGACTTTGTCCCGCATCCCGCGTGAGAGTGCACACTCTGCACCAGATCTCCCTAGGCCTCCTGCTCCTAACCTTAGTGTTTAGTAGTGTAGTCCTAGTGATCCTGAAGCCTCTGGATCTTGTTACTCACCTGCTAGTATTTCGCATTCCACTTTTAGAGTATATGGTTTTTCGTGCCCCTCGGGCATTTGTGTAAATTGTGCAACTTGAAGTATTTTCATAAGAGTTTTGTACTGTGCTTAGCTCCCTGACTCATAAAGAGTTCAGGGTAGACTTGTTATAAATAAATATCCTTTATTTTCATAACAACTTGTGTGGTGTCCTTTCACTTGGTGTTCAAGGGGTATATGTGATGGTAAAAGAGCTGGCTTAACACGCCCTCTAGAGTTTAGCCTAAAGACTGCTTTTGTCCACGCTACTAGGATAGCTGATCTATAAGGTTGACTTACAACCAATCATTAATAAGGGTCGTTTGGTATGATACACAGTGATCACTAGAATAGTGAGCACTATATATCAGGCCAACTTCTCACACCCGCCCTTTCCCTGTCACGCAGCACACTATGGTGCATTCCTGCTCTTTCCCTGTCATGCAGCGCAGTACGGTGCCTTCCAGCCATTTCCCCATCACGCAGTGCAGTACGGTGCATTCCTGCCCATTCCCCGGTGGTTGGACTTGGCCCTTCTGGCAGGTTCACCCCCAAAACTTTCTGCATTGTCCTAGCCTTTCCCTATGTTGTGTAAATGGTTTTAGGCCTCTAGGCGCTTTTACACAGTGTCCCTGAGTGCATGTTGTTAGATTGGCCTGCCCTCCCATAGGAATGCATGGGGAATATATGTGTCCATGGTAGTTCCAGATGTGTGGGGAGTGCAGGGTCGAGTTTGGTATGTGCGAATTTGTTAGACCAGTCATCCTTAGGGTGGTCTTTCCCTATTTTTTTCACTTTTGCCTCATTTTTCCCACCTTCTTTTTGGTTGGCATTATGACTCTGGGCACCTTCCCATTGCTAATCAATGCTAAGGTGCAGGTGCTCTCTTCCCCTAACATGGCTGCCACTGGCCCCTGCTACCGCAGCGTGGTCTTGTTAGACGCACTCTAGTAGCCAGGAGCTGGCTGGAACCCTTAAACATTGTTGCAATACCAGCCTGCCAGCCTGCCCATAACTAGAATGAGGGAAGCTCCTGGAACCTTCTAGAACAGGGGAGTGGTCACCAACTGCCCACTGCCAACTGCCACTATAAAAGAAAAGGGAGGGAAACTTTCTAGTCAGTTGGGGCATCACTGGCCTGGGGGATCCTACGCAGGAGACTTAGGTGGTAGGGCCTAGTCAGAAACCTATACCACTTGGGATGACAGGGTTTAGGCCGTGCCCACCAAGCTGTGTGAGGAACACTGAACTAGCCCACAGATCTGCCCCAGCGGGAGGGGAACCCAGGGACCATCTGAAGTGACCTGCTGAGGAAAGCCTTCAACTCAAACCCCCCCTCCTCAAGAAACCAAGAATCTACTTCAACCAAAGGGCGCCAGAACCAACAAGCGCCAAGAAGAAGCTCACCTGCGCTAACCAGGACTACTGGGGGATCAACCAGGTACTGGACTGTGCCGCACCTGCCTTCACCCGGGCCTGCGCTGTGCTGCCTAGCTCCCCCTGACTGAACTGCCTGAGTTGCTGTCCTGTCTGACTTGATCTGGCTACCCCACGCTAGCTCCCTGAGCTGACTGAACTGTCTGTGGCCAGAGGCGCTGTGGTAATTGCCCCCGTGAGAAGCGCTGTGATTCCAGGGACTGGGGCTGTTGTTGAGACTGCCCCGAAGCGCTGTAACTGGCGAACCGGCTGTTCCGGTAAGCGCTGCTGTCCCCGTGGGCCCCCCTGCCAGGAACTCACCCCGGGGCCTCAAAGGGAATCGGAGCCTCGCCGTCGCCGTCGCGACCTTGGCGCTTCCCCCTGGATGGGCCTGGCTGCTGGTTGTGCCTGCATGGCGGCCCCCGGTCATAGGAGCGGGCCGCCGGAATTCCAAATAGGCCGCGTTAGACCTTGTGAGGGCCTGACGCCGCCTAAGGACGCACCACGTGACGGGGCCTGAGTGAAACCAGGCCTGATCCTTAAGGGAATGTTTTACCCCCAGTTAATGACTTGCTGATTCCCGCAGCGAAGGAATGTTTACTGCTAAGTAATGCAATGCTATTCGAATGTCTCTATTAGGAATTCCTTGCAGGTGCTGACTAGGAGCCAGGCTGAATCCCGTCCTACAGATATTTACTATTTAATGTTTATTTATCTATGAATTTATGGCTCAGTAATGTAAGATATGCGTTTTAAGGAAAGGTAATGAGTTCTTACTACTGTGATTTTTGACTGCCCTGATCTTGATTTTAGATAAAAATTATTTATTTGAATAACACCTACTGGTGTGGTCTCCGTCATTGCGTGCATTTATTGCCTCAATGGATGCGTGTGCTGTGTAGTTACTTCACACCTAAGCTTTCGGGTGCCTACCTGCTCGTGCCAGGCTACCCCCCGGGGAACTGGTGACCCCAGTTCCTACAGAACTCATGAGATTAAATGCTGCGCGATGGTGTGCGTAGATTTAATGTGTCTGATGTGGAAGTGCCACTTCTAGAAGTTGGCATGTCTGTGTAGTAAATGTGAATTGACTGTCTGGCTTGTGATTGGCTGGAGCTGGCTTGTGGGCCTGGCTCCAGGAGTCAGGATGGGTCTGCCCCGGTGGTGAATGGAGAGATCTGCATGTTGATGGCAAGGAGGAGTGCACCAGGGACCTGAATAGGGCTAGGCCTTCCCTCCACAATGCTGGCTCCACCCCATGTAGTGCATCTGATATCCCTAGCCTGTCCTGTGAATGGGGAAAGGGGCTGAGTCCCTGGGATAAGCGTGGGGCCTGGTGAGCTTTGCTTCCGCTTCCCCCTGCCTGGGGAAGCCGTGCCGCGCATCGCCGGTCCCCTGTGTGGAGAGGGAGACCGGAAGAGCTCCGTGCCCCCGCAGCCGTCGGGTAGAGTAAAGGGAATCCCGGGCGACGGAGAGGTGCAGCTGCCAGCGAGGCCCCAGTGAGGGAGAGCCCCGCCCGCTGCACCAGTGAGACCGCCGAGTCCCCCGAGAGCTGAGAGCAGCCCGGTAAGGAGGGGTCCCGGGGTATTTCCTGCTTGTTCTTTGAGCGGCCCCACTTGATAGCGAGCCGTAACGAGTGGTCCCACCAGTGAGCAGGCCGCTCCAACGTCAGGGGGCATTTCTTGGTGAGTTAGAGCCCTCGGTGGCTTCACCTGGGGCACATGTGTTTGTGTCTAGAGCCTGTGCATGGCTCCAAAGTTGGGGGCCACATTTTAGTCATTCAGAGCCCACAAGGATCCAACGTGGGGGGGCATCTTTGGTTTAGAGCCCACCTAGCTCCAACGTTGTTTGGCCGCATTTTGTATTTAGAGCCCCAGAGGGGGCCAGGAGGCACGCTGGTGCCAGGCTCAGTTTCCCCAGCTGCCCAGCACTTAGTGGGCAGATGCAACATTTAGGTGGTGCCCTGTGCCCTGTGCATTGCGGCGTTGGCAGCTTTTAGCCCTGACTCTGCTGGACAAAGGGCATTTGAGCCCCTGAGAGGCCAAGGTGGTCTGGGGGTCAGTATCGAATGTAATTATACACAAGGTGTTGGTAGTTGTGTTCATGTTGTTAATGACCTGATGCCTAATGTGATTTATGCGTAATGTGCAATGCCTTTATGCCTATACCTCTAAATGTATTTATATGCTTAGGAGGTTGTTTTGTCTAGCATAGTTTATGCTAGTGTGTTTATTGTTCCCTGCGTGATATATGCCTAAAGTGATTAGGATTGTGTAGTGTGTACCTACCTGTTACCAGTGGTTACTGGTTGTGTTCTACACTTGTTATTTGGTGCTTGTAGGAACTGGGGTCACCAGTTCCCCGGGGGTAGCCTGGCACGAGCAGGTAGGCACCCGAAAGCTCGGTATTAAGTGACTACACAGCACACGCATCCACTGAGACAATAAACGCACACGCAATGACTGGGACCATATCAGTGAGTTTGATTTAAAACAATATGCTTTTATATAAGATCAAGGTTCAGGGCAATCAAAAATCTCAGTATCAATTACTCATCAAAGCATTTCATTGGAGGGGAGTAAAGGGTGCAGTTCAATATCCAATTTAACACGTTGCAATAAACATTTCATCAAAGGATTAGCATTTCAGTACTCTAAAATAAACCAGGGTACCTTTCCTTAGGCATTAAATACCAAGGCACCCCGCGAAGGTGAGCCTCGCATTAAGCTTGGACCACCAGCTCACCAAGCAAGGATGAGGATATACTGTAGTAAGAGACCACATCTCACCAGGTAAGAAACCTGTTCGGTAGGCACACCAATTAACTTCTCACCGAGCAAGGGTGATCATTTCATTAGATAGGAATGAAAACTTTTCATCTGGTAAGGATAAAACAT
This sequence comes from Lissotriton vulgaris, assembly GCF_964263255.1. Classification (NCBI taxonomy): domain Eukaryota; kingdom Metazoa; phylum Chordata; class Amphibia; order Caudata; family Salamandridae; genus Lissotriton; species Lissotriton vulgaris. Next base: position 8,764,281 of record NC_141695.1, read on the forward strand.
TTCCTTAGGCAGGAACAACCAGCTCATCAGTCAAGGATGAGCATGTCCGGAAACCAGAGTACATATTTCATCAGGCATAAACATTTCAATCAGGCCAAAATAAACATTTCACTTACCCCGTTAGGCATAGGTAAAACATTTCATTGCCAGTGAGTAAAAATCTCATTAAGCCAGACTAAATATTTCATGCAGAATAAGCCTGTCATCAGGTAAAGGTGAACACTTCCTTACGTAAGAATAACCTTTTTATATGCCCTCAGAAATACCCCAGACATTAGAGATCAGGCAACATCACATTAGGTAAGGCCAACATTTCATCAGGCAAAACCCAAACATTTCCTAATCAGGAGTAAACAGGTCATTAGAACCCAGGCCCCGTCTTATTATGTCGGAACAAAACCTTTCATTAGGCAGGCACAAGAAGCTTACTGTGGTAGCAGGGGTAGAAAACACTTCCCTGCGTAGGAGTAGCACTTTTCATTAAAGGTAAATCATTTCATTGAGACTAAACAACTCCTATGGCGATGCTAAACACTTCAGTGTACCTCAGGCAATATTTAGTTAGGAAAAACCACCCGTTTCCGGCTGCCTGAATAAGCAGTGCAGTACCCCTATTCATACACATTTCATGAGGGGGGCCTAGCATCTGCAGGGATGTCAGTAGGATCAGTAAGCTGTACTCAGCTTTTCACTGCTCTCAACCAGCAGGACTAAACATTTCCTTCGATGACTTTAGGCACTTTTATTCCCTCTTAGCATTCATTCAAGGGTTCAATAAACCGGGGTACCTTGGGCCCAGGGAACTAATTCAACATTCCACCGAAAGCAGTAACAGACCCCTAGCCAGGGGTTAACTCAAGCCCAACTGTCCCTAATGGGCTTAGTCCATGTTCTGGCCCAGCTCAGGGGCCTTCTATGGGTAAATAGGGCCAACGGGGCCACACAACAGAGTTCCCCAGGGGAGTGGCGGGCTCGGGTCCTCCTGTGACCTTCCGCCCTCCTCCCCGGGGGTTTACCTTGGTTCTTCGGCTCCTCGCGGAGCCCTTGCGGAGGTTTCAGCTGGTGGGGAGGGCTTGTGCTCTTTCTAGAGCTCTCCGGTGGGACTGGCGCTGTGGTGGCGGTCGGGGGGCGCAGCCGGGCTACCCGGGCCCCAGCGCCGATGGTACAGCCAGCCGCAGGGGGTGCATCATGTCGGAGGGGGCTCTCGCTCTTCCGGGCCCCCTCCGTGAGGATTACCGGACTGTCCGGGCTTGCGCTGGCCGGTGGGGGCTCCCGCTCTCTCACGGAGCCCTCCAGCGTCTCACCAGGCTGTTCCCAGGCCTTCCATGGCTTCCAGGCCCGGGAACCAATTGGGAGGAGGCTGGTGGAGGGGCCTGACCACAGCGGCCAATCGGGGAGCAGCTGCCGGGGGCGGGTGAACGGCAGCCAATGGCTGCACAGCTTTAGGCGGGGGCGCGGCCAATGACGCGTCTGGGCGTTTCCGTCACGTGGAAGGAGTGTCCCGACTTCAAGGCCTAACATGGCCTACCTCAGCAAGGCGGCGGCCCTCTCCTGGCTCCGAGGGCCACCGGGACGGAGTCATTGGCAGCGGAGATGGCCACAATTCAGCGCTTGTCCGCTGTGGTGATGAGGGCCTCAGCGGGGCCCCGTGGTGGTGCAAGGCAGCGCTGGTCGTCTCCCTGTCCAGGGAGTGGATCGGTACCCGCAAATAGGCTCTCCGAGGACCCGGGATGCAGCGGTGAGTGGGGGGAGCAGCGCCACGTGGTCCCGGCGCCTAGAAGGGCACAGCACTTCAGCAGGCGGCAGTGACGCAGCACTAGAAGGCGCAACATCAGTTCTGGGCACTCTGGGTTCCAGCGCTTCGGCAGGTGGCTATTCCCATAAATAAGGCTGTTCTGGAGCTAGTGCTTCTCTGGGGCAATTACCACAACGCCTCGGGCAGCAGTCTTTGGCAGAGTCAACGCTGGGGCAGTCTCCACAACAGCGCTTCAGGGCAGCAATCCTCTACCGAATCCCAGCGCTTATCAAGGGGCAATGACAGCAATTCTGGCAACAGCTCTGGTAACACAGCGCCTTGGGGGCAACAGCAGTTTATGCAGGTCACAGTCCACAGCGCTTCTCAAGGTCACAGTAGGAGAGCGCTGGGTAGGTTGGTTAACAATTCAGGCAGGACAGCGCTGGGGGCCCAGGTTGAGGCAAGGGGCGCAGAAGTGACACAGCCCAGTACCTGGTTTGTCCCCAGTAGTCCTGTGGGTAGTAAGGTTTCTTTCTTGGCACTTGATGGTTTTGGGCGCCCTTGTGGATAGTTTCTTGTTTCTTGAAGGGGGGTTGAGTTGAGGGCTGCTGACAGGATTCCTCAACAGGTCACTGTAGATGGTCCCTGGGTTCCCCTCCCGCCAGATCAGTGGGCTAGTTCAGGGTTCCTCACTCAACTTGAAAGGCAGCACCTAAGCCCTGTCACTCCCAGTGGCATAGATCCCTGACTAGGCCCTACCGCCTAAGTCTCCTGCGTGGGTCCCCCAGGTCATTGATGCCCCAACTGCTCTGACTGGAAAGTTTTCCTCCCTTTCCTTATATAGCGACAGTTGGCAGTGGCAGTTGGTGTCACCTCCCCTGTTCTAGAAGGTTCCATGAGCTTCCCTCATTCTAGCTATGGGCTGGCTGGCAGGTGGGTATCGCAACATTGTTTAAGGGTTCTAGACAGCTCCTGGCTACTAGAGTGCGTCTACAAAGACCGCGCTGCAGTAGCAGGGGTCAGTGGCAGCCATGTTAGGGGAAGAGAGCACCTGCACCTTAGCATTGATTTTAACATTACACAGGGTATCTCAACTACACAGGGCCTATACAACTTTATTACGAGGGGTGACATCCTGAATTGGGAGAGCGAAAAGCAAAAAATTTCAGGGAAAAGGGCCAAGTCCAACACAACTCCCTCCCAGCCAAAAGCCAGGGTAGACCAATCATCGCCTTGATGGGCTTCCCTGCTTGGGGCGGAAAAAGGCGGACGCAGGCCCGTAACTTCAATGGCATCTGCCAGCTCTTCGCCAACCAAATCACCCCACTGTTGTTCCCTAGTGGGATGTGGCCAGGACTGGCCTCTAGATAATCCAAAAGTCTCTGGCCCTAGCTCTGTCACAGAGTGGGGGGCAGTAGCCCCAGGCCCGTAGTACCCTTTGACCACTCTCCTTCTTCTCTTTGAAGCTCCAAACTGCCACTGGCCCTTCCACCTGGGGTCCAAACTCTCAGGCTGACCAGCCACCAGGGGCGAGGCTCTCCTCCCCCTACCTCTCCTTCTAGGGTTCCGCCCATTCCTCCTAAGCGGGACACCCTCAGAAGACCACTCTCTCCCCAACCTAGAGTCTAAACCCTTAGGTTGAACTGGTGACAAGGGCGAGACCTCCCTCCCCCTGAAACCCCTCCCAGAGTTCTGCACCCTCCTAACCGGAGTAGTACCCCTGAGAGTCAAATCCGGGGGGGCCCTGGTTACAGATGTCCCACCTGCCATGTCCAGCAAACCCTCAACCTGGCCACCCAATCCGGGATCTGCGCCCTGTGGCTGAGCCGGTGACAGAGGAGAGTCCTTCCCCCCTCCGCACCCCCTCCCAGAGTTCCGCACCCCCCCACCGGGAGAAGTACCCCTGGAAGTCAAACCGGTAGGGACCTTAATTACAGGTACCTCACCCTCCAGGTCAGGCAAATCCTGAACCTAGTAAGTAAGTAAATGTAGCTTTATTCGATTTTCATAAAATCATAAAAGCACAACGCATACATAAAGACATAACCACGATCATTAAATGTTTGCATATACACTCACAGTTAAGAATAATAAATGTAATAAACATACAGATAAAAGAATTTCAATTGCTATGCATTATAAAGTGCAATATCTGGAGTTAAAAACAATGGGCAGGGTAAAACCCAAAGCGGGAGATGTTTTAACACATGGTTTTCCGGAACTTTATAACGGTTCTTAAAAAACAAGATACAGCAAAGATCACGTGCTCATCTTCGAGTTTTAACAGTCTTACAAAAGCTGGTCTACAATTCCTTAAGCCCCAATGATTTAAGAGAGGTTTTAAATAAAGTTTTCTGGGGTAGGAATAATAAGAGCAAAAGAACAATATATGCAGGTTGGACTGCACTGCGATGTTGTCGCATGGCCAGAACAGCTTAATGTGTGCCCAGTTGTTCATGTCTGGTAAAGTGACCATGCGATAAAAAGTCCCAAGACGTAGACGGGAGAGAAGCATTCTGTGATACGGGCTAGGATCCACATTTAGGTACATTTGCAGGCCTTCGATGGGGGTAATTTCCTGGAAATGTAAGATGGTTTGTTTGAGCTTTTCAGAGTTCCATCTCAAAGTTTCCAGATAGATAGTTAAAGATTTTTTGAGAACTGATCTTGATACGCCCTCCAAGGTTCTCGGGTTTGCATAATATTCTGGGTGGCCTATCTTGGTAAGTAGAGTTCTTACGTACGACCGACAGCCATCTGAGATTTGCAACCCCGTCTAGAGCCATACAGTCTTCCAAAAGGTCCCTGTTAAATCTGGCTTCCCTTGTGGTCCAAACCTTGTGCCATAAGAGAATGGGGGCCATCTTAATTATGTCGTTGAGGTGCTTAACTCCTGTCTCGATGTGCGTCATGAAAGAGGATGTGGACTTTGGTACACCCAGAAGGAAAGTAATGAATTGATTCTCACAACCCTGTAGGGAGTGGTCCTTCTCGATGCCCCAAAGTCCCGCCCCGTAGGTGGCTGTAGACACACACTTTGTCCGGTATATCTGGGTCAGCTCTTTAATTGGTTTGCCACCCACTCTGTTGGAAAAGGCGCGTAAAGCGCCTATGGTACGAATAAAAGCCAGTTTCCTGGCTTCAATAGCCTGTTTCCAACGGCACCACCTGTCAAAAAGTACACCTAGGTAGCAGAACTTATCTACAGTTGCTATAATCTGTTTGTCCAGGAATACGTTGCAGGGGGCCCTCCTGCGCTTAATGGAGCATGGCATGGTGAATGTTTTTGAAATGTTCACTTTAAGTCCTCTACCCTGCATATACCCTGCAAATTTTGTCACCGCCCTCTGCAGTCCCACTTGGGTCTGGGACATTATGGCCGCATCGTCGGCGTATAGGAGGATTGGCACCGGTAGACCTTTCACAGTGGGGTAATCGTTTTGAAAGAGAGAAAGGTGTTGTCCCACTGAATTTATATAATAAGTGAATAACCTTGGGGCCAGGATACACCCTTGTCTAACGCCTCTTGAGAGGGCAAATTTGTCGGTACATTCCCCCTGCTTGCCATATCTTACTCTTGCCCCGCAGTTGTGGTACAACTCTCTTATAAAGGTGATTATGCGGGCATCGATGCCCAACTCGCCCAGCGTTGACCATAAGAGCATGTGGTCCACGCAATCGAAAGCAGAACTTAAATCAACGAAAGTAATAACAAGCATTTACAATGCAATGGTCTCGGCAATATTATAGGTAGAGCTATTGGTATTGCTCATTATTTTTTTAATCTTTTTTGTATCCCTAAATAAATGGCATTGTCATTTCTATCGGCATTAGCTTTTTTTGCATATGTGATACCTATTGCATTAGCAGAGAGAGAGTGAGGTAGTGAGAGAGAGTGAGGTAGATAGAGAGTGAGGTAGTGAAAGAGTGAGGGAGGGAGAGGGATGTTGTGAGGTAGTGATATAAGCATAGAGTGATGTAGTGAGAGAGAGAGAGGTAGTGAAAGAGAGTGAAAGTGAGTTATGTTATTCTAAACTTTTTAAGCGCACAGACACCCAGGGGTTTCATGGTGAGTTAGTGAGATAGAAAGAGTGAGGTAGTGAGATAGAGAGTGATTGAGGTAGTGAGTTAGAGAGAGAGAGTGAAGTTGTGAGCTAGAGGGTGAGGTAGTAAGAGAGTGAGGTAGTGATGTTTTGAGAGAGAGAAGTTGTGAGATAGTGAGGTAGTGAGATAGAGTGGTGTAGTGAGGTAGAGAGAGTTATGTAATGAGAGAGAGGTAGATAGAGTGAGGTAGTGAGAGACAGAGACTGAGGTAGTGAAAGAGTGAGGTAGAGGGATGTTCTGAGGTAGTGAGATAGAAACAGGGAGTGAGTTTGTGAGGTAGTGAGAGAGAGAGTGAGGTAGTGAAAGAGAGTGAAAGTGACTTAGTGAGATAGAAAGAGAGAGTGAGGTAGTGAGATAGAGAGAGAGTGAAGTTGTGAGGTAGTGAGATAGAGTGAGTTAGTGAGGGAGTGATGTAGTGAATTTTTGAGGGAGTGAGTCGTGATATACTGAGGTAGTGAGAGTGAGATTGAGATAGAAATAGAGTGAGCTAGTGAGATAGAGAGAGAGTGAGATAGAGAGTAAAGTTGTGAGGTAGTTGTGAGCCAAAAAGAGGGAGGGATAAAGCAGCCCTGGTTGTAATGCAGTGGTTGTAATGCATTCCTATATGAGCCACAGTATTGCCGCCTGATTGTCTGACTTTATATAAACTCTGCAGAAATAATCTGAAAACAAAGGGGAACTTATAGTAAGGCATTCGTGGCTCAGTTTGTTAGTCACCAACAGACTGCTTTGTAGATAGATGACAGGGTTAAGGGACCTGTTGCACAGATCTAGTCTAGCTGCAGTAAGCTTCAGGGCACTGTACTGGGGAGGTATGTCCAGCGTTAATGGACTTGCTCTGGTACCACGTTTGAAACAACACAAAACAGGGTCAGACTGCCCTCAATGATTAAAGAGAGCAGGAATGTCAAATATGCCAAACCCAGAACAGACTGTAGAAAAAACCAGAATACGTTTAATATACAATCAGATCTGATCTGAAAGTGTATTCATACAAACAAATATTTATTTAAGAGGAGAACAGTGCTCTCTCGTTTTCACAAGAATTGGACCAGTGGCATAACACAAAACCATGTGTCCCCGCAGCATAATATACGAGGAGGGGCCGGCTTTCAGGGGAATGGGGAATCCCTGAAGGATGGGGGCCTCCAGCCCCCCGCCCCTGAATGGAATATACGGATTACATTTATAAGCTTTCCCGGGACACCTCTGTCTTTCCGAACTGTTAAGAATGCGCAGCACGTTTCAACCACGTGTTGTGTCTCCTTGAACCATAAGATCCTCTTAAAGCGTGTTTACAGAACGGGTTTTTAAATCATGTGTAGATATAACACGCGTAGCTGTAACTTGCTGTCCTGAAAATGATGGCGCTGCAAGGGATTTAACACAGAACAGATGGGTGATGCAGAAACTATTGTGCAAGCACATTCCTGTCGGTGTTCACTGCTGCACGCTTGAGTTAATATGGCCACGAGTCCTGCAGGGTGGCAGGCTGATGCAACTCGCCGGACTGAGTGGCTTGAACAATAACGTATAAAGGCTACTCAGTGCCATGACGTGCCAGGCTTTAAGACTGGTCCAGGTCTTCTCCGTTTCAGTGCAGGCTTTGTTTACACAATCCGGAGCGAGGCTAGCACCGCCCACATTTTTGCTGATTGGCCACTGTCGTTGTTGATAAACACTGCAGATCCCCACGAGAAGGTAGCACTATGGGAATTTGCACCATGTTGTCGTAATAGTGCATTTCTCCCTGCAATTGTTTCTGACTGTTACTAGGCACTGATCGACATGAGATTCGTGTGAAAACGAGTTTAACGCTATAGAATAGCTACAATAATAAATGCGGTTAAATAAGCGCAGTGTGTACTTGTGCTACACATTGTCATTTCTTATTTGTACCTTCCAGGGCTGGCCTCGTGTGGCCCAACGAGCTGCGGTGTCCCATCTGGCTCCAGGCTCATCCAGCCCGACATGAAGATAGAAACGCACGGTGCCGGTTGTATACCCTTTCAACTGAACGCGCATGACTGCCTGTGTCAAAACTCCTGGCACTTTGTGATCTTAAATCCAGACTGTCACCAGCAGGGGCTCGAGGGACACTGCCTTTAATCCAGACGCAATTACATTTGTTAATTGTACTGGCTTGTTTTTAGTATTTCATGTGTGCCTCAAGTGGTCGGTGAGCGGGAATATCAATTTTTGTTGTTAATAATATAACAATAGAGCACCAGAGCACCTATCGATGAACAGTGCATGGGGTGAAAAAGTCATGTGGTTCAATATTTAACTCTTGCTTTCTTTTGCATCCTCGTTTGCTTCTTCGGACACCAACTTCCACAAACTCTTAGCACCGTTACTGGCCTTTGCAATACACTCTACTGAAAGGTGTCTCTGCAGTCTCCTCCCCACTCCATTGATGTTTTATGAATGGCGAGGAATTCACACAGACTCTCGTACAACATTTCTTGGTCAGAGCGGGGAGTAAAGGTTTAGATGCCGTGAGACCCTCACGGTTGAGTAGTCGTGCTTCATAACAATCCCGATTGATTGAGAAGTCCAGCCACTGGCTGCCATTTCCCGAGCGTGCCGGCCATAGCCCCGGCTCCGGAATAATGTTATAATTTGAAGAAAAATTGTGCAAATCCATTTGAATCCTCAGCTCTCTAAAACAGAATGAAGCAAGGACATTGCAGTGTTTTGGGTTCTTAAAAAAGCAATGACTCGCATCGCGACAAATATCTACTTTTCCGTCGTGAGACCCTCGCGGTTGAGTAGTCGTGCTTCATAACAATCCTGATTGATTGAGAAGTCCAGCCACTGCCTGCCATTTCCCGAGCGCGCCGGCCATAGCCCCGCCTCCGGAATAATGTTCTAATTTGAAGAAAAATTGTGCAAATCCATTTGAATCCTCAGCTCTCTAAAACAGAATGAAGCAAGGACATTGCAGTGTTTTGGGTTCTTAAAAAAGCAATGACTCGCATCGCGACAAATATCTACTTTTCCGTCTTTTTGACAGGCTTACGATTTGTTGTGGATAAGATGCGAAAGTTTCATTATTTTAACCCGCCAGGCTTGAACACAAAACACTGGCATCATTTACTCATGCAAAAAAAAAACTGCTGTCGGATCAGCATCGCTGCTTTGTGCAAAAGACCCGTGGGAAATGCTTAGAGCTGCAGCAGAGGGAGGGGGAGGGGGAAGCGAGAGCGCGACGGAGGAGGGCAGAGGGAAGGGAGGAGGCGAGCGGAGCCGAGCAGCTCCTAGGGAGGAGTGAAGAAGTGGACCAAATGCGGTCCGATGTGATTTTTAGCACGACGGAGGAGAGCTGCGGGGGTGGGGGGGTGAGGGGGAGGGAGGCGAGAGCGCGACGAGGAGGGCAGAGGGAAGGGAGGAGAGGAGCGAAGCCGAGCAGCTTTTAGGGAGGCGAGCAGCTCCAAAAACACCACCACGTTTCTCCGAGGCAAGGAGAAAATGCCTTGGAGAAACGCACGGCCATTTTCGGATTTGGGGGCGTGTTTTGCTGTCCTGAGTGACGGACAACGTCACGAGCTAAAGAACAGCAAAAATGACGCCCCCAAATCCGAAAAAGACGGGGCTTGTTTGGAATGACTCACTTCTCTTCCAATGGCTGGCCTCTGTTTAGGAAGCCAGCCAATGAAAGCGAACGGAGCTGAGAGGCGGGTCTAAACTGCCCTACTACACAGCATAAGATCTCTTTACATCCGGTTTTGCCTTCGGCAAAACCGGATATACCTCGACCTAAAAAGGGATCCACCTCTCGCCTGAGTATATTTGGCACATAGGAGGGCCAAGTTTAAACACTGCTCGGCTGTCCCTAGGCCCTGCCTAAACCCGTATTGAAGGTGTGACACAACATTGTGCTCTTCTTCCCAGTCCTGGAGTCTCTTTAAAATGATCCTACCTGCCAGTTTCATTAGGCCATCCAATAAGGATATTGGCCTATAGCAGGTCGGGTCATCTCTGCTGCCCTTTTTAAAAATGGGGACCACTGTTGCGTCCGACCAGGTTTCTATGAACCCCTTTTGATTGCCCTTGTTCAGCACGTTTGTAAGCAGAGGGGCCCAGAAGTCCGGCTCCGCTTTGTACACGTCCACCGGGGTGCAGTCTGGCCCTGCTGCTTTACCTGGTGCACTGTTCCTAATTGCTTCCTGCACTTCGCCTACTGAAAAGGTTAAGTCAATGGGGAACGGGCGGGCTGAGGGATAAATGTCCGTACTGCTTTCAGCATTTTCGGCTGCAAGTTGGGCTACAGTGGTGCTCGGCCCTATAGGTATAATGGTATCAGTTGCCTTTATATACTTGTATAATTGCCTAAAATGTGTTAGCCATCTATCTCCCGTTATAGCCAGATCTAATTTATTTCCACTATTATTATTCGGCTGATATAGAGTTTTAACCAGCCTCCAGAACTTGGTTGTATTTTTCTGGGTGGATGCTTCTCTAAGTGTGGCCCAGGCTTGCTTTTTTAACGCCAAACTTCTTTCTTTTAATACCCGTTTGTATAATTGCCTGGCACTACGAATTATATGGGGGTCCCTTGGTTTATGGGCCAGAGCTCTTTTTAGGGCTTTTAGTGCTTTCGTGCACTTTCCATCAAACCACCCTTCCCTTGGTGTATTATTGTTAGCTGCTCGGGTCAGCATAATTTTTATGCGGTGTTGAATGTTAGCAAAGGCAGTCATGACAAGGAAAGGGTCAGCGTATTCCTCCAGACAAACCTTAACATCATTAGCAGAATCAGAGAGCAGCTTTTTCAGGAACAAACTTGGGTCAATCTTCTCCCATTGACCACGTAGCCATTAGTTTTGAATAACTCAATCCTATAAGGATACGTGGGATGGGTAACATATTTATCGTGACTCCCCTTTACCTGTAAACCAATTGTGGGGGGATAGTGGTCGCTAAATACGTCTTTGCCAACCGCCCACGAGGTCAGAAACCCAAGATTTGCAGAGGTTGTCAATATAAAATCAATGGTCGAGTTGCACCCTCTACCAAAGAAGGTTGGCTCAAACGGCACGGGTGCTGGACAGGACTGGTTGGCAAAAGAAAGATCAAAGTTAAAAACAAAGTCATTTAACAACATCCCCATCTTTGTGTGCGCAAAATGAATTGGATTGTCCTCCCCATAGTCTGCAAAACCACACAGGGGCGATTCAGAGTGAGTACAAATCGTGCAATTGAAGTCCCCAGCCCAGATTATTATTGCCCCCTTAAGATGGTCAATGATGAGTGACAGCTGGCGCAACATATTTGACATGGTGGGCTCCATTTCGCTATCAGACATATTATTATAAAAGTTCACTAGTGCAAAATTCTCCTTAGAGCCCCAACTGAAAGATAGGATTTGAAAATAAGTACTGGAAAAGAATTTGTGAATCTTAATCTCTGCCATTGTTGAAAAATAAACGCATAGACCACCCTTGTTGTGGCCCTGTGCTGACCGCATAGCCGAAGAATGAAAGGTTTGATACCCAAGGAGATGCACTTCTTCGCAACACCATGTTTCTTGAAAACACAGAATGTCGTGCGGGTGAATGACCTCTAACCAAGCATTGTTGGAAACTTTGCTGGCTAGCCCCGCCATGTTCCATGAGAGGAGGGAATGGAGATGAGGTGCATTACTAGAACCCCCCTGGGTGCGGGCTGCACTGACAAGGGGTATATGTAATTGCGGAGGTGATGTGTGGGAGGTTGGGGGAGGAGTCAAAAGGTTGGCAGAGGAACAATTGTGGGGAGATGGTTGGGGCTGAAAATGAGTAGTACCAGATATCAAAGGATCCTCCGGGGTACCTATCCCCTCCCACCTATTGTCCTGAAGCCTGTTATGGGGGCTGGATGACAGGTGGGCAGAGGTGCACTGACTATGCTGAGAGCCCACAGGCAGCTTGACTATGTTGGTAGACTCGTAAAGTCATTCGTTGTCATCTAGTCCAGAGAGAGGGTTATAGAAGTTGGACAGGGGTATATTCCAGGAATCCTTGGGGTTCTGGGGGTGTGAAACACCCCAGTACACATTTGAGTTATGAAAGTTTCCCGGGGGGAAGGGTAACTGACAGGGCTGAAAACAGAAATCATTCATGGTGTCAAAAAGATTCTGACCCCTTGGCATCTGTGTCTGGTCTAAACTCTCGGGAACTTGAAATCTTTGCGGCAATGAATGCATGGGGTAGGGGAGAGGGGTATTAAGGGCCTTGTGATATTTTTGAAATGGAGGAATTGTAGGGCCAAGAGGTGTTTTTGGGCGCCATTTGCTGCCAGAATGGTAAGGTCTAAGCCGGGCAGGGGGTTGCCTCGGCATAGCCTCAGGATAAAAATAGCTTAAATTATGGGTTCCAATTCCCCCCTCGCCCGTTCCAGGATACCAGTCACTGATATATGGGACCAGTCTGTGATCTTTGAAGTTGACTAGGATCACGTCACCTTTAATGTCCTTAGGTCTAGTGCCTACCCAGTGGCATCGCCTGGCCGAGACGATGTCACCATTTAGGTGTGATGGAAGAGGTCTATTTCTCCTCAGCCAATAGATAACCTTATTCTTTAAATTGGCCTGATGTTAAAGGGTTACCTTCTGGCGGGGGCGGAACTCCCTTGAGTATGATAACATAATTTAAGCATTCAGGAGGCAGGTCAACGGTGTTCCTTGGTCTTCTATTGGGATGATGAAGTATGGTTGGTTGAGAGTTTAAATTAATATTATTGTTGGGCTGCATGCAATGGGGCCTTGTTTCGGACTGGAGTTTTTCTGAGGTTGTGGGATTTTTAAGTGAAGTGATTTTATTATTGCTATTTTTGGTGATGAGGTTACTGGTCGGCAAAGGTTTTGGTTTTAGTGGCCCCGCTATAGGTAGAGGATTGGCCTTAGGGGTGCCCGCCACCGACTTGGGTGGTTTGAGTTCTTTAGTAGTCTTTATTGGATTTATTGAATCCCTTGAAGCGTTTGGTTTAGGGCAAGGTGTGCCCTTTTGGTCTTGAAGAATTTTGTCGAGATTCTCCCCCAATCTTTTAATTCTTTCAGTAAGGGGAAGGATCAAAGCCTTTATGAGGCAATCGATGTCATTCAGCAGACCTGCGTAGCTAGGTACCGAGATTGATTTGGGGATATTATCGTTCATGGGATCTGCTGTCCCTTCCTTATTAGGAATGGTAAGCGGAGTGTGTAACGCTTGTTTCGAAGGAGCAACTCTTTTTTTAATTACCAGCTTCTTTCTTCTCTTCCTCGGGGGGAGCCAGCGGGAGTTTTAGGTGACTTGGTGGAATCCCTAGGTGGAGGTGTTAGAAGCTTCCCCTCTGAGGTACCCACAGTATGATGGGCGGGTCCGAATGGGGTAAAGACAGGAGAGGGTATATTTTTATCATAAAGAGAGGCTGGTTCCACCGGGGGAGTACTCAAATCTATGGTCTGAGTGTCAGTTACCTGGGAGTGGATGGAATCCGGAATAGTAATAATGTCGTTCCGGACAGGGGGAACTGTCTGAAAAATAAGAGGGATGTCATCCATATGGGGAGAGGTGTTAATGTGGCCTGAAGGTGTGGTTAGATCAGTTAAGGATGATAAGGGTGTAGTAGTAGCGTCATGGGGCTGAAGAGGTCTCAATTTTAGATTTTCAATGGAGAGGCGTCGCCCTGCGCGTTTCTCAGCCAGAGTAAGCTCCCTGTCTACATCAGTCTTAATTTTAGCGAAAAATTTGTCCAGAGGACCTAATAACATAGGAGACCCTTGCGTAGCTGGCACCTGGGATGCCTCAGGGGCAGACATCGCAGCGGCCAAAAGTGTAGATGAAGGGCAGGGGCGGAGGTGACAAAACACTATGTAAAAGAATAAATAGGGGGCACTTTGAAAAGGAAACACAATTCTACAATTAAAAGCGCAATCCCAAAGGTAGAGCAAAGTAAAAACAAACAGGAAGTCCAGATATGGGGCTGCAGGGGCAAAGAGGGGCAAAGAGAGTGGGCCCAGCCCGGCCTCCCTCGGCCCCGGATGGCCACAGACGGCCCCGCCCTTCTCCCGAGCTTCTCCCGCGCGCTCCCGCGCAGCGGGAGCGATGCTTTCTTTAAGTAGCTGTTCAATTGGGTGGCTAAGGGTGGGAGGGGCCGGCAGGGAGAGCAGCCCAGGTGTTCTATGGGCGCGCGGGGGCTCCTGGTCCTCGGAGTCCCCCGCGGTCGCTCGCAGCCCTGCCGGTGAGTCCGAGGTTGTCCCTTTAGAAAGGCTGAGATTTCACTGCAGCCACACAGCAACACGCTCCGAGGCGGGAGCAGGCTTCAAATTAGAGGGTTAGCTGCGTCCTTGGCAGGCTCCGCGTTTCCGTTTGGCAATCCACTGTTCGCCTGGTCAGAGCGCTTTTTAACACTAGAAGAGGGTGGGAGGGGCCGGCAGGGAGAGCAGCCCAGGTGTTCTATGGGCGCGCGGGGGCTCCTGGTCCTCGGAGTCCCCCGCGGTCGCTCGCAGCCCTGCCGGTGAGTACGAGGTTGTCCCTTTAGAAAGGCTGAGATTTCACTGCAGCCACACAGCAACACGCTCCGAGGCGGGAGCAGGCTTCAAATTAGAGGGTTAGCTGCGTCCTTGGCAGGCTCCGCGTTTCCGTTTGGCAATCCTGAACCTAAAAACCCCAGTCCAGGATCTAAACCCTGCGACTGGTCAGAACCCCGAACCACTGGAGCTCCGGTTACTGATGCTCCGGGTTCTCCTGACACAAGGGGATCCCCTTTACTGGAAGGCACACCAGGACTGACTAGGCTCCCAACCTGGGGTCCCTTTATGGAACTCTCCAAGCCCTGTGACTGCGGTTGGGGCACCTCAGGACACCTCCCCGTCTCACTCCCTCCTGTAGATGGGATGTGAGGCCCTACAACCCTCTCACTTATCTGGACCTAAATGGGCTACTCCTCACCTCTCCCGCCTTGCTGGGTCGGAAGATCCCTGCACCACTCCCTTCAGGATCACTCCTCCGAACCTCAGGTATGCTGCCACCATTAAAACTTCCTGGCGCACCTAATTGTAAGGCTCTCAGCTCCTACTCTTTAAGCCGAAGCTTGTGCGCCAGCTTCCTCTCCTCCATTGCTAATCTCTCTTCTTACATTGCAAACTCTCTATCTTCCCTTTCTCTCTCCCTCTTGTGCTCTAGGTTAGCAAGCTCCAATCTCAATCGCCTCTCCCTCCTCCTGTCCTCATACACCTTTGACGACGTACTCCTCCTAGATACACTACTGCCTGCCCCGGAACGTCTTCCCGGCAACACATTTCCACTCATCACAGTGTTCAGTAGGTCTAGTCCTTCTGGAGCACCCGCCTCCCCTTGTGTGACCTGCCCCAGGTTGAGGCAAGGGGACGCAGAAGTGACACAGCCCAGTACCTGGTTGGTACCCAGT